>NW_004524701.1:2656879-2666977 GCF_000260255.1 Octodon degus | reverse complement strand
ATATATATATATATATATTCCTAAATGTAGTATATTTCTGTTTTAGTGTAAATGATACCATACTATGTTAATCATTTTGTGATTTATCATTAACATTTACATTTGTGAGTTTCATCTGTTGTGTGACATATTCTAGCATGTAATATACCATGATGTATTATTGAGTTATCACATTATGTAAACAAAGGACTCAGAAGAACAAGGGCAAGGGTGAATGTTAAATGGTTATTGGAGAAAAATGTTATAGATGTAAATTTTGGCTTTCAATCAGTTGCAGAAAGGAAGGTTGTAATAGTTATCTATATTTCACCTTGCATTATAATTTACATCTATACATAACTGATTACGCCTTTATATCTTCCTATGTTTCATTTCATATATTTTACACAGCCTAGCTGGTAGTGGTCAACTTTATAAGTTAGTTTGTGTGGTCCAGGGTAGCAGTATGAGATTGTTGATGAAACTAATGGAGGAGTGAACTGGTATAAACTGTAAAAGGTATTGGTAAACAGCAAGTTATTTAACCTGTATAGTTTCAAGGATGCCGGTGGAAGACACACAGATTCTTGGGTCAGAGATGAAAGATGTCTTATCCTTCACCCCAACAACAATAGCTAAAGGACTGGTGAGATAGTTCTGTAGAATAAGTGCCTGCCTGGCAAGTGTAAGGTCCTGAGTTCAATCACCGGTACCACAAAGAGAAAAAAAAAAAAAAAAAAAAAACCAATAGCTAGAGTTGGTATTTTTTGATTTGAGTTCCCTAACAGTTCTTACAGAGTGACTCAAAGTGGGCCAAGTCTGACCTGTGCATATGGAGGACGGAGTTACAGGAAAGAAACCCTTTGCTTAGTGAGCCTCAGTTGTTCATGATGAGCAGAAATCACACTTTCTGTTTGCTCCTGAACAGACACAGTTTCTGTCTTCTATCACTATTCATCATAAAACTTCTTGGAAAGAACAGACATCAGAGATTAGACATGTATGCTAAATTTTGACCCTTTACCACTGGCATATGATGGGGTTTTCTGTAACTCCAAGGAACAGTTGCTCCTAGATACTAGGATAGAGACTGTATTTCCAGGAACACAGGGTTGTAAGAAAACTTGTGCTCACAGTCAGATCTAATTTTGACTTCCCCAATTACTAACCATGTAGGCAAATTGCTAAAGACTTATGTGGGGTATAATTTATAAAACAGCAACACTAAGTTCTCAAATTCACCAATAGGGTAATAGACAGGAAAAGATCTTGTAGCTAATGCTAAACATGACATTTTGCATAAGCAAATGAAGTCCTTTGTTACACCATAAATTATATGAAAGCTCATTTATAGGAACAGTAAAAAGATAGCCAATCTAATTATCTTCTCAGAAAATTTGGAACTGCACATGCTTGAACAATAAGGCTCAGCCTTTCTCGACCTTGCCTGATCTACTTGGATAAAAAGAGACACAGGTTTTATCATTTCTTCTTTCAGAGAAAAATAAAAACTTAAATAAGTACAAGAAGAAAACACTGATTCTTAAGCAGGGTGTCAGCCTCAAACCACAATTTCATTGGCAGTTGAAATAATTTTGGCCATGTAAAAATACAGCAGTGCAGGTCTTCTGGAAGAGAGATATAGCTATAAAATCACAAAATATTAGAAAAAAGTCTTCAGAATATCCTGAATGATGAATAAGGCAATTTTAACTATATCTAAAAGTCCCCAAAACTGAACTAATTTTAGAGACTAACAAAAACAAGCTACATGGATTTTAAAATGAAATCAGTGATAGTCTTCCATAGAAAAAATGTGTTGTTATAAGTACAGTTCTCATAAAACATCGCTTTACAAAGAAACAGCCATGGGAGTCCACTGGGGTGGAAATACCCTGACTGATTGTATTGACTCAGAGACAGGATCTTGAGTTATAGTCTATTCTTCATCTTTGCGACTTTGCAACTCTCCATTGCACTCATTTGCTGGCAGATAGTAAAGCACTTTATGTTTTTGAGATATAACCAGGGAAGGAGATGCTGCAATGCCTCCCAGGAATTTGTTGAGTATTTTACAACCCTTGATGTCAAGAAACTTCATATTTAACTAAAGGATCATAAGCCAAAATTTAGACCCATTCCCTTTGGTCAGTCCTCAGTGGAGAGGGAGAACAGCTGGTCCCCATCTGTGTAATATTCTTTCGTACTCTAGAAGGCTGAGGTCATCCCCCTGACTTCTCGCCTACTGGATCTCATTCATTTTGCCTGTCTTCATACCACTTATTTTTAAACTTTCAATCATTTTAATTCATGCCTGTGCATTCCAAGTTTTTCATGTTTCTCATGAATTGGGACAAGACACTTAATATTTGTACCAGAGCTTTTCCCTGTGTGAGTTATGTCCATAAATCCTGCTATCATATCCACCTTTAAACAGTATTATACATCTCTAACACATCATTATCTGCATTCTATGTAATTATTGTATGTATCTATGCTAAACCACACATTCTCTAAGTTTTTCTACTTTTGTCCTTGGGTCATTTTGTCAATATGAATCTTACTGCTAAGTTAAATCAAATTGAATTCTTATTTTTGTGACTATGCCCCAAACCCACTGTTTGGTGGCAAATATCTTGTCCTTCTATTTGGGATTACTCATGATTTTAATTTTTGTGCTTTACAATCTACTAATGTGATTGTCAAATAAAAAAGGAAATAAAACAACTATATTTAACATAAACCCTACAAATATTTGGTTTCCACATCATTGTTATCTTTGATAACTGTTTGGGTTTTTCCTAGGAAGCTATTTCCACTGAATATCACCAGCTAAGCAGCCTTTAGAGGCAATGCACATATTTTTCTGTTTGGAATATTGATGCTCCTTATTGCTACACTGAGCTTGATGGTGCCACATTGTTTTCTTTGCCTCTGTAGACAGGTCAGACATGGCTCACTGTTAGCTCGCGCCTTTTGGCTTTAGTGTATGCTGCCTTTTCCCCAGCATCATTTGCAGATGCATCTCAGTGTTGCTTTTGTGTGCCACCAAATTGTGGCAGTGAACTGTCTCCCACACAGAAAACAATATGTGCAGAAAGCATGCTTATAGTCTGACCAGAAACTGCCTGAAAAATGAGCTGACACTCTCTGGCAGATTGTACTTCTCTGGGATCAAGATTTACACTCTACAGTGATCCTATTCAACTAAGGATGAATTATACCTATTCTAAGCAGTTCCATCATCCTGGTCTGTAGAAAAGTTCCATTTGTCTCATAGAATTTTTTTCTCATAAAGCCATGTAGTTGTTTCTAAAATGTTTTCCAACTGGATCCCTACTGATTAAATTTAGCCTTTTGAAGGGACAACAAGTTGAACTTTTAAATCTACAAGTTTCTTAAGGAGCAGTCAGACATAGTGGTAAACTCTTTATAATTTTTAAAGGGTCTCTATTTTTTCAAATGACAGGCAAAACATTGACTCTTCATTGATAGCATTTATGTTTATGAAGAAACATTAAATAAAGATTGTCATTTAAAGGGCAAATGCAATATTTTAATTCTTGAGTTTGCTTTTTTAGAAAAGTACATGCTATAAAAACCACATATTATACAACTTTCCAGTGTAGTTCTTCAGTCTCTCCCAAAAGTACATATGCAGAGAATGCCCAATTTCCACCTAGTTCTGGCTTACGTACTACTCCTTGTTGTTCTGAATCAAAAAAATAAGTTTGTATATTTTAGTGTTTATTCAGAAAACCACTTCAGAGAATGACTTACAATAGTTTCCAGATAGGATATCATTAAATTAAAAATTAAAACCATAATTATTAGGTTTTCATTTATATTTTTCTCATTTCAACTTAAAAATTATTTCCAGTTTCATAAGGTAAGTGTCTTCAGTGGTTTTCAAAATTGTTAGACTGCTCATGTGCTGAAGTATCTTCCATTCATAACATTAGCAAAGGTTTATGTGCCTTCCGCGCGAAGGTGCTATCTGTCTCCTTCAGACACATCAGTAAACAAGTAAATGTTACAGTGTAGTGCAAGGAAACAGATAATATGTGACTAAACTTAGGTGTTAGTCTTTTTTGGGTATCAGGAATCAAACTTAGGACCTTGTGCTTGTCAGGCAGGTGCCGTGCCACTGAACTATCTCCCCAGAGCTTAATGTTAGAAGGTTATATGTACTATGGAAAACAATAAAAGAAAAAGAAGAAAAGGGACTCAGAAATGCAATGATGAAGTGAGAAGACTGAATGGTTTGCAGAATTAAAACTCTGAACAGTTCATTTAAAAAAGGACTGGTGGGCTGAGTGAGAAGGAATATTCCAGGTAAGAGGAAGAGCCAATGCAGAGGCCCTAATGTGAGCTCATCTTGTATGTCAAAGTCAAACAGAGACCCAAGCGATAGAAGGGGCTGTGTTGTGTGGGTCCCAATGGGCTACTGTGAAGACTTTGTTTTACCAGAGTGAGACAGAGACCAAACCTAGGGCCACATGCATGCAGAGCAAGTGTTCACTCACTGATCTGTATCCCCAGCCCTGATACTGGAGGATGTGAAACAGTGGACCCAAACTCCATTTTGAAAGATGATACTAGTTGTTTTGTGGACAATAGATTGTAAGAAGGCTCAAGGTCTCTGGGGAAGGCAACTAAATCATTCAAAAGAGAAAAAAATGTATCTCAAAACAGGGTGCTGAGAACTCATCTGATTATAGATCTGTCTTGGTGGTGGGCTTGAAGTTCAGGGATCAAACCACAGTTCCTGCGCTTGCCTAAGCTTGCCAAGCAGGCATTAGTCCACTGAGCTATCTTGCCAGCCCTAAGAGAAGAATCTTTTGCAAAAGGGCAGAGGAGCAAGAGATGGTGAGAGGGGTGAGAGAGAAAGGAAAGGGGATGAGAAAAGCATGAAGATGTATGATGTTCAGGTATCAATGGATGGATGTGATCATTATGTATGGCAAAAATGTACTGATAAAAAATTATAAAACAGCACTTATAGTAAGAGTAAAATAAACAAGTTAAAAGATCAATGATGTAGAAAGGAATGGTATTGCTACTCTTAATTCATAAGAATAGAAAAGATGAGATGTATTCTTATGTGGAATTGATTGCTTTGATCACAGTGTGACCATAACAGGTGGGAAAACAAAATACATGCCAACATATATTGGGGGATAGGTACGTGGGGTGGTGGGAGGCCATGTAGGTATCACACTTATTCTAAGTGACAAGTTGTAGTCTATGTTCCTGGAAGCTACCTACTGAGGTAAGATGAAGCAAGGAATCACAGGCAGACAGAAGCTCAAAAACTAAATTGCTGACTAGATGAAGTGAGGTGACTCCCCATAAGAATACATTTCTAGTGCCTTCTCTGCTTGGTTTTCATTGCACCCTCCTGAGATGAAATACTATTTGGCCTATAGCTAGGGAATATAGAAAAGGTAATCATTAAAAAGTCATCACTGTTGCTAGTCTCACTCTACAATACATCTACACTGAGAACAGTCCACCAGGAGGTAAGACACCCTGCACAGAAACAAGCATAAGAGAGGGAAATACATAAAAGTCCTATTGTGGATTTAAGTTTCCATTTAATGAGACTTCACTGACAGAAAATAGTTTTGTTTTCCCTGCACTTGGCACTCCTCACTGCTTTCACACCCTGGCACAATACACACATTAAGCCCAACTTGGCTGAGCTCTCACCTCCCTGCCAGCAGCAAAAGGAGAGGTGGGGGAGGCAGCTGGCCTGGCTCCTTGGATCGTCACACTCTCCGGCAGATCAGTTTCAAACAGCACACATATAAAAATCAAGAAAAAGGAAACTGATTCTCCTTTTCATATTCATATGGAAAATTCTTTGTGTGCCCCAGTTTTCAGATTACTGATAAAAATCACTGAAAACTTAAAACCATCTGGTTTATTAACATCCTGTCTGGGAAAGAAAGACCTGTAGCTCAAAATATTCAAGATGCATATTTACTTTAGTTAATACTGAGGCTCAATGAAAGAAAATGCAGCTCATAACTCTTTGGAAAGAAAGGGGCATTCTTTTCTCCAAATGAAAATATGTATTATCATCTAGTGAACATTTCCATCTAGTGTCCATTAGCATACTTTAGTGATATTTGGCTGTTGAAACAGTAAATCTAGTTGTCTTGGTTTTGATCTAGAATATTCCCTAATGGGGTCATGTGCTCAGTGGTAGACTCTGAAGATAATTGGGTCACAGCTTATTAATCCACTTATGAGTTTACGGCTGAATGTGCTCTTAGGAGGTTGGCCCTGGTCAGAATAGGTAGGCATGGAGAGGATGACCTGGAAGGGTAGCTCTCCATCCTCACCTCCTCACTTTACTTCCTGCTTCCTGGCTGTGATGGTTGAATACCTTCTCCTCAGCCACACCCTTTGCCATCCTGTATGTAGCGTGGGGCCACTGAAACCCTGAGCTAAAAGAAATCTTTCCTCCTTTAAGGTGTGGATGCGGGGGAAGGGGGGTTGTCCCAGTGACAGGAAAATGGCTAACATACTAAGGATGGCAATAAATCTACCCGCCAGAGAAGGGGTGAACTCAAGGTAACCTATTCCAACTGTAGAAGTTGAAAACAGAATTAGCCTTACGGAAAGTCTGATGAGCAAGGGTTTTAAAGGGTTTGAAAACGCAATTCAAGAGGACACCTGAAAGGGTATTAGTGCAACTGAAGTACTTGGATATTCCAGCAGGTTGGGGGAGCCTAGAACAAAGACTGAGGCAAGCCTGTTGGTGTGGCTTGTATCTAGATGTCTCCCCAAAGCTTCATGTGCTAACAGGTGGGGCTTTCCAGGATGGTAGCTATGAAGTTGTGTGATACTGGGATTAAGGATGTGTGGTACTAGATTAATTCACTGACTGGTTAAGTATATTTCTGGGTGTGGCTGAATGGATTTACTGAAGACAGAGGCCCCCTCTGCATCTGGGTGGCTCCAAGCCTATGGGATAGAAAGGGAAAGAAGGCAGGCTTGCTCCTTCACTGCCTTCCTGCCTTGCCATACACTGCTTCGCCTCTGCCATGCCAACCTGCCTTGAAGCTGGCCAACTATGGACTGAATTCTCTACAAACTGTGAGCCAAAATAAGCCTTTCTTCCTTTAGCTTGTGTCTGTTGGGTATTTTGTCCTAACAGTGAGAACGTAATGAAGACAGCTGTTTATAATTTGAGTCATGCAGATAATGGAAATCAAGGAAGCTTATCCTGGGGTTGCAAAGGCTCAAGTCAACAAAACCAATGCCTGTAACTAAACTCAGAATTTACCTCTACAGCTCTTACCAAGATATGTGGGAGACAGAAAGGATGACAGCTTTCACTGTAAGCTGGGAACACCTAGAGAAGACTATTGGCTTGAAATAAAATAAGATTTCTTTGCCTTTCACACCTCTGCTCTCAGCTAGACTAACTCCTCCTGCAGACGTGCTCTGGTAATAGGTGTAATGCACATTTGTCTTAGTCTCAGTCCATACTGCTGCTGGAGCAAAATACCTTTGACCGAGTAATTTATAAAGAATAGAAGTTTATTTCTCATACTTGTGGAATCTGGAAGATCTAAGATCAAGGAACCAGGCAATTTAGTATGCGGGGAGGGCTTTCCTTCTGTTCCCATGTGTTGCTCTCTTATGGCTCCCTCGTGTGGATGCAGAGATAGAAAATTAATTTTTAATTAATTAATAAGCATTAATTTTTTAAAGTTAGCATTATTTTCATTCATGTGGGTAGAGTGTCACCACTTCTCAAAATCCCAATCTTTGAGTACCATCATAGCAATGATTAAGTATCAGCATGAATTTTTTTTCACTGTTCACAATATCAGATTTATTTTTTGTCACACAAGCTAGAGTTTAACACGGCTTTGTTTCTCTTCTCGCCATGCGGGGGATCAAACTCTGGACTTCACACATGCTGGATAAATGCTATACAACTGAGCTATACCCTACACTGTCACAGCCATAGAGCCACCTGTAAGTAAAGCAGTGTCACACTTGTTCCTATTTTGGGTTTCAAATGGGATATATATGGCAGGCAAGTGCATGGTATCCCAGCAACTGTTCACATCTTACTTACAGCCCTTATAGATATTGGGGGGAATATGGGCTGTTGCATGCTGGTAGGATATTTGTCTTCTAAATTAGCATCTTCGATGAAAGCAGATTTAACCCTCTGGCTGCCTGTGTTCTCACTATCATTCTTTTCAGTATCAAGGTCATCCTCAGCATTGTAGTAGACAACTTCATTGCTCTCAAAGCCTTCTTGCCATGGTGGGCTGCTGCACAAGCACATAATTTAAGCCATAGTGACACTGTATGTGAAAGTAATTGGTGGGAAGTAGATAGCAAGAGTTACAGGAGTCAGCACCACTTTGGAATAAAGGATATTCCAAATAAAGAGTGCAAAATATTGCACTCTTTATTTGGAATATCCTTTATTCCAAATAAAGAGTACATGTGAAATCCACATGAAGCATGGTTATGGGAACATACAGTGAAGGAAGCATATGGTGAATGTTTAAATAAAAGACACTTCGCCATTAATCCCCTTTACGAGGAGATGGCTCAGTAGAATAAGCGCTTGCCTGGCAAGCACAAGGGCCTGAGTTCAATTCCTGGTTCTTCAAAAAAGAAAGAAAGAAAAAAAAAAGAATCTCAGGTAGGAATCACTCCCGACCTACCATTTAGATTCTGCTTCTTTATCACATTAATCTCCTTTCTTTGAACACACGCATCCCATCATTCTTGCTATTTTTGCAGCAGTTCTTTGGTGTTTCCAGTTGTGCTGTCACAGCTGCCTCAGCATCGTGATGTGATTCAATTGCTTACCTCTCATGGTCATTTTGACTTTAAGAAAGATCCAGAACTTGCACAGTGCCAAATCCAGTAAGTGATGTGGTAGGGACATAAGATGATGTTTTTATGACCCTGCCTTTCTGTTAAATGGTATTTGGTGGCAACATTCACCATATTTTTGGTCAGATCTTATAAAGACACAAAAGAAGACTCAGAACTGCTTGAGAAAGTGGCAAAAATAGTGGGATAAGTGTATTTGAATGAAGGAGGAATATGGGGGGAGTAATCACAATGCATCTTTTACTTGAAAAAATTTTTAAAAATTAGCATTCACTGTGTATGTCAATCATATTTCATCAACAGACTCTTGGCCTTGAGACTGCTTATAGTCAGGGACTAGAGATTGAAAAATCACTTTTCTAATCTAATTCCTTCTTTCCTTCTTGTATTGTCCTGTGTCAGGAAATCCTCACCTCTTTGGTCACTCTTGAGGCACGACATCTGTGTTCATGATTCTAAGCCTGGCACGCTTGAGAGGACTCCAGGGAATCCATCGCTGTGGATCCTGATGTACCGTAGTGAGCGCAGGGAAGCTTTATGAACCTGGTTATTCTCAGAGCTGTGTGGAAAATGTTTTCTTCATCTCAAATGAAATTTATAACCACATAATTTTTTGAAAATGTTAAGGATCTGTGTATTAGGATGTAATTTGCCAAGAAAGCCAAATAAAATTATAAAGATTTTTCTGACACTGAGACACTTAAAAAGTCAGAATGTAGATTAGTTTGAATGGCATGATACATAAGAATAGGCATTTCTTTAAGCTACAGTCTCAACAAAGTTTCCTTTGTAAGAAAGAGCAAAGATTGTACATAAAATGTTTTGGAGAAAAGTGATTACCAGCATTTTCTCTTCCTAAGTCAGGCCACCACTAGAGAGCTATAAAAATTTCTTTTGTGCTTTCCCAAGCATTAGTGAGAATGTTTATGATTGGAAAAATTCATTTCCAAATACTTTTTTATGTATTTGTTTTGCCATATGTTTGAAACTCGGCTTCTAACAGTCTCCCTGGACACAAAGTGAGCTTGCAACAGTGCGTACTTCCAAAAAAGAATACTGGACAAATACATAAAGATAATAGCAAATGGGGCGGAGAACCCACCATCATGTGTGGTTTTCAAGCGTAGACAGATTTGATAGAAACTTAGTTGTTTAATTTTCCCCTACCTGAAAACCTAAGAAATCTTTTAATTATAAAACTCGATGGGAAAAAAGACACCTTTGTGTACAGCGCGCAGC
>NW_004524701.1:2621482-2656629 GCF_000260255.1 Octodon degus | reverse complement strand
CGGCTCCCGGGTCCGCCCAGCTGCCCCCCGGGCTTGTCCCAACCCGGGGTCGGGGCCGAGGCTCCCGCCCACCGCACCTGCAGCCTCGTCCTCCTACCGCGCCGCGGAGCTACCCGGTGACTACGGTGCGGTGCTCAGTTAAGCCCTCCCGACTTCTGAGCCTCCTTGTGAGAGACAGGTAATCTGACCTCAGTCCGCTGCGCGCAGTAGCGGAAAAGCCGGCTTGACCACCAAAATACGCCTGTATTTCCCAGAGTCTAAGTCAAAAAAATAAAGACTGCTCACTACCAAAAGGGGAGACGCAGCTATAATAATGCAGAGCTGTAGGTCGCTTAGAGTAATCACTATAGGTAATTTATGTAAGGAGGGGCTCTGTTCGGAGGTCCCGCTCGCTCCCCCCCCCCGCCCTCCCTCTCGGGGCTGAGCCCGGACTTCACGCGCGCTGAGCTGCACCCCGCGCCTCTCTCCTGTCTCGTCCTCCGTCCCCCAGTCCTTCAGTCCCTCAGTCAGTCTGTCGGCTCTCTCGTCTCTCTCTTTACAATTATTTAGAGGTTACACTATATCAAGCACTGTGCAGTGTTCCAGGTTTATAAAGTTAAAAAGGCCAATGTCCTGCCTTCTCAGGGAATTTGCAATTATAGTTTTCAACACCACAAGGTTTTGTTTCCTGTGTGTGTATGTCAAGGCCAGCTGTTGGGACTGTCTCCTTCAGAATTCCTGGTCTCCTTGGAGTCCAGTAGTGGATACTTGCATTTAGCACGTTCATAAGCAAAAAGAACACTTGAGAAACAGTACAGAAGTGTTGGGCCGGGGCCGGGACTAGTGTGCATGATTTGTTATTCCACCAGCCCAAATCTAGCATGTAGTCCAACTGCAGTGTAAATCGAGGCTGGAAAGTGTAATATGATCAGGAAAAGAAATGGATTTGTGAGATTATGACTATCTAGCCAGTCCGTCATGTGTTCTCAGGCAATTTTCAATTATACCTGTATGTATGTATGTATGTATGTGTGTATAAAGACAGTGCAGTGGCACTGAGTAGGCTTCCTATAACTACTTGTTGGATAGAAAAGGGAGTTCAGAAGATGACTGCAGGATCCGGTGCATTGGGGTGAGACAGAAAAGTAGTGGGAGGAGGAGGAGGAGAAGCTGACTGGTAGGGCTTTTCACGTGGGGACTTCCCTAGAGCTTTGGGTCAGACAATTCTGCATGTCTTACCTCTTTCATTTCAGGACATTAGTTCCAGGATATGACAGTTATACTCACATTGCGCTTTTCTTTCTTTCTTTCTTTCTTTCTTTCTTTCTTTCTGTCTGTCTGTCTGTCTGTCTGTCTGTCTGCCTGTCTGTCTTTCTGTCTTTCTGTCTTTCTGTCTTTCTGTCTTTCTGTCTTTCTTTTTGTACCTGGGATCAACTCAAGACCTTGTACTTGCCAGGCAGGCACTCAGGCCCAGACATTGCACTTTCTATGTGACAAGCACTGTCATGAATGCTTTCTATATGTTTAATTCAGGTAATCTTCACAATAGTCTTATCAGATAAATAATATTATTAGTACAGTATTGATAAGAGAAATGAAGGAGATGAGACACAAGTGTCACCAGTTGTACCCTGGCCATTGTGATACTGACCTCTACGTTTTCAAATATCACTTAAGGACAGAATACTAACCCAGAGGCAATGTGTAGGTATACCATCACATGACATCCATTATCATAATGGAGAAACAAGTTGATCTGGGACTTACATTTGTTTCATTGCTGAGACAGCATACCTGACACCCAAAATTAAGGGAGGAAAGATTTATTTAGCCCACAGTTTGTGGAGGTTTCAGTCCATAATCAAAAGCTGGCTCCAAGATAGGGAGGAACATAGTGGAGGGGAAACAGTTCATGTGGTGGAAGATATAAAAGGGGAGGAGCAAGCTCTTTCTCTCCCTTATACTGTATGCAAGTTACCCACCCCCAGTCACAGCGCTAGACAATGAACCAATCACAAACTCTAGATTCAACTGACTCACCTCTGAAAAGCCTGCCCCCCCCCACTACTGTATGAGGCTTTGAGGGACATTCAGACACAAACCATAGCAATCTGTATTTTAAGCTGATTTTATTTTTCTTTCCTTTTTTTTTTTTTTTGTGCTGGGGGATTGAACTCAGGACCTTACACTTACCAGGCAAGCACTTATGCCACTGAGCTATCTCCCTGGCTTTAAGCTGATTTATATTTTATCTCTGGCTACTTTTAAATTCCTCCCCCTCATATTTTGAAATTTCTCTCTATGTAATATGATAAGGACTATATTTTTTATTTTATACTTTCTTAAATTCAGTGGTCTTCTGAATCTAAGGATTGATTTTTTTTTCATTAATTCTTGGAAAAATCCATTATCTTTTTGCAGTTTTTCTTCCATCCTGTCTCAGTTCCTCTTCTTTCATTGCTGGAACAAATACCTAACACCCAAAATGAAGGAAGGAAAGGTTTATTTAGCTCACAGTTACTGGAGGTTTCAGGCCATACTCAGCTGGCTCTAAGGCAGAGCAGCACATGGCAGAGAGCAGCAGTTCATGGCAGCAGCAAAGGGCAAGAGGGAGGAGTAGGGGCAACAGTGGCTGCAGAGAGGAAGTCTGTCTTCTTATCTGCCCCAGGCTGGATGTAGCACTCACCCCCATAATCCCAGTAGTACTAAAACCCATAATCCCACCCTTGATCATGAATTAATCTCAAACTGTAGAAGTCCCTGCCCCATTACTATATGAGGCTTTGGGGGGACAACTAGACACAAACTATAATACATTCCTATATAAAACTTCATTTATGTGTCTTTATGATCCTTCCCTTCTACCTTCTATCTCCCTGGTCTTGTTCTTTCATATTTATATTTATTGTAATTTCCCTACCTCTGCTGTCTACCTACTTACTAATTCTAAGATCAGCTTATTAATTTCCATTTCCAATTTGTTATTTTAACAAACACAATATTTTGTTAATGACAATTATTATATTTTTCCTTTTTTGAAATTCATTTTGGTACTTTCTAAACATTTTCTTTTAATAATAATTTATCCTTTCATTAAACTTTTAATGAATTATTTATATCTTTAAACAAACTCATCTAATATTTTCCTTTGTTGTTGATTCTAATATTTATAATTTAAAGATGTCAATACAATTTGTTATCTTTCATTCTATTATCTGGTTTTCATATGCAGTTGGTAGTTTTTTTATTATGAACTAATTTTCCTTGTGCTCTTATCTGTGAGACTCTCTTGGCAACTGAATTTAATGTGCCTTTTTCCAGAGGGTTCTAAAACCTGGATTTACTTTAAAGTGTGTGTGTTTGTGTGTGTGTGTGTGTGTGTGTGTGTGTGCATGTGCGTGTGCATGCATGTGCCTGTGCCCCAGTTACTCTTCTCTTCTTGCTGGGACAAATACCTGACACCCAAAATGAAGGAAGGAGAGGTTTATTTAGCTCACAACTAATGGAGGTTTCAGTCCATACTCAGATGGCTCCAAGGAAGACTAGCACATGACAGAGGGCAGCAGTTCATGGCAGGGGAAGGCAGCAAAAACAGCCAGAGCAAATGGGAAGAGTACTAGCAAGAGTGGCTACAGAGAGCAAGTCAGTCTCCCTTAAATTGCGTTCAGGCTGTATGCCTCAGGCTGAGAATAGTACTCACACCCATAATCGCAGTGGATCTTGAGTTAATCACAAACTATATAAGTCTGCCCCACGATTGCATGAGGCGTGGGGGGACAAATACAAACCATAACAGCATGCGTGTGAGTGAGTGCAGGTAGAGACAGACAAAACAAATTTAGCCAACAAACGCATGTGAGTGCAGACTGAGGGTCAGAATTATGTACAGAAAATTTATTTTCTTTTGTTCAGTCTCCCTAGAAAGGGGAAGTTACCCCTCTCTATGAGGATGGTTGATTTTTTTCTAGTTCACCTAATAGAGAGATTGTCCTTTGAGCATTCTGACTTTACGTTTTGGTCTCTGTTCTAAATGTTGGACCAATTAGGACCCCAGGTCTGTTTCTTTGCTACTTGTGGGGGGGAGTTCCATGAAAACACATAAATCTCAGCTTCTTGTTTCTATTCCGTAAAGAATTTGTTAATTCTGTGCCACCATTAATCAGTAGCTTTGGTGTCCTGCTGAGGATCAAACCCAGAGCCCTACAGGCTCTACTGCGGACCTGCACCCCTGCCCAGTTATCCTTCCTGAAAGATATTTGCTACAATACTGTTAGTTGTGTTTTACTAGGTTCAGGAAGAATTTCTCTGAACCCCAGAGAGCCATAATTTACAGAAACAGAGGTCAGGATTGGCCATCTTACCAGGACTTTATGCCTTTGTGTGCTACATATTCTATGCCTGTATTGTACAAAATATTTTAAACAATTATGAAAGGATAATCTATGAGTAGTTCTCTGTGAAGGAACCATAAATAAAAAACACAGACATGTAAGCATAGGCAGACAAGCAAACTATGGGGGTGTTTTCTTTAGTCCTATGACAGCTGTGTTTGGAGGTAAAAAGCGAATGATACAAGGAGAAGCAGTTTGAAATAATTAGTCAATAAGGTTATTGGAGAAATGAATTTAAACCATCATTATTAGCAATAAACCCTATACTAGTAGGTGGTTATGCTTTAATATATTAGGTAATCATAGTGATAGGCAATTTTACACAGAGGAAACATGTATTTACATGCTTTTTTTTTTTTACCATTTAGTGTAGCTAATTCTTAAAGTTTGAAGATCACCGTGTTACATTTTTTTAAAAAATCTTTTATTTATTTAGTACAGGGTCTCATTACACAGCTGGGACTCATAGTGATCCTTCTGTCTCAGCCTCCTCAGCACTGGGATTACAGGCGTGCACCAGCACACCCAGTTTCAGGGTTGGCATGGTGCATCCAGGGTTCTGGGTCTATCAAGGCATGTGGTATCGGGGATTTAATAGAGGTCATTGTGCTTGCCAGGCAGATGCTTAGACTACCAAGCTATCTCACCAGCCCTAGATTACATTCTGTAGACACTAAAGAGCTACTGGAGACTTTGAGCTAAAAGTAGTATTTTTTGCGACTTAGAAAGATATTTTTATTTTTTATTTTTTTTGGCAGAACCGGGGATTGAACTCAGACCCTCGCTCTTGCCAGGGAAGCACTTATTCCACTGAGCCATCTCCCTAGCCCCAAGATTAATTTAATTAAAAGATTCAATGAACGTGATGGAGTAAAGCTGGAGGCAGGAAGGCCAGTTTCTAATGCTCTAACTTACAGTTCAAGACAGCTTCCTCTTTCTGTGTCCTCAAATGAATCTTGTTGGCAGCACCTACTGAGTGTGAAAAGGCTAGCTGGCAGTTCAATTGGAGTTATCATTGGCGATAGCATGCTAATGAGTTGTTTTCCTCAACTGTACTTTATAAATTGTGACCCAGAACAATTTCTATTAAAAAAGGTCTCTGTAGTTCATAATCATGACCCCAAACAATTAATCAACCATTAAAATATAACCTTTACCAGCAGGCCTGGAACATTGCATCCTTATTAACTGAACTGAATTTCTTTTTAAAAATGTAATTGCGGAAGCCTGTGAACTATGGATCCAGTCTTAAAAAATAAAACTACTAGCAGGACATCTAGAATGGTTTTGATTTGTTTCTGTGTAATATGTTCTGTATTCATTCACAAATTTTACTACTTCTGTTCATTTTTTAGAGTAAAGTTCAAGGAGCTAGGGAAAATTTTGGATACTTATCCTCATAGTATTATCCCCAGGTACAAACACAGGACCGCATCACAGTGCCGGTCTTCCCTCCCATCCATACTGTGTGCTCTTCCTCAGCGAAGTCCCCAAGACATGTCAGCTCCTATTGCTTTTGTCACCAGTAGTTCTGTGAGCCAGAATATGTTGCTAAGTTTCTCTTTCTGTGGAATAAAAGCTACAGTTGAGAGAAACCTTAGACTTAGAAAAGTAAGAGACTGAAAAGGCTAAGAGGAAAAGAGTCTAGAATTTATCTTGTTCGAAAAAGATAAAAGACAGAAGCCAGTGAAAGCAGTTGGTTTGGCTGAACACGTTTAACAAGACAACCACAGTTAACACGGATGGGCACACATTCTTAATTTTTTTAATATGTCCTGTACCATATAATTTTTCATATCTTTCATTATAAAACATCACATGAGAAATTTCATTAAAATTATACAGATAAGCAAGTTTTGATCAAGTAAAACCCTACAAAACCACTGATACTTTTCAGAGGCAGATTTCCAGGATACCAGCAGTTATATCTATCAATATTTATCATATTAGAAGCTCAAAAATATATCTACTACCTACTTTTTTCATGTATTATCATTATAAGTTCCCCAGGTTTACTTGTTCCTTTCTCTTTTTGAAATTTTTAAAAATCTTTTATTTTTTATTTTAATTTTTATATAAAATAAAAATAAATGTATTATGTTCATAACTTTCATAGAGTTGATGATAGAGAGCAGTAAAGGTTGTCATGCGTGTCACATATACACACATCAAAAAGTCTCATGAATTCAAAAAACAAAATGAAGGATCAAGAACAGTGGTATGAAACCTACTCATAGGATTTTAGGTTTTAACAAATAACAAGGAGTGTGAAATTTCAGACCACAGCAGTTGAAAACAAAAAAAAGATAAATACAAGAGCACATATTTTCACATTAAAAACAGTAAAAGCTATGTAAACAAAATTGAAACCTAAAAATTAATGCCAGAAAAAAAAAAGCAAAACTCAAAATGAAGAAGCAAAAAAAAAAAAAAAAAGAACAAAAAGACTTCACCTATTAGGTTTTTGTTGTTGTTGTTTTGGGGTTTTTTTGTTTGTTTGTTTGTTTTGGTGGAACCAGGGATTGAACTCAGGCCCTTGCACTTGCCAGGGAAGTGCTTATTCTACTGAGCCGTCTCCCTGGCCCTCATTTATCAATTGATTGGTTTATCTTCAATGTTTTGTCCAGCTGGCGATTTCAACAATTCTATGATTTGTGCCTCAGGAACACAATTGTTTTCATGAAGCATAAATAATGCTTTGTCCTGGCTTTATGATTTATTGACTTAGAAACAAATTTTCTGCAAGATTAGAATTGAGTGTAGATGCTGCCAAAGTCGTTATCAATTGGAATGTGGGGAAATTTGAAAAATCATGTACTAAAAAAACAAAAGGTATTCTATACTATACATCTTTGTTTTGGAATATGTCTAAAAAATAAATGTTTGTACAAAAGTCATTTAAATCACATTCCCATTGTTAAATGATAAATTCTCTTCTAATTCTGGAGACGTATGTAAGAAAACTAAGAAATTTTATTGATAAATATCACTTTTTGTGTTATGTTCTACATAGTTCTTTAAAATATGTATTAATTGATAGATCATGTGGCCTCCACATTCTTGATTAGTTAGTAAATATTCTGGAAGTCTAAAAATGAACAAAACAAACACAACCAAAAAAATCATGCAGATAGTTTACTTCCTGATGCAAAAAGAAGTCAGTTATTCTCAATCAATTAAATAAATAAAAATTAAAGTTAAGTGTGTTTGTTTTGCAAGAGGGTGAAGCTCTTTTGTAAAACCTTGAACTATACCCAATTCAATTATAAAACATAAAGGAAACCTTCAAGGTTTTCAGAATGGTCCTTACTTCAGAACCCAAACTAAATGATTATTATGTTATCTAAGGATCTGTGTATAGTAATACAAGTACATGAGTTTTTTTTTTTTTTTTTTTTTCTAATTTCACTCTCAAGGATTTATGCCCTTTGGGTGTTTTCTGAGTGTGTATTCTTTATTGGAAACATGAAGTGAATGTTTTAATATTATGTTGTACTAACCTATAAACACAAATCATACCTCATAAATTTTTATTCCTAGAGCTTAGCATGATTCCTTGTACTAAGCAAAAGTGCTTGATAATTTTCTTTTAAGGAATTGTAACTTTCTCTATTACAGTATTTTTCCTAGCCAAAATAGTTACTTAATAGCTATATTACTAATCAATGCTTCATTAAAAAGTGAGATACTTTTAATGGAATTTTTCTTATTAGAGATATATAGTTTGAGACTTTTCAGATCTGAGAAAAATAAGCATTTTTTTTTTTTTTTGTATTTTGTTAGGGAAGGGCCTACAGGGTGTTCAGGGTCTCACTACTAGATCAGACTCCTAGGGATCCACCTGTTTACAGCCTCCCAAGAGCTGGAATTACAGGCACATACCACCACACCCAGTCTCAATTGCCATCTTAGCATGCCTGGGGGTGGAGCTGGCACAACAGGCCTGTGAATCGAACTCTGGGCCCTGCGCCTGTTTACAGGTGCTTTAATCCGCTGAGCTATTTGACCAGCCCTAAGAGTAAGCATTTTACCAAGTTCTGACAGTTCACTTGTGTAAAAGAAAGTTTGGTATATTCATTAAGCCAAAACAATGCTTTTAAATGCTAACAAAACAAAACAACATTACTGAACAACTGGAGATGGAAAGGTTGCACTATGCTGTCTTTCCTCTTGCTGATTATTCTTATGCATCTAAAAGGAGATAAAAGATCTGAAGTAAATGCGCATGTCTGAATTTTAGATTAGCCATTTTTTAGCTCCTGGTGACCTTAATCAAGTTTTTTCTTTGTCCATCAATTCTCTTATTTGTAAAAAAGGAGAGTACAATAATAGTAATGTCATAGGATTGTTAGAAGGTATAAATGAGAAGATACATTTGAAATATTTAGAAAAGTATGTGACACATGGACTTAGATAAACTTACAATAGGCATATTATTCATCGGGGTTACTATGGTTTAGATCTAGAATGTCCCCAGAAGTCTCATGTATTCAGAGGTGCAGCTTTTGGAAGGAGAGTGGATGATGGGGTTCTATATTTATCAGTGGATTAGTCACTGTGCTACTGATAGGAGGTGGGACAGAGTTGGAAGAGCTGTCATTGGAAGCAAGCCTCTGAAGGCTTTGTCCTCATGCCTGGCTCCTCCTTTAGCTGTCTGCTTCCTGGATGCCACGAGGTGAGCAACTTTCCTCTGCCATGTTGTCTGTCATGATGCTTCTGCCTTAGAGCCATCCAACCATGGACTGAGTTGTGGTATCATGAAGACTTACACCCAGATTCAAAGGAAAGTCCAGGAGGCCAAGCAGTGTACTTCTGAGAGGACAGTACAAGCATGAATTTGTGAGATTAAACATAAAGGTGCAGTGGAGACCGCAGGAAATCATAGAGGCCAGAAATGTGCAACATCTGCTGAGAAAAGCTGAGCCAGCCCACAAGAGAGACTGCAGTGGGCAATGGCACAGGGGCAGGGCCGCCCAAGAGTTTTGGTGTCCACATCGGACCATACCTTTCACTAAGTGTTGGACACAGAGCTACAGTATTTAATATTTGCCATGTCAGGTTTTTTCTTGTATTTATCTAATTCCTTCCTACTCTCCTATTCCTCCTTTTGGAATGGAAATATTTTCCATGTGCTATTGTATGTTGGAAGTATGTAATTTTCTTTTTATTTTTACAGGGGCTTACAGCTAAGAGTTTGCCTTGAGTCTCAGAGAAGACTTTACCTTGAATTTCAGAGGATACTTTGGACTTTTATTTTTCAAAAATGTTGTAATTGTTAAAACTTTTATTACTCTTAGATATGGACTAAATACAATTTTATATGAGATAGACATAAGTCTTTTGGGGTCCAGGGTAGAATATTATAGTTTACATTTAGAACATCTCCCTCCCCCCAAATTTCTTATGTTCAGAGGTAGAGATTTTGAAACATACTGGGATTGTGGAAGTAATACATTCATCAATGGATCATTGTTTGGATCTAAACATGCTGTTAGAGGTGGGGCATAGTTGGAAGATGTATACCACTTGGGGCATTCCTCTGGAAGGTGCATCCCCCTCCCTGATTCCTTCCTCTGCTGTCTGATTCCTGAATACCCTGAGGTGAGCAACTGTCCCCCACCACAACCTTCCACCATGATGTTTTTGCCTTGGAGCCAGCCAGCCATGGACTTGATCCCCTAAATTGTGAACCAAATTAAATCTCTTCTCCTTTAAGTTCTCGGTGCCAAGTATCTTGTACGAAGACAGTAAACCCAATTAATACAAGGACCAAATGTCAGTGGAAACTTCTAAGCAGTTTAGCAAAGGAAGTTAGCAATTCATCATTTATACAAATTATTTTTTTCAAGTACTGAGAATATAATTTTAGAAGACTGCATAGAATTTTCTTTCTGAGAGATAGCCAGGGTGTGGTCCCAATGTGTCATGGAACATTTTCTTGGATTCTTTCCTTGTCTTAGCCCTTGTCCCTAACCTCTTCTGTAAAGTATAAGCAGGCAATGATGGAATCTAGACTGACTTACCTCTGAATTTCCAGAGGTTGTTACAGAAACTAGCATATTACAAATATTCACTAGGAATTTTTGGAAGAATAGTAATCATTAAATTTTTATCTCTTTTGGGTATTCTTCTGAGCACCAGGCACATAGAACTATATATCAAGTATCCCCACCTGGACTTTTCTTTGCCGGTAGGTTTTTAATTACATCTCGTATTTCATTGGCTGTTATTGGGCTATTGAGAGTGGTTATATCTTGTTGATTCAGTTGTGGTAATTTGTACATTTCTAGGAATCTGTCCATTTCTTCTGTGTCTTCTATTCTGTGAGAGTAAAGATTCTCAAAGTAGCTATTGATAATCTTCTGAATTTCCACTGAGTCTGTGGTAATTACACCCTTTTCATTCCTTATTGCTTGTATTTGAATTTTTTCTTTCCTCTGTTTGATGAGGTTAGCTAGGGGCTTATCAATTTTATTTAATCTTTCAAAGAACCAGCTTTTTGCTTTTTTAATTCTTTGAATTGTTTTCTTCGTCTCAATTGAATTAATTTCTGCTCTAATCTTTATGATTTTCTCCCGTCTTTCGGCTCTGGGTTTGGTTTGCTCTTCCTTTTCTAGTTGTTGGAGGTACAGCATTAGGATGTTTATTTGTTCCCATTCTGTTTTCCTAATGTGTGAGTTCACAGCTATGAATTTCCCTCTGAGAACTGCTTTCATCATGTTCTATAAATTCTAATGAGTTATGCTTGAATTTTCATTGAATTGTAGATATTGTTGAATTTCTTGTTTAATTTCATCTGTGACCCTTGGTTGCTGAATAAGGTGTTGTTTAATTTCCATGTATTTAGGTTTTTTTTTTTCTGGTTTCTTTTGTCATTTAGTTCCAGTTTCATTGCACTGTTGTCAGATAATATGCACGGGATAATTTCTGTTTTCTTGCATATACTTATGCATGACCTATGGACCAGTATGTGGTCTATTTTAGAAAATGACCCATGTGCAGCTGAGAAAAATGTGTATTCAGCTGTGTTTGGGGCAACACTCTGTATATGTCCATCAAGTCCATTTGTTTCAAGCTCTGGTTCAGTTCTATTATTTCTTTGCTAATGTTTTGTCTGGTTGACTTATCTTTTTGGGATAAGGGGATGTTAATGTCTCCTGTTAAGACTGTGGCATTGGATATTAGACTTTTCATTTCCATTAAGATTTGCTTTATATAGTTGGATGCTCGCCTGAGCTGTGTTTGAAGGGGACAAGGTGGAGTAGAGGGGAGAGGAAGCTCTCACACACACTCACCGGGCCTGGGCTGGGGCTCGATCTGGAGGCCCTGAGACTGTGGCAGAAGTTCTCACTCAATGGCGGGAGTGTGGGTGACTGCGGAGTGGTCGGGGTCCCCAAGCGGGTGGAAGAGGGTCTCACCCATGCTGTGCCTGGGCTTGGGCTGGACAGGTCCCGCTGGTGCAACATAGCCGGAAGGTCTCCCACACACTCACCGGGCCTGGGCTAGGGCTGAATCTGAACAGTGCTGTTTAAGAAAAAGAAAAAAAAAATCAATAAAACAAAAAAAATCAGTACAGAATACCTTTGCTGCAGAATAGCTTATTTCTTATTTTAAAAAGAGTAGAAAGCATGGAAAGCATTCTGATGCTATGATCAACATAAACCTAATTCAGTTTTACATGAAAGACACACAGCCGTCTGGCCTATGAATCCTATGAAATGTTTGACAACAACATCTTTGATCATGGAGCAATCAGCTCTGTACTGAACATTGATCCCAGTGGAGAAGAAGCAAATGTAATCTGTGCATATACTTTGGCCTGAGGATGGACACTGAACATTATCCAACTTTCCATACAAATGCTCACAGGTTTGAACATTAGCTAAAGCAGTTTAAGATGTGTAAATTGAAAGCAGCCATATGGCATCTCTGGGGGGAATAATTGACAAATACAAATAAATGCATGTATTGAACTCATGTGCTGGAAAACCAATAGGCATTTTCTTAGAGCATATGGTATGAGCTCAATTGGGACTGTATTTTAATAAATCACTAAGGACACGAGTTGTATTTTTTGTCCAATAAATATCATCCTTCGAAACAAAGCCAAGTATTTTCAGAAAGATTTGGCAGCAAGGTGGAAACCATGACTATGTTAGTCACTCAAGGTTTGGACCAAATGATGCATGTCGAAAGTCAAAACTCAGTTTGGAGATTAATTAAACAATTTGGTTTAATTTAGGACAAATCGGTTTTTTTCAAGTATATTTGTTGTAGTGAAATATACTTATATGTCCTAAGAGTTACTGTTTTAGGTATTTTTAAATGCACGGTTCAGTGGCACTAGCTACACTCACACTGCATGCACTCACTAGCACTATCCACCTTTAGAATTTTATCATCTCCCTCAAGAATGTGAAGTTTTAAAATATAACCTGACTTGGCTATCCCATAAATTAATTCCCTAAAAAGTATCTTTCTGAAAAAAAAATCGGATTACAGTTTCTTAAAAGAACGTGTAAGTTCACCATGAGTTCAATTTGTTTGACTTGATGTTCTGCTGTTTATGGTTATAATTATCTACATGGGATCTCAAGAAAATAGTCCTACAGGGCATGAAACATAAAGCAGTTTTGAGGAAGAGAAAGTTATTTTGCCTTATTTTTCCATTCAGCCTGAAACCCTATAAGAATTCAGAGAGTGACATCACTTATACCCAAGAATGATTAGTATTCCACCATACTGAATAATTTTTGGAGCTATTGTTATACTAATTCTGTTTTTCTAAAGGTGCATATGGAGAAACCAAAACAAAAAGACAAACACCAGTGGTTTCATGTTTTGAATTTAGTCTCCCTCTCTGAATTGAGATAAGTAGTTCAGTAAGATAAGCATAGCATTAATTTCAAGAGCACTGCTGGGGGCTCCACTGGGGATTTGGTAAAGGACAACAGTAAACTGTAGTTGTTTTACAGCCCAAGCAGCTGACTCCTTCCCTGCAGGAGCTTTGGAGAAATTGAGGCAGTCCTGGAAGATACAAGAAAGATCCATACCCATCCCACAACCCAAGATCTACATCCAAGCACTACTTCTGGTGTGGAGCTGTGCTCTGCTGTGGGGGAATTTCAGCTGTCCCAAGACAACTTCAAGTGTATAAGATGTAATAGAAAACTTCAGAAAACTACACAGATAGAAGTGTGGAGCCTATAAGATCATATACACATCTTACAAGTAGTTTTCAACACTCTAGTTCTATAGATGCATCTAATGACTTAAACTTGAACAAAATTGGAAGAGTATCATTATAAAGAAGTACAAGGTTCACAAGTAGAAATGACTAAAGAGAAGTAGGAATGAATTTTAGATGCAGGGCCTGGAAGAATTCTTCACCAAAGCCAACAGCTGAGAGCATTGGAAGTCCTTCTAGAAACCATTAAAATTTTAGAAGATTGATACAAGCAGGATTATGTGATCACTGTGTAGTAACTAAAGAACATACATAGAACATGCAACAAAGTTTGAAAATATCTGTCAGAAAATCTTAAATGTATGAATAAAAAGAATACTCTGCGGGAATAAATAGAAAGCTTTCCAAAGAACTGCAGCAGAAAATTGAGAATGGTCAAAGCATCAAGCAACAGAGCATGGATGTGAGGAAAAGTGAACTTTCACTGGCTAAAATGCACAGAGCAAGCAATTACCTTACTGGTACATCATCTTTTAATTCATTACAGTAATTGCTGAAGTGCATGGTCTTGGTTTTGGAGAGGAATCTGAATCTAAAGGTCTCACAACGCTCTTGCTGAGGAGCCCTACCACCACTTGAATGAGCTCCCAGGAGACAGCCTGAGAGGATCCTGTAGGAAATACTAAGAGAATTTATGAGTTTTATTAATTCTCAAAAGAGAACTTTTGAGAATTTATGAGTTCCTCAAATAGTGCTCAGGAAGAATTGACTACTTGGGTGTCATGTCTGTATTTGGTACTACCTCTACTGTGAAAAGTGGTTTGGGATCAAGTGCAAGTTTATCCCCTTCTCTTTTAGACCCATGGAAAAAAGCCATCTGAGCCCATCCCCTTTTAGCAAGGCTTCTGTTTCTAGATCAGAGAAAACCAGATCAAAATCTGAAGATAGTGCCCTGTGCACATGTCTTAGGTTCAAAGTACATGTGGTCACCAGCCAGCTGTCTTTCATTGAGCAGATCTTTAAAATATGTGACCCCAATACCTTAGCTGGAGAGTACTGATTGTTAAAGATACAATTACTGATAAATGTTTAGTGTCCTTGGAACCACAGGGAAGCAGAACATCTAAAAGGAATAAAGCTGAGTAAGAAAGCAAACATGAAGTAAGCTGTGCCCAACCCTATTTTTTATTTATTTTAAAGAGAATAGAGGTTAAGTTATAGCTCAGCAGCTTATGCACCTGCCTGGCAAGTTTAAGGTCCCTAGTTTGATCCCTGGTACTGCATGCCATGCTGGCCCCAGAACCCCAGGCACACCATGCCAGTCCTGGAACTGGACATGGTGGCACATGCCTATAATCCTGGCACTAGGGAGGCTGAGACAGGAGGATCACTACAAGTCCAAACTGCATAGCAAGACCCTGTATCCAAAAAATAAAAAATAGAAAAATAATAAGACATTAGATAGAAATGATACACAATTTTTTAAAAAAAAGATCATAGGTATTCAATAGTGGTTGTTAGATTCCAGTCGTATTTTGATAAAGGAAATATTCTTCCTTTTTCATTAGATAATCAGTTTTCCATGGATGGGGATCTTATGAAAAACAAATCTCTGGATTTGTTTGATAAGTTTTCAGCTATTCATTATCAAGAGTGAAGTGAAGACAATGAGACATTTAAAACCAGATTTAAGCAAGTGACTCTTTAGGAACCTGCCAAGCCCATTCCACAGGGCTCTTCCTTAAGTTGTAAGGCCTTGGAGGAGGCTGAGTACTGCCCAAAGATTCTCAAGGATAATCCTGTTTATAGGAGTGCATTCTCCAGCCTGAGTAAATCTCCAGACAGTAAGACATTATTACCTATACAGTAAGCCCCCAATTTATGAACCAATTCTTTTCTGGGTGGATGTTCCAAAGTCAGATTCATTTGTAAGTCTGGAAAAGTCAGTCTTACACAATGTTGACACAAATATGCAGTGTAAAGCATAATAAAAATTTCACACATTCCATAATCTTGTTCTTGTTCTTTAGAATTATGCCAGTGTTTGAATGATTTGTGTTGTAGGATTCAGTGATGTCTACCAGCTTTTCATCTTGGTCCAATTTCTCAGTTATTTTACTTTTGTTTCCATGCTTATTGCTTTGTACTTCCTAGCAGCCCCCTGTTTTTCCTCTTGCTTCTGGATGTGCTGGGCTCTGAGCACTGCTCTACTGCAAGGTGTCTTTACTGGGATGGAGGTGAGGGACAGGCCCAGGGCAAGTAGAATTGTCTACCACTAAACGGGAAAAAGTCCTGGGAATCTTGGTTCATCTGTCATAGATGGTGAGTTAGTGCTTGCTGTGGACAAGAGGTGCAAGGATGTAGATGTCCTGGCCTCTCTCCAGATGTTTGCAGTCAGTCAGATAATTCATTACATTGATAGCCAGTTGTACCAGCTCCACCTCTGACTTGCCCAGCTGGTCCAAGTTGGAGATGTCAAAGACACTGCCTGTGGCAGCAGTGTCCTCTGGTACCACACTTCGGGAACCTCAGGTTCTCCAGGATCTTTGGCCATCACCTGTCTTTGCTTAGCAGGGATAGTTTGATGCGCACTGCTTCTCAGAGTCCAGTGCCCAGGTTAGACGGACAGATTAAGATGTATCCCAAATGCTCAGCTGCTCCATCCACATCAAGAAGCTCTTATTATTGTGCCAGATTCCACAAGCATCCAGCCAGCTTCAAGCCATTCCTGCTGCAATGAGCAGTGAGGACAATGGATTATCAAACAGGAAGTGGTCATCAAAAAGCTGCTGCTGTTCTGCCTTCATCATCCCACTGAGTCTGTAGTAGCATCCAGCAGGTCAATCTTCAGGCCACTGTGTATCCACCATGACACATTCTACTTCTCAGCATTTGGCCTGGGAGCAGGATGGAGGCAGACTGATTCCCTGGATACTCTGGCCAGCTCTGATATTTGAGCACAATAGATACCACTCATCAAAGTAACCAGAATGGATCTTACTGGCATCCAGGTCAGTTATGTGCGTCATGGTCCAGGGGTCATAGCCATTGTTTGTGTTGCTCTTTAATCATAGGGTTGAATACCTCAGCAAATACCTCATAGGTCTCCTCATCTTGGACACCAAGCCCACAGTCTTGATAAAGGAAGGTTGGCTGGGGTTGTCCACTCAAGTCTGGATGCACTGATTTAGTGTCCAACCAGGGGGTGTGGTCTTATCACAGAACCTGGATAGACTGCTGGGTCTATGGCCAGGTGACTTGCCATACAGTTGTGCTTTTTGAGATCTGGG
The DNA here is from genome assembly GCF_000260255.1 of Octodon degus. Lineage (NCBI taxonomy): Eukaryota > Metazoa > Chordata > Mammalia > Rodentia > Octodontidae > Octodon > Octodon degus. The sequence continues at coordinate 2,639,782 of NW_004524701.1, read as the reverse complement.
TGTGCTTTGGGAGGTCTGGGTACTCAGCGCTTGGGGCATACAGTCTCCAGTGCTGCTTGCAAATGGGTTGCACAGGTTTTGGGAAGAGCAGAAAGTCAGTGACCAGAGAACCAGCTCCAGCCAGAGCCAGGAGCCTAAGCCCAGGGCAGGCAGATGATAGATAGGAGAAGACACCAGCCATGGCTTCTGACAGTTATTAGAGGGAGGATGTGATCAGGTGGACAGAGGGGTGGAGCTGGGCCAGAGCTGTTGCTTGCGCTGGGTGTGGGGCTGGGGTTGAGCAGGGAATCGTTAGCTTCCTCTTCCTTCCATCTATTTCCATTATTTCTTATAGAGAAATTCATTTAAATAAACAAGGGTTTTGGATTACAAAAATGTTTCTGGAATGAATTATGCTCACAAGCCAAGGTTTTACTGTAAAGATAAAGTCAAACAGAAAGCATTTGCAGAGCCATATTTTGAAGGCAATAAGAGAAAGAGAGAGACAGAGAGAGAGAGAGAGACAGAGAGAGACAGAGAGAGACAGAGAGAGAGACACCAGCCTACAAAATTTTCCCCAGATTGATGTAGTTCAGAAAAAAAAAGAGAGAAAGAAATTACTTGGGCACACATGTAAGAAATGTGAAATTTGTTGTGCAGATAGGCCAACAGAAGAGAAAATAAATGGTTTTCTATTCAATATGCTGATTTTATTTTCCACTCCACACAACAGAAAATTTCTGGAGGTCTGTTTTCATTGCCCTTAACTTTGTATGGAAAGATGTTACATTAAAAAAAAAAAAGTTTGCTCATGTCAAAAGAGACATTAGCCTTACAAAACAGTGTTTTTTTTTTTAAAAGGCAAGAAGCAGAAGATACAGAGGCTGAAACAAAGACAGAAGAATAGAGAGCAGTTTTTTCCCTGTGTAGTTAAAGTTGGTATCAAACAATGATTTTTAATTTTCTGTAAATTGATTCATAAGCCAGTTTTCCATTAAAAATATTTTAAAATGGTATTTACCTGCCACACAAATGACTCTAATGTAGAGTGTTTATACTTTCTTGCTTTTGTACCTTTAAATCAAGTAACTTTGACTTTGTGTGCTAATTAAAGAGTTGTTTACTTTTTTGGTAATCACAAATTTGAGGAAAAAAACACCATTGTTCTCTACAAATATGTGCAGAGATGAATTTTAGTGGAGCGAATACAGCTCCAGGATGAGAGGACAGCCCAGCCCTGCCATGGCTCCTCTGGCACTCATGCTCACTGCACTTGCTTGCGCCAGCATGAGCCCACAGCACCATTAACTGCCCAGTCATCACAGCAGACACCTTGCTGGATATGCGTAGCATGCTCCCTTGTGTAGTACACCAAGACTTCCTAACTGGGTATCCCCACTCCAAGGAGATGAGTGGAATGAACTGCACAAGATTGTCATAGTTTAGCCCACGATTGCAAGGTAGCTGAGTGGTCAATAAACTGCACTCTTAATGATACTAACATAATGTAATCTAACAGTGCCACTAAAGCATCTTAGAGGCTCTAGTAGGACCTCTATTAAATAAAAGTAAGGGTCCTATTCTGAGAGCCAATAAAAACCCACTACAATTACAGACTACTGTACTATATTGGATTATTTTGCTGAATTCACACACCTACAGTATTTAAATGGCAATGAAATACCCATCTCTGACAAAACTAAACCAAAAAAGGTTATACAAATGAAGGACCATTTTGTATCTGTGTATGCAAATAGAATAGATAGACACCTACTTTCTCTTAATTCAATGAGAAGAAAGATTTGTACTAATAGTGTTTGGACAGGATATCATGTCTGCATCTTGTACTATGAATAACCCCTATGAAGACAACAATATACAATGTATTAATTATTGAAACCATCCTATTAATCAGTTTTGAAACTGTCTCATTGCTATTTGTTTGTCAATAAAATTAATTTAAAAAATCAAGATGGCTATTTTCAGATATGGGATGATTATCTGTGGTTAACCCCAACTATGGGATATCTAGACTAGTAAAAAGGGCTTATGTTAGGAACATAAAAGTCACTCCTATTCTCATTGGCCTAACTCTAATAAGTACTTAGGATGGACACCTCCTCCCTACAATGTGTACACACAATAACTTTACAGGCTAAAGACTGGTTTCCAACAAACTGACTTCATCACTCCAGAATTACAGCAGAAGTCCCAGTGGCACTAATTAGTCCTGTGGAACCAAATTATGTCCCTGGCTACCCCTGGATGGATAGGAAGATGCAAGCTGGGATTTGCAAGGTTATAAGGCAGGAGCGTCAAAAGTATTAACAAACCTGCAAACTTACCCTACCTATGGAATTGATGGTCTAGAAGTATGTTTCACTGGTTCGATCATCTGGCTTCTATCTTTATCCCTTTCTTAGGATTAGAGGATATCATGCAACACATCCAGGCCTCAACTAACTATACTCACTGGGTCTTAAAAATGACACCTCAGCTGATCTGTCTCTCCTGAATGAAGAAGTAAAATTATAAGGATCCATGGATCTCAGTGTGATCCATTCTACCAGGGGAGAAACAGTGGCAGGAATGAGGAAAAGATAGACAAGAAGACAAAAACTGAGTTAGGTGGTGACTCATCTGCCTAGTTGGTGAGACAACCCCACGAGCAATAATATGGATGTTTATTTATACCTTTGCAAAGTTATAAATTTATTTTACCTTTGTAAAGTTACTACCTTTGCAAAGTTAGTGACATATGACACAAGGTTGCCTAGTGACTAATAGCTGACATTAACCAGTCAGGATGCTCATCTCAGGACTGAGATAGCTTGTTTGCTTTAGGCATTGAGGCTTAGGTCCACCTATACACATTTGACCAATTTTCCAGCTTCCATGGCTCCCAGCATAAAATTATTGAGGCAAGCCACCCTCCAAAATCAGATGGCATTAGATACTCTGACAGCAGCACAAGAGAGTACTTGTGCACATTACTGATTCTTCTGCTGATGTCTCCATAGCTGTTCAAGATAGATCAGAAAATTAAAGCCCTTGCTTAGGCAGACTCAGGGACTGGTGTTCAAACCCCAGCCTGCCATGTCAGCCCTGTCCCCAGTGCATGCTGACAGAGCGATTGAGACTGGACGTGGTGATGCACATCTGTAATTCCAGCTCCTGGGAGGCTGTAAACAGGAGGATCACTAGGGAGTCTGGCCTGTGTAGTGAGACCCTGTACTCCTCATATTACATACATAATATAAAAGAAAGAAGCTTTCTTTCTCAATCAATTCTTCCTACTCTAAAAAACAATTTTATACATGGGAGTCTGACTTATTTCACTTATAAGTATAGCCTCTAGTTGCATCCATTTACCTAAAAAAGACTCAAATTTATCTTCTTTATAACTGAATAATACTGCATTGTATAAAAATAACATAGCTTTCAAAAAGCATTTTTAATACCTTTTATTTATTTGGTACAGGGTCTCGCTGTGCAGCTTGGACTCATAGTGATCCTTCTGTCTCAGCCTCCCAGGCACTGGGATTAGACCACTGATCTATCTCTGTAGCCCAGAAACAACACATCTGGGAATCTGTGTTGCTTCTAAGATTTAGCGATGACAAATTGTACTGCTATAAACATGGGTGCACATATATCATTATGTTATGAAAGGAAGAATTAATGTTTAATTGCTTGATACATTTTACATACCTATATCTGGTAATCTGAGCAACAAATTTGATTGTAACAATATGTATTATAAGAATTGTTAATTTGTGTGCTTGTTTTGAAATTCTGTACCATTTTTATTCTGTGTTTTGTTTTTGCTTGTCTTTGTTCTTGTTTTTACGTTTTTTTCCCTCTCTCTTTAAAATTAAACTACAACAAAACCTGAATTGGCCACATTCAACAGGCTCAGTGCCTCAGGCTCCTGAGTCATGGTCATTAGCCTCCCTCCCCAGCAGTATGCAGGCTTGCAGACTTCTCCTGAATGTGTCTCACACACACATATGGCTGCCTGTTGGATGTCAGCAGCTGGAGGGAGTGTCCCCTCATTAGCCTGGCTGAATTAAACTATGTGAGTGTTGCTCTCTTGATTGGAGGACATGCCAGATACTACTAGGTTGGAAAACTCTTAGTGTAGCAAAGGGCATAGTGCCTACTTCAGCTTGCTGGGCCTTGCATCCTAGCTCAGAGTTAAGGTGGGTGCAGAGATCCACATCATTATTCACAAACCTATTAAGCCAAGATCCAGGAAGCGGAGAGAGGGAAGGGGGGGTGTGTGTCCCAAGGGCACTCCTGAGCACTGGTGATTTAGCTCCTTGTCCCAGGTCCCACCTCACATGGCTGTAGACTTCCAACAGTGCCACAATCAAGGACAAGCCTCAACTGCTTGGTGACATTTATTACAGATAATAGAGTGGCATGTTGGTTCATACACAGATTTAATTCCTTCCACAATTCTGGGGAAGATGGCCCTGTTCATGTGTTCTTGTGGAGAAGGTGGTTCCAGCTGTGTTTGTTACATGAGGTAGACTTGTGAATGAAGATTTTGCAAAATATTTTTGTTTGTGAGCCAAAGTTTTAGCCAACAGAAGTGTTCATGAAGTGAGGCATTACTAAATATTAATGTCTACAATGGGAAACACTTTGCACAGTGCTGGGAAACTTTAGAACCAACATCAAAGATTTATACAAATTTTTACATCATTATAAAATTATTTCTCAGCCACAGTGAGTGTTTGCTATTTGCTGCCTAGTTTCTCCTTTCCTTTTATGAAAATAATAGCTTGAAACCACATCTCCCATTTCCACTCCCAGCCAAGCAGTTGGAGTAGGATTGACCTTTAGCTGGAGACAGAGCCTTGATTGATTTTCCCCATTACAGTAGCTTCAGTGATTGGTTTAAAGATGAGCAAATAACATGGTTGTTATGGTTTGTGTCTAGTTGTCCCCCCAAAGCTTCTTGCAGTCTTGGGGTGGCTTTTGGAATTTGTGATTGATTCTTGTGGGTGTGGGTTCTGCATCCAGGCCTGGCATGTGTGTGGGAGAACTTCTGCTCCACTGTACCGGCCAGTACCCTCCAGACCCAGCCCAGGCCCAGCATGTGAGTGAGACCTTCTGCTGTGCTCTCTGAACCTCTCCAGACCCAGCCCAGGCCTGATATACAGGCCTAGTGTGAAACTGCAGCTGGAGTCCCTGCAGAGAGGCTGGGGACAAGAATCACCCAGCTAATCAAGGAGCAGAACATCTTACCAGAGGGACACAGTGGATTCACTTCCACAGGCTGCAGCAGGAAGAAGCTGAGCACAGCAGCCAGACAAAATCCAGGCACATCAGGATGAATTCAAGCTTCATAGATCCGTACCCTGTAAGCTGAGATACTTTACCAGACCCAGATCTATAAGAGCATCCTTCTTCTTTCTCTCTTGACTGAGAGAGGGGGCAAAAGGCAACTGGGGTGAACTAGTCTGCCTGGAAGACCCCAGGTACATCAAGGGGAGGTGATCAGACAGAATTTAGGGGAACTAACTTAAATTCAAATTTCCAATTTAATATCTGCTTAGCTACACAGACATAATGCTTGCTCTTACTGTCTAAAATACAAACCCATTAGTTACAAAAGTTTGTCAACTGCTAAATATCACTACCCATTATTAGTGTTCCTAAGTGTAGTTCTGTAAATACAAAACTATAACTGCCTTAACCATGTAATCTCTCTTGGATAAGAATTTTGGTAGGTGCTAAGGTTATAACTGCACCAAAGCTCTACACCAAAGGTCAGAGGACAGTGCTACACAAAATGACAAAGAGAAGGAGCAAAATGCAATCTCAGGCCCCAAGCCCACCCAGAACAAATGCAGGAGACACTAGCACAGAAGAAATTAGGAATTACACAGCTGATATGTCTAAATTAATAGTGTATGAAGTAAAGAAACAACTGCAGATAGGTTTAGAGGAAATCAGATCAGAAATAATATCTGAAGTAAAAATGAAAGGATAACTATAATGAAAAAACAACTTCTTCTAAAGAAGACACTGATTAAAAATTAGCAGAAAATGGAAAAATGATGGAATCCTCGAATGAGCAATATAGGAAAGAAATAGATTGCATGAAGCAGAGTCAAAGAGATAAGAGGAACTTAAAATCTCAATCAGAAGCTTGCAAAACCATTTGAATGAAAGTGAAGATAGAGTTTCAGATCTTGAAGATAACTGTCACAGCTAGTGAAAAGGTAAGATCTCTTAAAAACAATTAGAATGCAGGAAAAAATAATTCAACATCTGCAAAACGATGCAAAGATGAACAACGTGAGACTAATAGGCATCAGTGAGAAAGAAGTCAATACATATGATATTAAAAGAATATGAGCAGAAGTTATAGCAGAAATCTTCCCAAATTTGGGGAAACAATATGACATCCAGGCAACCAAAGCATACAGAACTCCAAATAACATCAACCCAATTAAAAACATACCCAGATATATAATTGTCAAGATTCCAGAAATCCAGCACAAGAATAATATACTAAAAGCCACTAGAAAAAAACAGACACTGGGACTCACTGTGCCCATTGTGCTGGCTCCACAGTAAAACAGTGTGACTCCAGAAGGTATTTGCCAATATTCTTGGAAATAGAAACCCTCACCAGTGCTGGGTTTGGTGGTAGACAAAGCACTTGGCTAAGTATCCTGGGAGCAGCTGGGAGCCACCAAGCAGAGATCAGCTAAACTAAAATCAGCGAGCTGGGGATGGGCCAGTGGTGTTCCTTGGCAATTCTTCACTGTGGGTGGCATAAAGACTCTGTCATCTCAGTCTGGTTGGTCAGATCCTGACAGCATCAGAACGGGCTCCCACTTTATGTTTACAAATTCATGTCTTCACTCTTTTTTCTGGGTCTTCATTTGTAATATTCCTTGTGAATGAGATGTGTTTCTGCTTTATTGAACCTTCTCTTCAAGTTTTAGCTTAGGAATTATGCAGTTGTTGCTTGGTAAAGATTTATTCAATTGGATCCAATGTCTAAAGTCCAAAAGAGAGAATCTGAAGGAGTTTCTTGTTTGCTCTTGATGACAGCTAATGTACTACTACTGCTTGATTCCATTCCTATATAGTATAACTATATACTAGGGTATATAGTTATATTGGATTAATGTTGACTTCAAAGCACTAAGTTTAGCCATATGGTCGATATTAATCTCAAGATGACTTTGATGGCTAATTTTTTATGTGTCAACATGGGTGGTCATGCAGTGTTCAAATATTCCACGGGTGTTGTAATGTTGGTCAAACATTATCCTGGGCGTATTTATAAGGATAACTTTTTTTGGCAGAACCAGGGATTGAACTCAGGCCCTTGCAGTTGCCAGGGAAGCACTTATTCCACTGACTCATCTCCCCAGCCCCTATAAGGATAACTTTGAATGAGGCTGACATTTCAATTGATAGACTTTGGAGAAATCAAATTGTCCTCTGTAGTATGGTTTGACCTTGTTCTATCAGTTTAAGGCCTGATTATAACAAAATGACCAGCCTCTCCTGAGCAAGAGAGATTTCTCCAGATGTCCTTAAGATTTCACATGCAACCCTAGTTCTTTCTGGTTCTACAGTGCACAACCTTGAACTGTAAATATGCCACTGACATCATGGTTCACGTGGTACAGAGGATGAAAGATTAATTGAGGTCAGTGTCCAATTTAATCTCCAAGAAGTCTCAGAGGAACTGCCCTTCACTAAGACCATTCAGCATGAGACAGCCAAATAAATGTATCTATCCCTGAACTGAAGCTTCTGTGGCATTTTATTGATATCACCAGGAAGCAAAGATAAAGACAAAAGAAAGACGTCAGTGCATGAATTCATATAGAGGACAGGGAAGTCCAAAAGAAGGACACACTAAAGTTAGTCTGTTACATGACTAACTTAAGGGGCAATCTAAGTAACAAATTAGAATACAGTGAGGATGAGACCCCCAGCATTCATTCCTCAAGGCAATGTGTTTTAATCCTACTTGGACTTGTGGCCCTATAGACTATTTTTTATTCTCTAACCATGCATTCTGGGAGGTTTGGGGAGTGTAGCTCCAAGAGTCTCTTATCTCTGCATATCCATCTCATACATATTTCTGTGCAACCCCACACCCCTCCAGACCAGTAAGACTGGACTTTCAGCCTTGATAATTGTGTATGCCAGCTGCTTAAATTCTTTCACTGTCTCCCTGATGTCACTCTGTCTGTGTGCCTGTGTCTCTCTGTGTGTGTATGTCTGTCTGTCTCTCTCTCCCTTCCTCTCTCTCTCTCTCTCTCTCTCTCTCTCTCTCTCTCTCTCTCTCACACACACACACACACACACACACACACACACACACACAAAATGTTCTGTTTTTCTGAAGAACCTTGGCCTAATACAATAAGTTTTAGATATTTCCTGAAGAATTAATTGTTCTAACTTTGTCTCAGTACACTGCTCCATGGACTGGTATGGTAGAAGCTGCTACTTTTCCTGCAATATTAGCAAGTGTTTATGGGCAAAGTGTACCTAATACTCTTCTAGAAAAACAGCAGTATATTTTATTATGTATTGTTTTTCTTTCCTTTTCGTTCTTCTTTCCTCTCTCCCTCCATTCCTCCCTCTTTCTCTTCCTTCTAGAATCAGCCAGTGTCAGCACATTAATATTTAGAAGAAGACCTTGTGACACTATATTCCTGCTGTAATGCTGCCATTATGTTGTATAACAAATCCTTGTGACTTGTAACACCATATAATGTTCTGATTCACAAGCCTGTAGGGAATTTAGGATAGTTTTATTTTATGTTCTTGTGGAAGATCATAGAACAAGAGCAAAATCCAAACTGTGTGAGCACAGTTAGAGAGTCTGGTTGTAGTCACACCTAGTAGTGCATTAAGCTCAGCGAGTCGCATGGCCAAATCTTATAAGTCAAATGGTTGGAAAGTACACTCTGCCTACTGTGACTATATAGATGTGAAGATGAAGAAGGTATACTAGTCACTTTCCTGCTACTGAGAAAAACTGTTGCACACCTGCTACTTAAAGGATGAGACATTTATTTTGCTCATAGTTTTAGAATCAACTCATGGTTGATTGGCTCCAAAGTAAGTATGGGATAGCAGAAAGGCATTGTATAAGAAAGATGATAGCCCGGAAGCAGACAAGAACTTGGGACAAAAATACACTTTTCCAAGTTTTACCCCCAGTGACATACCTCTTCTGACCAACATGTACCCCCCCAATAGCATATTAAGCTATGAAATCATTAGTGGGCTCATCCACTGATGAGCATAGTACCCCCATGATTCAATTGCTTTACAGCAACCCCACCTCTGAATGCAGAAGATTTGGGGGACATTCTACATATGAGCCATAATATTCTGCCCCTGGCCTCTAAAAGACAATGTTCATCTCATTATGCAAAATGCATTTAGCCCATGTATAATTCACCAAATTCTTAACTGTTTCAGTATTTATTTTCCTTTTTGTATTTTCGGGAAGGGTCTACAGGGTGTTCAGGGTCTCACTACTAGATCAGATTCATAGTGATTCTCCTGTTTACAGCCTCCCAAGTGCTGGGATTACAGGCACATGCCACTATGCCCAGTCTCAATTGCCATCTCAACACACTCTAGTATTTCTAACATATGATGGAATGAAATAAACATTCCCATTATAAAGAGGAGGAATAAAAGGATTAAAAACAAAAAGACCAAAACTTGGCTATAAATTTTGTCGCTCCTAGTCCAGCACCTAGGGAGTTATGGCCAGATGTGAACTCCAAGGGCTCGGGCAGCTCTGCAGTTATAGCCTTATTGTCTCTCAGGCTGGCTGTACTCCCTGTCTGTAGTTTTCCTCTGCAGAAGTTCCATCTTCCTGGCATCTCTGATTTCCTTGGGTCTCTACTGCACTTCCAGTTTTTCTCTTACATCTTCATGTACTGCCTTCTCAAGAGCACACTACCGGACCTCCCAGGCTTTCCTTTGAAGTGTGGGTGGAAGTTTTCATATGAAGCCAAATATTTTACATTCTGTATGTGTAAAAAACACCAACACCACGTGAATGATAAGAACATGTGCCATCAGCTTGAGAAGGAGTCTGGTCTGCTTGAATCATGGCTGCAGTGACCTCTCAGTGACTGGGTGACTGAAGTCAAGGAAACAATTCAGTAGGCAGCCTCAAATGAGCAGAGTGTCTAGGATCTCTCCTCTTATAACAAAGTATTTGAAAGGATTTACCCGTGAGCCTACAAAGAGTGGGGTTTAGCCAATACCTGAGTTGCCTTCAGGCCATCTTTCCTGTCCTGATGCAAAGTGCATGGCTTCTTTCTAGCACAAGTCATTTCTGTAACTTACACACCTTGGGCCCAAATCCATGGGTACTTTTGTGAAACTGAAAACTTTTCACACTGGCTCTACTTTGTGCTTCTGATTCTCATTCTAAATCTAACAAGTATCTGTGAAGTATCCAGATGTCTCTCTGCCTCAGCCTGAACATTGCATTGCATTTAGATGTCCTCTACCATATCAATGAATCTGGCCCTTTTAAATTCAGTCTCACACAAAGTCTTACAACATGGCCAGAACAGAAGCAATGGAGCTTCAATCAGCATGGAGTCTGCATGGCTTCCAATCCGATACCTGAAACATCATGGCCGAGCCTTTTTTGTCCACATTCCTATCAGCATTCTAACCTTCTGAGCTTGTGCTAGCTTCCCTATGGAGGTCTGATGGTATCATTGTGAGGCTTCTCTACGTAGCATCTACAAACTTTTTCAAGCCCTTTTTGTGAAAAGTACAAATGAAAGAAGAGGAAAAATGTATATAGGCAGAATAGTTTGGATAATTGTCAATTTTTACTGGTCTTTTGAAAATAACAGAAATGATTAGCTTTCTTTAAACCCTGATTTCTTTTCCTCTTTTGAATTTCTTATAACTTCTTTATTATTGTTTTGTTTTGTTTTTTTCTTTAAACAAATCTTACATGATTATATCTGGTAATCTGAACAACTAACTGGAAGATAGCATCACGTAGTATAGCAACCATTGTTGAATTCTTACTGCTTTGTTTAGTGAAATCTTGTATCATTTCTAATTTTTTTCCTATCACTATTGTATTTTTAAAAAATAAAAAAGAAAATGAAAAAAGCTTTTAAAAAAACTTTTCTTGCAGGCCAGTTTTAAGAGATTTTATACAGGGTCAGGTATACTCATAGCAACTCAAATCTTAGTGCCCATTTTCTATTTAGTCATTTTCCTGTCCCTGGACAAAATACCCTAAACCCACAACTTAAATAAGGAGAGATTTACTTGGCTTGTGGTTTTCAGTAGATTCTGTCCATGGTTGGCTGGCAGGGTAGAAACAGCATAGCAAAATGGCGTGGTGGAAGAAGGCTGCTCGCTGCCACAGAAGCCAGGAAAGAGAGAAGGAGCCAAGGACAAGATTTCTCTCTTCTAGTTATGTTCTTCTGAGCAGACCCTACCCTATAACAGCACACTTAGCTGTGAACTCATCAATGGATTAACACTCTGGTGAGTATAGCACTCCAATAGTTCAATCACCTTACAAAATCCCCACCTCTAAACACAGAATACTTTTAGAGGACATTTGAAATGCAAATTATAACAAAGGGAATATATAGATATTATGCAGCATACCTATTTCTTTAAGGAGATTCCTACAAATCGATAAGAAAATAAGATGAGAATCCCAATAGAAAATGCTCTAAAACATTTAGCAGGATATTCACTTAAGTATAAATATAAATAGGAAAGAAAAATTAGATGTAAATCTTCTATTGAAAATAATTTATTTTTATTGACAGTAATCATATATTTACAGTGTACAGTGTAACCATTTTAATAGATGTATACAAATAGAGTTCCGGATAATTGTAATATTTCTCAGACATTAATCATTTCTTTGTGTTATAAACATTAAAGATCTTGATTTCTGACTTATTGAGTTTGAATTATGCTACCATACTTACATTGTAATGAAGATGGAATCATAATGAAATGTAACAAGTAGTTTTTCAGTTGTAACAGTTTTGATTTATTCTTTCCTATGACCTCCTTCCATGTTGTCTTGACCCATAGCAAAAGGATACTTCATCTCTCATTACTCTTGTGTTGAGGTTTATTGAAGTAATAAAAACACATCTCAGTCTGTGTTTCTTGGAAAGGTATCTATTAGATCCTGCTAGATGACTGATAAGTTTAAGCAAGAAATAAAGGCAAATGTGTTTCCTGTTTTACACGCAAATACAGAATTTGTATAACCGCATGACTTCATAGTTATGATCTCAAAAAAGGAATTTCTCATGTAATTTTTCTTACACTTAATGTAACAGTCCTCTAAATCTCAAAGCTTCTAAAGTGCCTAGAGCTAGTAAGTCTGTAGCAGCAATGCCTTATACACTAAGCATGTGTTTAATTTTCCTTGTGTACTCAAAGGTGACTTATTTGTTCACCTCAGCAACATTACAGATAAAAATCATTCATTAGCAAAAGGAGACACAGTCTCTGCCTAATGAAAAATGTGTTTCTTCAGGACATATGAGAACTTGTACTGTAATGTCATGTAACTCAGTAGTGTCCCAAATTTTCTGATCAAGGAGATTATGGGGCCAAAGAGGAAAGTGATTGATGATGTAGAGTGTGCCTAAGGAGAGTCACATGGAGAGAAAACATTTTCTCAGGCTTTCACAGAGAGCACATTGGCCAAGCAATGGCCATGACTCATCCACATGGCTGACAAAGATGTACAATCTGAGGTACAGGATCTCAGGATAAATCCTGAGGGGATTTCACTGACCTTATCAGACCCAAAAGCTACAACTCTTGTTGCATAGGTCTTGCTTTATCTTGTTCTTAACCATCCAGCAGAAAAGTATAAAAACGAAGTATAAGAAGTAAAGTCATGCTGTTATGTTGAGCTGTAGGGGACTCAGGTCAACAATTTCTGACATTGCCAGTGAAGCAGAAGACCCTATACTATTATGGACTACTGGACTCTTTTAGAATATTTTGCTGAGTTAACAAACCTATAATATTCAAATAATGGAACTAAACAAAAAAAGAGGATACAGATGAATGTCCATTTTGTATCTGTGTATTCAAAATGGTTAGAATATATATATAGTTACATTCTCTTAATGAATAGAGGGATTTGTTGTAATAGTTGTTGTAAATAGGATACTATGTCCGCATCTTGTACAGCAATTAACCACTAGGAATAATGTATGCAATGTGTTAATAATTGAAACTGTCCTACCAATTAGGTTTGAAACTGTCTCATTGCTATTTGTCTCTCAATAAAATTATGGGGAAAAATAAAAAAATTAAAGAAATAAGTTCTGACAAAAAATGTGTTTCTTATTATATCAAGTTGGATATTTGACTCTAACACTTTTGTACATACAAAACAAGTTTCTGGAAGGTTCTTCATAATTGCTTTTTAGGAGAATTTAGTGTGTCATAAGTACTTATTTGTACTTATTCAGCTATAATATGCATACGTTGGTTAATTTCCTTATAAGCCCCATGATGGAATGACTCAAAGTTAAATTTGAAGAAAAAAACCAAATTATCAGGTTCTGTTAAATTGTTACATGTATTTTATTAAATTTCTGTTTGTTAATTTATATATATCCAATTACATACAGCAAATTTGGAGGAAAAAAAGAAATATTAAAAATCTTCTTTCCTAGCTATTTAAAAAATTCAATTAATTATCATGAACCATGCTCACCCTACTATGTTAGAAAACATTAGAAGTTATCCCTCATATTTGACTGCACCCTTGTACTATTAGTAACTCTATCTCCTATCCTCCAATGCACACCTGTGCTGAATATTGACTAACCGATTCTTGTCCCTCCCCAGGTGTATGCTCCCTGGAAATGCTCCTGCTGCTTACTTATCTCTTACCAAGTATCCTGTTCAGGTGACAAATGTAGGGATTCATTAGCTGCTCTGTGTACTCTGGGGAGAAACTGTGGCAGAAATGAGGAAAAAATAGACAAGAAGCAAGAGCTGGGTCAGGTGGTGGCTCATTTGCCTGATTGGCCAGGACCCTAAGAACAACAATTGGGACATTTATTTATACCTTTGCAAAGTTAGTATTGGGAAATACAAAGTTACCTATCAATTAATAGCCAAAAATTGACCAGGCAGGATGTTTTTCTCAGGACTGAGATAGATTGACTGTGTTAGGCACTCTGGTCTTGTCCTGCCTTCCCACATATGATCAATTTCCAACTTCTGTGGCTCCCAACATCTCTACCTTTACTATCTTGTTCTGTGAATGATGGCTACTACATTGCAGTTGGAGAAGCTGTGTTTGGAGTACTCGTTAGAAGATGTTTTTATTCTTGGTGTAGTCCAAAGATTTTCGGTGCCTGTATACAGCATTTTAACCCTACAAAGTCCAATAATCCATAGCAATAGTGAGTTTAACAGTACAGATGGCAATTGTCAGAAGTTGTTAAGGATTTGAACCTTTTACTGCTAGCGTATTATTATGTCATTGCTTTTTTACATCTCGTGGCTACACTTTTCTGCTGGGTGTTTAAGACCAAGTTAACGTGAGACCTGTATAAACAAAAAAATAATTTTTGCTATCTATCAAGGTCAGTTAAAACTCCTCAGGATTTACCTTGGAACCAAATATAGCACCTCATTGATTTTCTGTCAATGTCAGCCATCTGGATGAATCACAGCCATTTCTTGACCAAGTTGCTTTCTGTGGACACATAGGAGATATATTTTCTGTCCAGGTGACTCTCTTTAGGTACACAATGAATCCCTTTTCTCTGTGGTCCCATAATCTCCTTGATTAGAAAATCAGAGACTCACCTGATTTACGGGATGTCACATGAGAGGTTCTTTTTTGTCCTGAGTCCTTTTTGACCTTGGAGGTATGCGGCCAAAATATTGGCTATCCTCCTAGGCCATCTATCTCTCTAATTTTTAGTCCCCAAATCTTAGTTGTTAAACATTTAGAAGAGAAACTTAATGACATTGCCCTGTAATAAAGGCAGTGAGCTTAACACTACTATCTTTCTGAATATCAAACACCTTAGACATAAAATGGAACTATTACTTTCTAACAACCATGGATATTCTAATATTTAAATCCCTATAACATAACAGAGAGTAATTATATATTTTAAAGAGAAGTCAAAGCCATACAGTGCACTGCAGCATGACAATCACCATGACATTTTGTGACATACTTAAACTTTCATTTTAACATAAAATGTCTCTTTTGACCAATCATATCTCTCTAATACATAAGCTTTTTCTAACTTCTCATCCTTTAAATGGATATTCCTCACAAGTTTTTGTTAATGGCAGATTGTCTGAAGTCTTATCATAAAAAGCAATTCATTTTGAAAGACTATATCTGAAATCATGAATACATAAATACATGAGATTAATAATAATGAATTACCATACTCATGTGAAAACCTTTGTTTCTCAGTTTTGTACTGAGATCATTTTTTATGAGAAAACCTTATTGTAATTGGAAAAGATAAAATTTTTCCTATTACTTTGTTTAGTCAAATTTTGTATCATTTCTAATGCTGCTTTCTTCTATTATCATTCAGTATTTTTTTAAAAATTGCAAAAAAGAAGAAAGAGAAAAGCTTTCTTTTTTTCAATGATCAGTTATGGGGGAGGGTCTCCCAAGAGAATATGACCATTACTGGGGGCTCCTTAGCAATGAACTAATCAGAGTCTTGTCCAATAATTTCTCCACACCCTAAGGAATTTTTAATTAGCTTAATTTTTTTGATGACCTGTGAGTAAACCAATATTAATATCACTTAAACCAGCTAGTAACCTAGGTGAAAACATACTTTTAAGTCTATAACTCAAATTGTTTCACAAACTAATGATACAAGAAAATTTCTGAGATTGAAGTACATTGAGCTCCATAGAGACAGTGCTGGGGCAAGTGGGAACTGGACAGGCACTGAGTGACTCTGTGTCTCACTGAGGAAAACAAGTAAACATGAGCAAAGGAGATCCTAAGAAGCCAAGAGGCAAGATGTCATCATATGCATTCTATGTGCAAACTTGCCGAGAGGAGCACAAGAAGAAGCACCCAGATGCTTCCATTAACTTCTCAGAGTTTTCTAAGAAGTGCTCAGAGAGGTAGAAGACCATGCCTGCTAAAGAAAAAGGAAAATTTGAAGACATGGGAAAAGCAGACAAGGTTTGTTATAAAAGAGAAATGAAAACTTATATTCCTCCTAAAGGAGAAACAAAAAAGAAGTTCAAGGATCCCAGTGCGCCCAAGAGGCCTCCGTTGGCTTTCTTCTTGTTCTGTTGAGTAGCGCACAAAAATCAAAGGAGAACATCCTCTCCTCTCCATTGGTGATGTTGCAAAGAAACTTAGAGAAATGTAGAATAATACTGAAGCAGATGACAAGCAGCCATATGAGAAGAAGTATGCTGAGCTGAAGGAGAAGTATGAAAAGGACATCGCTGCCTACTGGGGTGTAGGAAAATCTGATGCAGCAAAAAAAGGGAGTCATCAAGGCCGAAAAAAGCAAGAAAAAGAAGAAAGAGGAGGAGGATGAGGAAGTGGAGGAGGAAGAGGAGGAAGAAGATGAAGAGGATGAGGAGGATGAAGAGGATGATGATGAATAAATTGGTTCTAGTGCAGTTTTTTCCTTGTCTGTAAAGCCTTTAACCCTCCTGTACACAACTCACTCCTTTTGAAGAAAAAAAATTGAAATGTAAGGCTGTGTAAGATTTATTTTTAAACTGTACAGTATATTTTTTGTATAGTTAGCACACTACTGAATGTGTCTTTATATAGCCCTGTCCTGGTGGTATTTTCAATAGCCACTAACCTTGCCTGGCACAGTATGGGGTTGTAAATTAGCATGGAAATTTAAAGCGGGTTCTTGTGTGTGCACAGCACAAATAACGGGATGGTAGTTTTTCATCTTCAGGTGTCTCGCCTGCAGCTTAACAACAACAAAATAATTGTTGTTCTGTTAACTGAATACCACTCTGTAATTGCAAAAAAAATGTTGCAGCTGTTTTGTTGACATCCTGAATGCTTCTAAGTAAATACAATTTTTTATTAAAAAAGAAAAATTCCTGAGCTCAAATAAAAGGAACAGCTGTTCATGAGTGTCATGCAAATAGATAAATAACAAATACATAAAACACATGACCAAACATCTTTACAAAATCAGAGTGTGGTTAAATATATTTTGACCAAATTGAATTATAGTAACTCTATTACAATTTTTAGAAGTTTATAATTATAGACTAAGATTTTATTGGTCATCAATTAGCAGAGATCTGTTATCAGATAGTATGCACACTCTGGTTCCCAAATAAGTAGCTCAGCATTCTCAGGAAAAAGCACAAGTATGTCCTTGACCCCAAATTAGATTGTTTTGCTTTACCCGACTGAATTATCTTTCTATTGCTATACTTCCATCTTTCGTAAAATTTTAAAAATTTAATGGTATATATTAACAAGGGAGGGATTGATTCTCCCTTTTGTTTTTGTAGTTTAATTTTGATTGTATGGTGAGAAACCTGTATTTTATATTTTGCAAGAGGAAGCCATCACATAGCCTTTCTTAACCTAATATGACTCATCTGTCAAAACAGAAGCAAATTGAATTAACTTGTTGGAAGGATAATGGCAATTAATAACACCAGAGAAGTTAGCCACAAATCTGGATGGAGTCAATTAATATTACCAAATAAAGTTCAAAAATCATGAAAGGTTGATTTGAACAGTGTGGGGCATAGAATATCTCTGTTGGATAAGCTGAGCCAAATATGAAAAAGTTATCATAGCTTGTACTCCTTTGAAGGCCACCAGCAGGCCTACCATTATTTAAATAACATGTCAAAATCAAGAGACTGTTTAAACCCCACTTCTTTTATATCTGTTTGTAAAATATCAAGCAGATTTTGTGTACTGATTTAATTTAGGATTGTATATAAGCCATCAACCTTATTAGGAATCAAAAGAATTTTAAATAATCTTTCTACATATCCCCATTATTGTAAATCTTAGGAAGTATAATTTTTTATTTTTATTTTTATTTTATTTTTTGATTAGCCATCATTTTAATTAAAATTATCAGTTTAGATGAAGAACAGGACTAGAATAGTGTTTGTTATCACTTCTGGAAATCACATTTATATAAAAGGGAGGGAACAGGCCAGCAGAAGTCCACACTCGTGCAGCTTACGTTATTGCACGTGGACAGAATACGCTATTTAGGGTAGCATAACACTCAGGTCAGGCCAGGCATAGGAAGAGAC
>NW_004524701.1:2614662-2620837 GCF_000260255.1 Octodon degus | reverse complement strand
AAAAAAAAATGTAAATCTTTGGACTTAGTCAGCAAAACGGGTGTCCTCCTAAGCCCAGCTGTGACCTTAAAGTATGGCCTGAGCTAGTTTTATCTTCAAGTTTTCTCCAAGTTTGTCCATGAACTCAAAGGTATTCAAGTAGTCGGAACGTTGCACATTGGGTAAACCTTTAATGCAAGCAGCCAAGTCCTTGGTCATGAAGCCAGCCTCAATGGTCTCAATGCAGACTTCTTCCAAAGCTTTTGGGAAGAAGCCAAGTTCATTGTTGTTATCAAGCTTTGCTCTGTGGGCCAACCCTCTGGACCAGGCAAAAATGGAAGCAATAGGATTGGTAGAGGTCTCCTGTCCTTTCTGGTACATGCGGTAGTGGCATGTTACAGTTCTGTGCGCAGCCTCGGCTTCCACTGTCTTGCCATCTGGACAAATCAACACGCTGGTCATCATGCCAAGAGAGCCATAACCTTGGACCACAGAATCTGACTGCACATTGCCATCATAGTTCTTACAGGCCCAGATGAAGCCTCCCTCTGACTTCATGGCTTGGGCCACCATGTCATTGATGAGCCTGTGCTCGTACCAGATCTTCTGAGCTTCAAACTTGGATTTGTATTGCTTGTCATATATCTCCTGAAAGATGTCTTTGAAACGTCCATCATATTTCTTCAGAATAGTGTTTTTGGTGCTCAGATACAGAGGCCAACCCTTAGACAGAGCCATTTGGAAGGAACTGTGTGCAAAGTCTTCAATGGACTTATCTTGGTTGTACATCCCCATGGCGACACCACCGCCCTCTTCAAAGTTGTGGACCAGGTATGTCACTTTCTGGCTTCCATCACTTGGTGTGTAAGTTATTTCTACCTTTCCAGGCCCAGGAACAACAAGATCAGTTGCTCTATATTGATCCCCATAGGCATGACGACCTACGATGATTGGTTTTACCCACCCTGTCACAAGGCAGGGGATATTTTTACAGATAATAGCTTCTCTGAAGATGGTGCCACCCAGAGTATTTTGGATGGTGCCATTGGGTGATTTCTACATTTGTTTCAGCTTGAACTCCTCCACCCTCTTCTCATCGGGGGTGATGGTGACACACTTGACACCAACATTGTGCTTCTTTACAGCTTCAGCAGCATCCCTGGTGACTTGGTTATGGGTGGCATCCCGATTCTCTGTGCCTAAGTCATAGCTGTGCAGATCGAGTTCCACATAGGGAAAAATGAGTTTTTCTTTAATCAATTCCCAAATGATTCACGTCATTTCATCTCCTTGCATCTCTACCACAGAACCACCATGGATTTTTCCAGACATTTTTGCTGACGATAAACCTCGGGGTGAGACCTGAGAAGAGCAGAGGGGTGGCCACGGTACGCACACATTCTGACGCACTCACACGTACAGTCCGTACGGGGCCGGCATCCGAGCTTCGAACACCGATCGGTGCAGACCAGGGACTGAAGGGCGGGCAGTATGATTTTTTAAAAGGCAAACTGTGTTTATCCTTAGGATGGAAACAGCCTTTTAATCATCTTAAGGGAAAATGTAAAAACTTTGCTTTTAGTGTCAATTGTAATGGAGAGAGAGATTTTTAAAAACCTCTTTGCTTCCTGCTTTTTTCTGAGGTCCTATTTCTCATGGAATGGTCCTTTGTATCACTCAGGTCAGCTATGCAGCACCTTTTTACAGTAGACCTATAGCTGCCATACCTTGAGGCCATTCATATTTATATTTGAAAGGCCCTTTCTTTCTTTAATTAATTTTTATTTTTATATTTCCTTTTTTATTATTTATAATTTTTAAATTTTTGTCAAAGAATGCCCAATTGAGCAATATGAGTTTGGAGTGATTTAAACAATGTTTTGAATCTCAGCATAAATCCTGAGGAAATTTGACTGACCTTCTCAGACCCAAAAGCTACAACTCTTGTTGCATAGGTCCTGCTTTACCTTGGTCTTAACCATCCAGCAGAAAAGTATAAAAACGAAGTATAAGAAGTAAAGTCATGCTGTTATGTTGAGCTGTAGGGGACTCAGGTCAACAACTTCTGACATTGCCAGTCAAGCAGAAGACCCAATACTTTTATGGACTACTGGACTCTTTTAGAATATTTTGCTAAGTTAACTCACCTATAATATTCAAATAACAGAACTAAACAAAAAAAAAGAAGATACAGATGAAAGTCCATTTTGTATCTGTGTATTCAAGATGGTTAGGATAGATATATAGTTGCATTCTCTTAATGAATAGAGGGATTTGTTGTAATAGTGTTTGTAAATAGGATATCATGTCTGCATCTTGTACAGCAATTAACCACTAGGAATAATGTATGCAATGTGTTCATTATTGAAACTGTCCTACCAATTTGGTTTGAAACTGTCTCATTCCTATTTGTTTCTCAATAAAATTATGGGGAAAAAAAACCAACAACAATGTTTTCAGTACAGCTGAACTATAATTCCTGATTTTCCCTGTGTAATCAGCATTGATGTCACCAGGCAAAGCCTAGAGACATTTTGTTTTGGGGCTCTGCCTCTGGTTGCCATGTTTACTCCATAGTCTTGGGGCATGTGGAGCTGGGGATCAAACCTCAGTCCCTGGCGTGTCTGCTTAAGCAGGTGCTTTAATCCACTGAGCTATCTGGCCAGCCCTGTAAAACCCTTTCTAACCAGAATTCAGAAAAGAAAAGTAAATACAGGAAACAAGCATACCCAAGTCATTTCTACATACTTGAGATTCTATTTCTCCTATTTTTAACTCAATACAACTCTCCTTTTTGGCTTCTCTCAAACTTCTTTCTCTCTTTAAGCTTGTTTATCTCTCTGCCCCTAGTGAACCCATTTCTGGCCCTAGTGAACCTGTTTCTGGCCCTAATGATCCCCTTTCTGGCCATAATGAGCCCCTTTCTGGACCTATTGCACCTTCATCCCCACACTTTGCACCTGATGTGCCAGTACCAAAACCTGCCTGTGCTGAATACTGGCTCTAACCAATTCACTTCCCTCCCCTGTTGTGCGTACTTCGGAAGTGTTCCTGCTTCCCACTTATATCTTAATGATTGTTCCGTTCAGGTGCCAAATATAAGGACTTGTTGGTCTCTTGGTGTACCTCAGGGAGAAACAGTGGCAGGAATGAGGGAAAAAAATAGACAAAAGCCAAGACCTGGGTCAGGTGGTGGCCTGTTTGCCTGATTGGCAAAGGGCCACAAGAACAACAGAGGGGTGTTTATTTATACCTTTGCACAGTTATTATCAGGAGACTCAAGATTGCCTAGTAATTAAAAGCTGAAATTGGCCAGGCAGGATGCTTTGCATAGACTGAGATAGGCTGACTGATTTAGATATTCTGGCCTTGTCTTGCCTTCCCACATATGATCAGTTTCCAACTTTAGCAGGCTCCAACAGAGTTCCCTTTTTGTGTCTTTACTGAGTTGTCATGGCTGCCTTGATGTCCTTAGTTGACTCAAAATAGTTATTTATTATGGTCATTTGGACTTTGAGAAAGGACCAGTTGTCACGTGGTGCCAGATCCAGATCCAGTGAATATGGAAGGACACACTCTAGTGCTTGTCTTTATGATCTTGTGTTTCTGTTGGATGACACTGGGCAGCAGCATTCAACTATATTTTTTGTAATACCTTTTTAATCTCTTCTCAGCCTTTTCACTAAGGTCAAATGTAATACCTTTTAAGGACATTCATGACAAAGGACTTCCAGAACTGCTTTAGAAAGTGGCAAGAATAACAGGATAAGCATGTTCAGAGTGAGAGGAGGATTCCGGGAGGAATTAGGGCCAATATATCTTTTACTGTATAAAATGTTTAAATTTAAATGTTTCATCACTCCTTGTATACCATATTTTGCTTATTCAGTGATGGACACATAAGTTAATTCTGTATCTTAGATATTGCAAATAATACTAGAGTAACTCTGTGAGTACAGATAATACAGATGTCTTTTCATCCCAAGATGTTAGAAAGCCAGGAACATGGACTGCTTGAGGAAAACCACAGGAATGATTGAAGTCAGCCGAAGAGTGAGGCCAAGAGGTCTGCAATCATAGGCACTGCCATAGGGATAGGGCCATCAAAACCCTTTGATGTTCACTTATAGTGAGATGACCAGGGTGGGGGCTATCAACCTGCATTTAGTGTTTTCCTTGGTGAATCTTGTTCTCTTGCTGTGTTCCATTCCATTCTATCCCCCTATTGCTCCTTGGCAGTTTTTAACTTTATTTTTTATTTTTTGTAGGGGCTTATAGCTAAGAGTTCACCTTGAACATCAAAGGAGATTTCAGATTTGGATTTTTCAGCAATGCAGAAACTTGAGGACTTTGGTAACTCGTATATGGACCAAACACAATTTGTATAAAGTCTTTTGGGGGCCAGAGGAGGAATGTTATGGCTTATATCTAGATGTCCCCCCAAACACTGATGCAGTCATATGTTGAGCCGTTAGGAGATGATTAGGTCACTGAGCCAGGATACTTACCATCAGTGGTTTCGTGCACTGATGAGTTTGTAAGTAAATGTGTTGGGAAGAGAAGCTTGGTCAGAGGAGGTGGGTCACTGTGGGGGCACGGTCTGGGGGCTCTATCTCCCTCTGAGCTTCTCAGTCAGTCAGTCAGCCTGTCTGTTGGTTGATGGGTCATTTGGTCTGTCAGTCAGCCAGTCGGTCGGTCGGCCGGTCGGTCTGTCTGTCTGTGTGTCTGTCTGCGTGTGTGTTTCTTTCTCTCTCTCTCTCTCTCTCTCTCTCTCTCTCTCTCTCTCTCTCTCTCTCTCTCTCTCTCTCTCTGTATGTTTTCCTCTGCCATGCCATGCCCCTCGGTGCATTGCTGCCTTGCCTTTCACCATCTGACTATGGCCTGAAATAGAAACTGATCCCAAATAAACCTCTCCGCTATTAAGTAGTGGGTGTCAGGTATTGTGTGTCATAACAAGAAAGTAACTAGGACACTCCTCAGGAATATTTAATATTATCTATCTTAAATGCTATGAGATACTGGTTTAAAACACTAGGAGATATTTTTTACCTATGAGATTGAAAGGTAATAAAATGGTCAACTTATTAGCTATAGAAAGTTTGTGTAACTTTCCTGAACATCAATTTGACAGTGGGTATTACCATTTAAAATGCACTGAGAAACTGGGTTTATAGTGCATCCTGTAATCCCAGCACTCAGGAGGCTGTGGCAGGATTGTTCCAAACTCACAGTCAGCCTGGGATACATAGTGAGCTCAAAGTCAGCAAGCACTACCTAGCAGCACATTGCCTCAACCTGTGCTGCCTAAAATAAAATAAAACACACATATCAATTATTCAACAATTCCTCTTTCATAAAGTTACTATACAAATAAAAATGATTTGCAAAGATTTATATACTCTGATGTTTATTATGGAAAACAAAGGGGGAAATGACCAAAGAAATAAAAGTGAATTCTGATCCCCTATATTAGCCTGGATATTATTAGTACACACAGGTAGAGGTGAACTGATTATTTTGCTCATGGCATATATTCACAAATCTTATACTGTGGTGCACTAGACTAAGCTTGCCAATAAAGTCACAACCTTAACACAATCTCAATGAGCATTTCAGCAATAAAAATATGATTTAACTAAAAAAAGTTAAAAATTGTCTCTAAAGAAAGTAGAAAATGAGACAGAAAAGATGAAGCAGGAGAAAAGGAAGAAAAAGGTTATTAAGAAGTTGGTTTTTATATACTTTCTGAATTTCACTGTGAATCTTTAAAAAAATCTTTAGCTTTTAATACATAGATTAGAAACCATTTTAAAGAACTCGTTGAGATGTTATGAAAATCCAGTGGAAGAAAATATATTCACTGTAGTTGATAGTAGAGGTTTTTGCAAGGAGTAAATGGAGGAGGTAACCCCAGGCTTACAATTTGAGGGTCTCCCCAAGGGGGACTGTTAGGGATAGGGCAGCTGATGCTGGTGCTAATAGGCTACGGACACACTCAAGAACTCCTGCCTCCTCAGCCAGTCGACACCACTTTCCCCCTATTTTTGCACTATATTTATACAGAGCATTTTAGTGTTTGTGTCTCTTCTTCTTTCATGGTCTTCATTCATTCTGCACTTTTTAATCTGCCCAAACGTGCTGAGCATGGCAGATAGACACACACACACACACACACACACACACACACACACACACA
>NW_004524701.1:2604915-2614317 GCF_000260255.1 Octodon degus | reverse complement strand
ATAAATAAATAAATAAATAAATAAGATTTTTGTCTACTTAGGTTCTCAGGGTTAAAGTAATATTTGAAAATATACTACTAGCCTTTGAATTCTGTTAAGGCTTTTAGCTAGATGTTGTCCCAAAGTCTCATGCGCTCATAGGCAAGGCTTTTAGGAGGTAACTGGATCTAGTGTGTGGTGGTAGATTAAGGATACAATACTGGGACTAAGGGTGTGTGGTACTGGATTAGTTCACTAACTGATATACCATAGTTCTGGGTATGGGTAATGAGAATCCCCATTTTTGAGCAAAAGGCAAATAACCTGGGTGGGATTAAAAGGAAAGGGATCTTGCTGCTGCAGCCTTCCTGCTTGCTGCCCTCTGCCTGCCTCTCCATGAACTGTTTCTCCTCTGCGATGCCCCTCTGCCAGGCCACACTGCCTTGGAGCGAGTCGACTAAGTTCTCAAACCTCTACAAACCGAACAGAAACAAACCTTTCCTCCTTTAACTTGCAGGTTCAGATATTGTGTCTCAGAAATGAAAAAGTAACTAAGCCAAATTCTGGGTTCATTCATCTAATTAAATAGTGAAATAATTAGAACTTCTTAACTTGTAGTGAGTGTTTCATGATACAGTACTTCTTTCTCCTGGAGAATCCCTTGGAGAGTTGCTTTGAATCAAAACTTTGTGAAGCCATGTAAGATAGTTATAACTAATACAACTGGACTACCATAAGCAGGACTGGTACGTAATAGCTGTACAGTCTTCAGCATATTACTTAATCATTTTCATTTTTTTTTTTTTTTTTTTGGTGGAACGAGGGATTGAACTCAGGCCCTTGCACTTGCCAGGGAAGTACTTATTCCACTGAGCCATCTCCCCGGCCCTTATTTAATCATTTTAACCCTTAATTTTCTCCTCTCTAAAGTGGGTTCAATAATTTCTACATTTCAGGTTTGCTGTGTGCCTTAACCACTCATACAACATTATTATTATAAAATAAGAATGCCAAGTATTTGGATTTGCAATTTTCTGAAATAAGAGAAGTATCCAATAATTAAACACTCTATTCCTTAGCAGATGCTTTCCATTTACTTCATAATTATTAAACCAGTTTTGGTTCCTATTACAATTGTGGATATATGTTATTTGTAAGCCTTTATTTTTGTTTTTGGCAAGGTTTTTTTTTCCAGAAAGAGTGAGGTGGAATCAGCAAAAGGAGACATCAGTGAAAGCCCAGAGTTCCCAGGAAGTTTAAAAGTTCTCTCACGTCTTCTGGGTCCTGCCTCCTCTAGCTACCTAGAGACAGACACATTCTGTTATCCTTGGGTAGTGCTTGATGGGAAATTGGTCTGATAGAAAATTGGTCACTCTTTTTCAAATAACAAGGATGACTGATGCCTCTGTTTTTTAAACCATAGTTGCACTGGATCTGATTTCCCAACATCCTCCACTTCTTTTCTTTCTGTGACCAAGGGATTGGTTGGTGGCCAGTGAAGACTGAGAAAATGTGGGGCAACCAGAACCTAGTGCTTTCTAGATTGATTCTTATTTACTCTTTCACTTCCAGTTCCAAATCTTTACTTTTGTGATACTTGGGGTCTGGCTAACTCATGGGTCCTTCCTAGGCTTGATAAGCTATCTTCTCAGGATGTGTGTGTCCTTCCTACTGTTAAGAAAGTTAAGGCATTAAGTTGACTCTGTTTCTTAGTCCTCTACTTATTTTATGCTGGACAAAATTCATTTTAGAATGTTTCCTGTACATAGTCATCACTCAAGAGCTATAGGCAGTTGGTTCCAGGACGTGGCACACTCCTCAGGGTATGAAAATCAGCAGATGTCCAAGTGCTTACATAAAATGACAAAGTATTTGCATGTAACTTGTGTCCATGCTCCTGTATACTGTGTGTGTGTGTTTGGTACAGGGTCTCACTATGCAGCTTGGACTGGTGGTTCTCCTCCTGCTTTCAGCCTCCCCAGCACTGGGCTTACAGGTGTGCACCACTACGCCCAGACTCTGTCACCAGCTCAGCACCCCTGGGGAGGGGGCAGCACGTGGGACTGGAGATCGAACCTGGTCCCTGCGCTTGCCAAAGTAGGCACTTAGTCCACTGAACTATCCCGCCAGCCTCCTGTATACTTTAAATTATCTCTATATGACCTCTAATACCTATTATAATGTAAACAATATAAGTGGTATAAATCATCAATATATGACATCATTTAAGGGATGATAACAAAAAAAACTAATTTATACATGTTCAGAATAAGGGCGGTTTTCCGCACATATTTTTAATCTGAAGTTGGTTGACTCTATGGATGGAGGGGGTAAATAAACTTTGCTTCTTTCCTGTTTGTCCCCTTGATTATTCCTTTTGCATGCTTTTCCTTTCTCTCTAGTGAAGCCTGGGAAGAAGAATGAGAGTGGCATTTGCTCTGCATGTGGCACACTCAGCCAACTGCCAGAAGGAGCAAGTTTAGAAAGTTAAACAATGAGATTTAAACTTCATTAAAGGACACATAAGAATTGTAAGTCTTAGTACACTGGATCCAAATTATGAGAACTAAGACTAAACATTCAATTTGTTTGGGTTCAAACGTTTTAAATTCAAACATTTGAAAATCACAGGATAGAAAAGGATATTGACTTTGATATTTTAATTTAATTATTTGAATTTTCTAGGACCCAAAAATGGAACCATGCAGAGCAACTTAATTTTGGTAATTATAATGCACCATAATATCAGACACCCCTCCCATTTTTCAGTGCTGAGGACTGAACACAGGGCCTTTGCACTGAGCTACAGCCTTGGCTCTGTTTTTATTTTGAGACAGGTTCTCATTAAGTCACTAGGATACCAGGGTGGGCTTGAGTTTACAATACCCCTGCTCCTGCCTCAGAACGTCACTTTTGCTCATACTATATAAATGAACACATTTTGATAAAGCTCAGAAGCTACAAACCATTGATATACTATTTTAAAACAGAAGTAAAAAGAAATTCAGTACATAATGGGCCACTAAAAAGCCAAAACGTATTTTTGTTATAATATATATGTTAAAAAATACACTTTTAAAATAAATTACAAATACTTTGTTGGTTGTTCACCAAGTCTTCTTCCCACATACCAACTATTAAAGTAAATAGCGTATCAGTTGAGGAATGAAGCAGCACGGGAAAGCAGACGCTTCGATGGTGTTAGGCTCAGCAAGGAGCGCAAGCACGATGGTGATCCCATCAGATCACAGTGGAGCTGAAAACCCAAGGTCACCCAGCAGCCTCCTAGCTGTTGTAAAGTCACAGTGCAGCACATAACTTGTGTGTTTATGTTGATGCCGGTCGAGGCCTACTGCATGGTCAGTCATATTACAGTACAGCATGTTCAGTTATGTACAGTGAAGAGTACTTGGTATGTGTAACTAGATTACTGGCTTGTGATTTTACTATACTCTACTTTTTATCATAAATCAGGATGCACTCCTTCTATCTATTAAAAAAAGGTTGCACCAGAACCACCTCTTACCATGCATTTACTCTGTCTCTCGAATGCATCTGTGTCTTTTGTGCTTACCACAATCTCATGTTATTTTGTGCATCACAAGTGATTCTGAGCATTTGAAAACTACTGCTGATACTGCAGGTGAGGGGCCACATCTAGTGATTGAGTTGGAAACACAATTAGAAGTGAATACTACAAAGCCAGAAAATCAGGATCTGCCAGTCAGGCATGTTCCATTCTATCATAGCCACAATCTGCAAGAACAAGAATAAAGTGTCAGAAGCTGTTAAAGGATCTGCTTTATTGAAGGCAAGGGACTAACAAAACAAACATTTGACAAGGGTCGGTACCAGGTATGGAGGAATTTCTAATAGTTTAGATTGAAGATAGATGCAGAAGTGTATCCCTCTGAGCACATGACTGTTGTGGCCAAAGCAGTCTGTAATGTTGAAAGAAAAGGCTGGACCTAACTATGATGGCACATTTACTGCCAGCTCTGGGTGACGTAAGCTCTCAAGAGTCATTACTTGTTACATTATGTAAAAGGGAGCAGAAACTCACTGAAGGATATTTGGAAATTCTACATGAGCTGATAGTGGAGGAAATTACTTACCAGAGAGCAGTGGTCAACTTTCTTGTCAGTAAGACACAATGCTCAACAGCTACACATTAAAGGAGGCAAAGTTTGATTAGACTCATGATTCCAGGGGATTCAGTCACTGGCTGGCTGCAAGGCAGAAATAGCATGGTGGGAGTGTGTGGTAGAGCAAAGATGCTTAGT
Source organism: Octodon degus (assembly GCF_000260255.1). NCBI lineage: Eukaryota > Metazoa > Chordata > Mammalia > Rodentia > Octodontidae > Octodon > Octodon degus. The sequence continues at coordinate 2,610,055 of NW_004524701.1, read as the reverse complement.
TCATGGGGAAGGGGTGAGGGACCAGACACAGAGCCCAGGATGATGCCTGCATGACCTGCCCAGGCACACCCACAAGGGTGCTTTAGGAATCCCTCGGGCAGATCCTAAGTCAATCAACTCAACACAATTGCTGTTAATCATCACACAAAATAGGGATAAAATCTCTATTCTGAAACAAATGGTGAAAGGACTTTCACCCTGAAGAAAGCCAACTCGTCGCCAGGTTATAAGGCATTAGTATGGGTTTAATAGCCCTGCTTGTGTGCAGTGCCACAGGCTACCAATTAGTCTGGCACAGAGGATCCTAGGCCTTTCAACACATCACTAAGCACACAATGGCAGTATACTGCAGATACAATAAGAGATGAGGAATGGCCCAGACCATTTTCTAACTTGCCTCCTTAGTTCAGTGCCAGAGAAATAGAGAAGCATTATTTGGTGAATAACAAAGCTTGACAGATTTTGCTTATTGTTGATGTTCCCCAAAATCATCCTTTTATGGTAATCTTCATTTCAATATCAGAATAGTGCTCCTCTCTCCAAATGCCACCTTTTTCTTCCAAACAATTGATTAGTGAGTTCTAGCAGCTTATATGCTCTACTACCTGAGGAGGGCCTTGGCCCAAGCTGTCACAGCCACTAAGAAATACATTGGGGAGACATGAACATGATCCAGGAAGGATCTGGCATCTTGCTGGGCTTAGGAGGTTATCACCAAGGAGTGTCTGAGTGGCAGGTCCCGCAAAAAGTCTAGAAGTGGCTGTTGTTATTGCAGGACATGACAGCTGCCTGTATGCCTTGTGGCAGAGCAAGATGTGGGGATGGAAGACAGTGACGTTGATGGTCCTGTGTACTTGTGTCGGAGTTATTAACAAAAAATGTTGAACATGTAGAATATTTTAAAACTTAAAAAAGCTTGTAGAATAAAGATTTTTAAAAAATTCTGTATTACTGTAAAATGTTTCTTTAAGCTGTGTTATTACAGAAGAGTTCAAAAGTTTAAAAGAATTGAAAGCATAAAGTAAAGTTACAGGAAGCTGTTAATTTATTACCAAAGAGATAGCTTTTCAAACATAATATAATCTAGCCTGTGTGCACAGTGTTTACAAAGTCCACAAGAGTGCCCTATCTTGTCCTGGGTCTTCACATTTACCCCAGTCACTCACCAACTCACTCAGAGAAATTCCTGGTCCTGCAAGCTCCATTCATGGTAGGTGCCCTGCAGTGGTGTAGCTTTTATACTATACCTTTATACTATATTTTTATATTTATATTTATACTCTACCTTTTATAGTATATTTTTACTGTACTCTTTTATATGCTTATGTGTATTTAAATAGTCAAATATTTGCCACTGTGTCGCCACTGCCTGTGGTGTTCAGTACTGGAACGTGCTGCACAGGTGTGTAGCCGGAAACAGTAGGCGTTGCCAGGCAGCCCAGGCGTGCCACAGGCCAGGGTGCCCGACTGTGTGAGAGCTTTCCTCTGCAGCCTGGCCCCACAGCACAGCTGCCAGACAACACCCTTCCCAGAACACAGCCTCACCACTAAATGATGACTGCACCTGCCTATTAGAGCTTCTTTCACCTTAGATAGTTTCCATTATGCAAATCATTTTACCAAGTTCTTTCTCATCAGTATTTTTTCCTGACATCAAAAACTCACCTTATAATAAAAATCTTTATAGGCCACATCTTAAATGATGATGTCAGGGTTTAATACCCTTCTTTGCATCAATGTGAGCTGAGTGACAATCTCATGTGAACTGCACGTGCATGTGTTTTCTGTTGTTTCTTCACTGGACAGGTCAGAAGAGGCAGGTCACTCTTTCAAAGGACACAGGACTTCTTAAAGAAACAAATGCATTTAGAGGAGGAAGGAAGGACCCAAATGGTCAAATGCACCCTAGCAAATCATTTAAAAACACACTAACCAAACACAAGCTTAAATATTGCATGACTTCTCTTATAAAAGAAATTCCAAATATAAATAAATTAAAGAACAGAACAAAAAATAGGTAATAGAAAACAGGGAGCCAGATCTTTTGCAAAAAAAGGAAGGGGAATAAGAGATGGAAGGAGAGGGAAGAAAGAGAAAGGGGATGTAAAGAATTAAAGTGTTATTTATGGGTAGTAACTCCAGTCAAGGATTATGATCATTATTACTGTGAACATATACTAATAAAAAGAAAAAAGAAATAAGTGCTGAACTGTCAGCACTAATATGTGTGCCATATGTTACATGAGGGAGGGATCTGTCACTATTTAGAGGGTATTCAAGTCTTCGGAATCAGTTTCACAAGATATCTACCAGCTGATGTCCATGGAGGACAATTTTAACCATTTATATAAATTCTTTAAAGCCCCTGACCTGCTAACAATTCTAGATCACTGTCTCTGAGTTTTGGCAGTCAGTTGTGATTGAGGCTGGCAGTGTTCTTGGGTGTCTTCATCAGCAAAGGGTACCCACTTTAGAAACCAGCCCTTCCAGCCGTAGGGATCAGGCCCACCATTTGAGAAACAGCTGTTTTCTTCTCTCTCTGACTTAGGCTTATGAAGAACCAAAGTGCCTAAGCAGCAATTATCTCTTAGAGGCCAGAAAAATATATTTTTAGCAAAAGTTTCCATTGTTTTCTGGATCTTTATGTTACTTTTGATAGGAATGAAAATTGCTCTTCCTTTGAACAAGCTGTGTATCTTTTATATTTCTGAATTTGTGTGTTAAGAATGGAAGCTTTATCTACTCTTTTAAAATTTTCCTGTTAGGATTTCTCTTTTCTGTGGCCACAGTACCGCAGATGTTAGTTGTGTCAGCAGAAACCAAGATGTTTTGATTTCCTTTGTTCTAAGCAGTTTCCTGTCTGTATCACAGGCCAATCTAAGAAATTGTCACCAGATACTAGCCTGATTCTTTTCCTTGACTTGGTTATATATGTCCTTGAGGGAATCTAATGCAGTCATTAGTAGCAAAGAGTCTAAAAGTAGATGACTGTTTCAAATATTGATCTGTCCCTTGTTGGCTTTGAGGCCTTAGCAAATTAAAATAGTGATTGAGTACCAGCTACATGATGAATACTACAATCAATGTTAGCTTTTATTATCCTGGAAATTTTCCAGTGTATTACTTTTAAAAATCTCCTTTTATCCAGAAGAGGATAACATGCCTCCTCACACTAGTTTATTTTCAAAATTTGTAAAAAGTCCAAACATACAAAGTATTTAAATATCATTTTCTTTAAAAAGTATCATTAGCTTTCTGCTCCTTGATAACTTCTAGGAAGATCCTTGAATATCTCCAAAAAAAATCTTGTTTTAAACTTCATTATCAAAAGCCTATAAATTTGAGATTATCAAAGTGGATGATCTCCTTTGATTTGAGTATCTTGTCTGTTGCTAGAGTTGGGGAGAAAGATAGCATGTGGCTCTCCAGCCCACAGTTTGCACCGCCTTGGACTTAGTGTTCACTCAATATCATATAAGACAGAAATGTCTTTGGGGAATGTCTTTTAATAATACAGCAGAAAGTAACTTCAGATGTCAGGAGACCAATTTGTTTTTTACGAATTAAAGCTTGGAGAAGGTCTATAACTCTTTTGGGCACCCAGGGCAGGATGAAGACAGGATGAAGACGTGGTACTTACTGTGCAGGTGTAATTACGCAATAGGTATGGTACAGAAGCGACCTTAGCCAAATTGGGAAAAGTCTTGGAAAATGAGTCCACTTACTCAATTTTGGTGTTTATTTTATCCCACCCTTCACAGAGGAATAAACATGAAATCTCAGGAACTAGATCCAAATATTTGAGGAGTGCTACATCTATAAATGCTTTTCTGACACACACTAGTCAGCTGCGTGGCCACACCGAGGGGAATGCACACCATTGTGACAGTGTTCTCTGGGCATTATATGAAATAATGCAAGGCAAGCACTCTGTTCAGTCCCTGACCTACAAGAAATACTTAACAAATTTTAATGAATTTGCTTTAGTTTGCCAAGCAGACAGTGTGCTGCTGAGCTACATCCCTAACCCCAAGAATCATCTTAAAAAAGAAAAATCCTCTGTTAGTCTAAAGGCTAGGGAATGGAACATTTACACAGTTGTGGAAAAAACCGACCATATTACTCTTTCTCACAGTCTCAGAAGAGGCAGGTAATAAAACATTATTATGGCATTGTCATTGAAATCTGGGAGGCCATAGACACTGAACACTTTGCCATCATATTTTAGTCACCAAGGTAGGTTAGAAGTAAAATAGAAGTAGATTTTCCATTCCTTGCCTTCTCAAACTCAGGATTAAATATTTTTATTTTAACTTATTATGACAAAGAAAGTAAGTAAAAGTATCCAGAATATTACTGTAGGAGCCAAGCAGCGGAGCTCTGCGGCTTGCTCTGGAGACAGCCTTCCTTCCCCAACAACTGAGTGGCTAGGAACTGAGGAACTGGCTTGGACACTTCCCTTTTCTAGAGGAATTAATGTACAGACTGCTATTTTTACATTATAAAAAAATAAATGGCAACCACTGAGACTTATCAAACAGTGATGCTTGCTAAGCATTTTGGTGAGTGGTTTATGTGTATTAACCCATGCACAGCCCTGGGAAGTAAGATGTGCGTGCATACGTGTGTGCATTGCTAGGAATTAAACCCAGGGCCTTCACACTGAGATACACCCCAGGCCCAGTATTTTTTTCTTAATTTTGACATGGTGTCTCCCTAAGTTGCCCAAGAAGATTTGATCTGGATGTCCCCCTAACTTAGCCGCTCAGAGTGCTGGGATTGCAGATGTGCATTTCCATGCCTGGCAAGTGACAAAGCCTCTTGTCTTTAGCAGTTTATAGGTGAGGAAGCTGAAGCCAAGAGGTGTTGGGACCCACGTGAAGCTGCACAAGTACAGAGGGTGTTGCTGACACCCCCTCCCTGGCTCTGGCTCCAGGTTGAAACTTGAGCTCATGAGCTTGTACTGCTGCAGACTGCAGAGGTTAGAAATCAGGGGGGATAATAAAACTGTACTCTGACTTAATGTTGGACTTTGAATGGCCTTAAGAAATATGTTGCAATGCCAACCTCAGGAAACAAGTCTTGAGGCTAGACAGATCCTGGAGGGAAAACTGATTCTCCTTTCAGGTGAATTGCTCTT
>NW_004524701.1:2602431-2604815 GCF_000260255.1 Octodon degus | reverse complement strand
CCAAGTAGCGGAGCTCTGCGGCTTGCTCTGGAGACAGCCTTCCTTCCCCAACAACTGAGTGGCTAGGAATGGAGGAACGGGCTTGGACACTTCCCTTTTCTAGAGGAATTAATGTACAGACTGCTATTTTTTCATTATAAAAAAATAAATGGCAACCACTGAGACTTACCAAACAGTGACGCTTGCTAAGCATTGTGGTGAGTGGTTTATGTGTATTAACCCATGCACAGTCCTGGGAAGTAAGATGTGCGTGCGTATGTGTGTGTGTGTTGCTAGGAATTAAACCCAGGGCCTTCACACTGAGATACACCCCAGGCCCAGTATTTTTTCTTAATTTTGACATGGTGTCTCTCTAAGCTGCCCAAGGGGATTTGATCTGGATATCCCCCTAACTTAGCCACTCAGAGTGCTGGGATTGCAGATGTGCATTTCCATGCCTGGCAAGTGACAAAGCCTCTCGTCCTTAGCAGTTTATAGGTGAGGAAGCTGAAGCCAAGAGGTGTTGGGACCCACGTGAAGCTGCACAAGTACAGAGGGTGTTGCTGAGACTCTCTCCCTGACTCTGGCTCCAGGTTGAAACTTGAACTCATGAGCTTGTACTGCAGAGGTTAGAAATCAGGGGGGATAATAAAACTGTACTCTGACTTAATGTTGGACTTTGAATGGCCTTAAGAAATATGTTGCAATGCCAACCTCAGGAAACAAGTCTTGAGGCTAGACAGATCCTGGAGGGAAAACTGATTCTCCTTTCAGGTGAATTGCTCTTAAAATGGCTCGTCTGCTTCATGCATGGATCCTTAACTTTGCACTGGGCATCTCTTAGAATGCCAGTCTTTGTACCCATCAGCCTTCGTAATGTCTTACGTGGAGTTATTCTGAGTATTGTTAGGTCACACCATGAAGATTTGTTGTATGTGTTGTTGTCTACTTTGTCACTAGTGTCCATGACAGTCCCTGGCAAAGATTAGGTACAGATGAGTATTGGTTGTGAAACAGATCCCATCTGCAGGAAATGAGCCACCACGGTGAAGTAAACTACCAAAGTCCCTGATCGATGATTTCCTCCAGCCAATAGAACGAGTATAAAGCATAAAATTGCTATAGCCATTGAGGGAGGAGCTATTTACTGCACATCTAAGTTTAGTTTCTTACACTGAAGTAGTCTGTCATTAGAGGTCAGCACCATTTTATAAGAAAATTATTAAATGTGTCATCTGGGGCTGGTGAGCTGGCTCAGTGGTCTAAAGTACCTACTTAGAACAAGCTTAGCAAAGCACAGGGACCGCGTTTCAATCCCCCAGCACCACATGCCAGTCAGCCCCGCCCCCTGGTGGGCTGAGTTGGCCACACACACACATACACACACACACACACACACATAAATAAATAAATAAAAAATTTTTAAAAAATGTGTCATCAGAAGGGCTAGGCTCTTACCTTATTTGTTCCATCAAGCACTGCTGGGCAGTTTACCTGACTTCCCTGTGTCAGTCTTATGATCCACACAATAGAGATTAAGATGACTGGGCTGAGGGCAGAGAGGCCCTGGGTTCCATCCCTAGGGCTGCCCTTCGGAAACACAAAACAAAGCTCAGCAAAAATCAACACAGTGTGTTGGAGCTGCGCAGCTCAGGTGCATACTGTTCATGCCTGATATTCACCAGTATCTTTTTTCTGGAAGGTGAGCAAGGGCTGCACTTGTGTCTTCTTACTTAAACCTTCAACAAAGTAATATTTTTATTTATTTCTGTAAATATTTTGCATGATTGACAGGTGAATCCTACTGTGTGATGTTCTGGAGGCTGAGGCTGAGAGCCGGCCTGTCATTGGAATGCTTCCGGGATAAGCTGCAGGCTCAGTAATGCACAGAGAGGTTCTTTCCTGGGTCTGTTCACTGACCTGTTCTAAGAGTCCAGCTGGAGTTAGTTCCTATATTAGGGAGTGAAAAAATTAAATGTCTAAAGCAGATAGATGTCACTAATTTTTTATAACAGTATAAACTTATATAAGCATTGTCATAGACTGAGTGCTGGAATCTGCCACTGCAGGTCTACTTTTAATGAGATGGCTCTTTTGAGAAACTAGTGTAAACAAAACATACCAGCAGCAATGCAAATTTCAAAAGTCCTTATGAAAATGTGATTTGCAAAGAATGCAAATTAGGATTATGTAGTTATCAAATGTATGAGAGCGCCTAGGACATGCTTGGCATGGCTTTTGTACCAAGAGCAACAGTAAAGGTATCAACACCTGTCACTGTACGCTGTCCAGGGAGACTGAAGACAGACAAAACATGTTATCAAACAGGCCAATAAGAGCTGCAGCAGGTAAAGGCTGGGACTGCAGCGGCTGGGGTGGTTGGGGGCAGGGGCAGCAAAGGCATC
>NW_004524701.1:2594028-2601331 GCF_000260255.1 Octodon degus | reverse complement strand
TATATGATAGATATACAGCTACTTTCTCTTAGTTCAATGAGAACAATTTATACTAAAAGTGTTTAGACAAGATATCATGTCTGCATCTTGTACTCTGAATAACTACTATGAAGACAATATGCAATGTATTAATTATTGTAACTGTCCTACTAAGCTGTTTTGAAACTGTCTCATTGCTATTTCTTTCTCATTAAAATTAATAAAAAACAAAACAAAAAAAGAATTATATTCAGGGGGCCAGGGAGATAGCTCAGTGGAATAAGTGCTTGCTTGGCAAGCATAAGGTCCTGAGTTCAAGAAAGAAAGAAAGAAAGAAAGAAAGAAAGAAAGAAAGAAAGAAAGAAAGAAAGAAAGAAAGAAAGAGAAAGAAAAAGAAAGAAAGAAAGAAAGAAAGAAAGAGAAAGAAAAAGAAAGAAAGAAAGAAAGAAAGAGAAAGAAAGAAAGGGAAAGGAAAGGAAAGGAAAGGAAAGGAAAGGAAAGGAAAGGAAAGGAAAGGAAGAATTATATTCTTCTTTCAGATGGTGCATGCAATTTCCCTTACGTGTAAAGCTTGAGGCCACAGTTCTCAAAGGTATTTCACTTCCTCCTTAGTCATGCTATTAACTGAGGCAAACACTGAACATTATGTTTACTTGACAGTTCATAGGAAAATACAGATTCCAGCTTGTTTATTCAAGGTTAAACATACAGTGTTTGAGATCAATAACTTAGTTAAAAATTCTTTATTTCTTGTTCTACACTCTAATTCCAATCTACATTCTTTTCCAGAACTAAATCAGAAATGCCCAGAGACACTGGGAAATAAGGGAAATCATCATTCTTTATCACCGGCTGTTAGCTAGCTAATGGCTACCCAGTGTCAATATCTGCAAGAAGTTCTTATGTGAGCAATAACAACTTGCTATTTTTTTTCTGTATTTTTAGGGAAGGATCTACAGGGTGTTCAGGGTATTACTACTAGATCAGACTCATAGTGATCAGCCTGTTTACAGTCTGCCAAGAGCTGGGATTACAGGCGCATACCTCCATGCCCAGCCTCAATTGCCCTCTCAATTGCCGGGGGCGGGGTTGGCATGGCAGGCCTGGGGATCTAACCTCAGGCCCCTGTGCCTGCTTGCAGGTGCACTTTAATCCACGCCTTGCTGTTTTATATTACAAAATATCAGTGTCTATGCAAATGGAGTACAAACGTTATGCTCTACGTTATATAATTCCTATGGGCTTATTAAAAAATGAAAAAGGCTTAAACTTCTTATGAAGCAATTGTTGGTTAGATTAAGGAAGCACTGTTAGCAAATTCTCAAGTAATCTTTTTATTCTTGAAACTCATAGATTATCACACAATTATTTGGTAGCTAAAAAACTGTGTCTACAAGTTCCCCCAAAATTTCAACTCCTGATGTTTTATGTTAGACCTTAAGTAAGCAATATTTTGAACTGAGTTATACAATGGCTAAAATTTAGTTCCTCATTTGTAAGTTTTCTGTCTGTTAAAGTCATTCCAACAGTTCTACTCCCTTATTTTATTATCTCCTGAAATCTTTATTAAGATGTTTAACAAAATACTTGAATATTAACCTTCTTTGCCAGAAAATTAAATTTGAATTGTTATTTTTCTGACATAGACTAGAATTTTTAAGACTACTTTTACTGTACTCTTATAACAATACACACGGCAGATATAGATTTAGTGAAATTTAGTATCATCTTAGTTAAAATTGAGTGGCTTTATCATGATAATTTGTATTTTATCAATATCTATGTTGAAATTGCATATGGAATCAAATGCTCTTATTTTCTGGTTTTTGTTATTGTTAATCAGCTATTTAAAAAATAGGACATTATATAAAGTAAAATGAGCTACAAACCTAGGAGAAAGGATGGAAGCACCCGAGATATAACATTTTAAAAATACTATCATTTCCCATGAAAAATATTTAATTTCCAAAATGTTTGCATTTTCTTTTAGTTTTTGCTTTTGTTTTCTGAAGCACTGATGATTGAACCCAGGGCCTTTTCACTGCGCTACCACTCCAGGTCACTAAGTTGTCTGGCTGGATCCAAACTCGCTATCCTGAGCCTTCAGGGTGCTGGGCTACAGGAGTTGGCCATCATCCCTGACCTCTAGCAAGCTTAACATATACTAAGCACTAAATCTCCAGGATTCAATAGCTACATCTATGTGAGTTTAGTTAGATGCATACGTTCTATCCAGGGAAGACAATAGTCATCCACTCACATGATTTTATTATTCAAACAATTTTAAATAGGCTTTCTATTGCCATGCTGAATCAGGAAATTTACATGGCTTTCTTTGGAAAGTAAGAATTAGTTTTAGCTGTGAAAAAAATCTTTATGTACAATCAATTTTTTTACTTCATGTTTCTGTATTGTTTTGAGGGAATATGTACCATCTTCTCTACATGGGATTCTTAACACAGAATGATGATGACAGATTCAGAAATGAAGCTAACAGGAAGTAAGAGGTCTACATGAAATGCACAGTCTCCTAGGCTATTGAAACCAGACTTTGTTAAACCATAGCCAAGGAACCCAGACCTTATTTCCATGGATGAGATGCACTTAGGCTTTAAGAATGGCTATTATGGTCCTTAGGTTTGCATTTGAGCTTTAGAATTTGGTTTATTGGTACAGTCTTTTACATTTTGAATAGAAATAACCATTTTACAGATAAGTTTTTCCTTTTACTCCTTCCATATGTTATTTATTGTGAGTGATAAATTGACTGCTTTATCTATGAAATTGACATATATGTTATATTTCTCAAAATTTCTCCATTAAGTAAATGTTCTAGTTTATTGTATGAAGTTATTTGTAATGTTTACTTATGATTTTTAAGATGCTTATTTTACCCGTTGTAATGTGCCACTTTGTGACTATTCATATTTTTTTCCACTTACCAGTTTTCCTTGAGGTTTGCAATTTTGACATTAATTTTATATCACAGAAGAAGCCTTGGATTCTGACAAACCATCCTTTTGGTGCCTTTTCCCACATGGGAGACTCTGACACCTCCTTCCTGCTGAAGGGGTGAAGCCCCTGCTGAGCCCCCAGCAGCAGGTCCTTCTCACTGTGCTGGGTTCCTGTTCCTTTTGGGAGGAGGCTATGCTTAGCTTGCTTTTTAAATCCAATCATGTATTTTCATTTTTTACTATTCTCTTTATAGTTAATTTTTGAGCAGTAGGATCAGGATGAGTTCATCAGATAACATGATCTGGAGGAGCTGAGACAATAAAATTCCCCCAAACAGGACTAAAGCCCCCACCACTGTAGGAAAGAGTCCTCTCCACCCCTTCCTTCCTGTCTTATTTTTCTTTCTTTTTCTTCCTTCTCTTTTTAAACACATGCTATGTGTCAGGCACTGTGTGGACACCTCACAAACAATGTTTTCTCTACCAGTTCTCAGGAGAGGAAACTAAAGTTAGAACCAGGAGAATGGCCCAAGGCCATGGAGACACAAGTAAGCGGCAAGGGTGACATTGCCTCCCCTTGTCTCCCCTCTGACCACTGCTGAACTTGCTCCCCATCATGCCTGTAGGGCTGTCTTTTACCTGTTGCCCTTTTAGTGCACCGTCTTGGTGAAATAAATGCCTTAACAAAAAGAGATTATCGTAACAGAGATACAAGGGGTGATATAAATCTACAGTGAATGTTTAAATTTTTAAAATACTTCTCCTCCCTTATCTGATGGTTCTTGCCACCTTCTGAATAGTGTTAGATGCCTTCTTTCATGACTGTCTTATGAGGTATGATAAAGAATACAGTGGATGCTGCTACCCAGCCATCCAATGGAAAGGCAGCTAATGAGACAACTCAAGGCATCCTCATCCATGTGATTCACAAGATTTTGTGCTGTATGACTTCTGGCTCTTCCCCAAAGTCCAAATAACTGTGAAGGTAAATGTTTTGAATCCACTTAGGCCATGACGGTGAACCTAAAGACATGAAAGATTTCCTAAACTGCTTCAAAAATGGCCAGAATGATAGAATATGTGTGTTCAAAGCATTGGGGATGGAGGGTGGATTTTGAGGTGGATTAATGGCCAAGTGCCTTTTACTGTAAAAATTTTTTAAAAATTTAAAACTTTGAATACTTGCCACTTTTTCAAGCACAGCTTATATATTGCTAAAGGCAGTAAAATGGAAAAAATAATCTTCTAGACAGCATCCTATACATTTTTCATTGAATTTATTGTGAAATTTCCTGTCAGTTTTCACTGGTCAAAGCACTATTTACTTAAGATTCCTTCTGGTTTGTTTGCTTATTTGTTTGTTTTGTGGCACTGGGTGTTGAGCCCAAGGCTGCTACACTGAGCTACATCCATCACTTTTAAAAAACATTTTTTTTAAAAAAAGAATTTTTAAATTTTAAACCAGGATCTCACTACATTGCCTAAGCTGAAACTTGACCTCATGACCCTTCTGTCTCAGCCTTCTGAGGCCCTGGGATTACTTTGTGTGTGTGTGTGTGTGTGTGTGTGTGTGTGTGTGTGGCCAGCTCAGCCCACCAGGGGGCAGGGCGGGCTGGCATGTGGTGCTGGGGGATTGAACCATGGTCCCTGTGGTTTGCTAAGCTTGTTCCAAGTAGGTGATTTAGACCACTGAGCCATCTCACCAGCCCCAAATGTGCACATCTAACCTAAAAATGTAATTATATTTTCCACTGAGCAAAAGGCCTGGTTTCTTGAATTTTACAGTTAGAATTTCTAAACTTGGAGTTAAGAAACCCAACATTTTGCTGAGCAGCCAGTAGAAAGAACTCGAGGAACGCAATGCGTGAGTACAGCAGTTTCCTTACTGAGCTCTAACTGTTGAAAGGCTATTCCAGAGGCAATGATAAGCATTCGTCAGATGATCTTGAGCTTCTGTCATGTCTTTCGATTTAAAGATATGTTTGCAGAGAAAGATAGAGAACCCCCGCCTCTGCAGAGAAGTCTTAACTTCTTTGTGTAAGTGGAAGACAATGTAAACTAACAAGGACATAGAATTTCACTAAACAGAATGATAGGAATTCAACAACGGTTGTTGCATTGCATACTGTTGTCTTCAAATTAGTGAAATTTTATGTCACTTTTATTTGTTTACTTTTAAAATCTCTCTTTAAAAATAAAATAAATCAAAAAATAGCATAACTTGGCAAGTTAAATGTGACCCTTTTTGCACAAAATTCAAGAAGCGGACTCTAATATTTATGTGCTATTTGATTGAATGAGAAAAAGCTGTTTACATTTAATGCTGATCATAATACCACACGCAGCATTTTTATCCAGCACTTGGTGCTCTCGTAGCTCTGTCCCTATTCCTAATCTACAGTCAACATTCCTGAGGATCTGGGCGTCACTCCCCTGATCCCGTGGGCCGCATGTCCAATTCTCCCTATTTGAGTTCCTTTCTACATCACCCTCCAAGAAGTTGGGGCTGTAATGTTAGGCTCTTCCTTAGCTCAGCCAATTCTCTTTGGATGCCATTTCCCCACAGATGAGGCCTGGGCTCCATGTGACCAGGTGGACACTGATGGGGGAGAGAGAACATGAGATAACTGAGGGACGCTCGCTTCAAGCCAGCAGCCAAGCTGACTGCTCAGCACCTGGATGGGGAAAGGCCAGGTTCAGTGGCTGGGATTTGCTTAGCACTGCACTCTGACTTTCCCTGCACCCCCAGAGGGTCCAGAAGGGCAACCAACAGCCATGTGCAGACACCTTCCCTGAAATCAATTCAGTAGACAGGCCTGGGTCTGCACCGGGTAGCCTAGACTGTTACAGTTTGTGTTGACATTTGTGTGAGATATGATTCCACATAGAACTTGATCTTAAAGTATAAGCCCAACTTTTCATTATATCAAATATTCTATTAATATCTTTCAGAAACTTCCTTGGTAGGCAATAAGAACATACTATGTTAACTCACCATTTTAAATAATTGTTGTATGTTTTTAATCATTTCATTACCACGATTATTATACCAGCATGTTGTATTCATTGTGTTTATTCTCGACTGTAGTGCAAGAGTTCAAAGTTACTATCAATGCTAATATTAAGTGTTTAGTGTTAGTTTAAACATCTTTTATGTGTATCATCCATATACAAATCTACATCAGTATCTCTTTTAAAAGTGGGCTTTGTGGGGCTGGGGAGATGGCTCAGTGGAATAAGTGCTTCCCTGGCAAGCACAAGGGCCTGAGTTCAATCCCCAGCTCTGCCAAAAAAAAAAAAAAAAAAAAAAAAAAAAGTGGGCTTTGAGGTCAGGTGTAGTGCCACATGCCTGTAATCCCAGCACTGGGGAGGCTGAGGCAGGATTGCTGCAAGCTTGAAGCCAGCCTGGACTACAAAGTGAATTCAAGGCCAGCCTGAGTGAGACCCTTTCTCAAAACGATTAACATATTCCCTCCCTTTTTGTCTTTCCAGAATAGCACCATGCCAAACTACAAACTGATTTATTTCAATATGAAAGGGAGGTCAGAAATTATTCGCTACATATTTGCCTATTTGGACATAAAGTATGAAGATCACAGGATAGAACATGCTGACTGGCCTGCAATCAAGTCAAGTAAGTAGCATAAGTCCTATTTCATGAATCTGTAACCTGCTGGAAAGAAAATGAACTCACAGAGTCATTTGTCCTTCTTGAGGGAAAAAGAAAAGAAAAGAAAAGATTTTCTGGCCTTATCTAGGTTTCCAGTCTTAGCAGTTTTAGCTTGAGAAGTAACAGTCCAGATAAACTAAATGAATGCTATGTGACTCTACAGATTTTCTCTTACAGGTTAAAACACAAACCTCACAGAAAAATAATACAGGGTCAGGGATATAACTCAGCAGCACAGTACCTGCCTGGCAAGCACAAGATCCTGAATTTGATTCCTGGTACAATCCATCAATGAACAAATAAGTAAATAAATAAATAAATAAATAAATAAATAATAAAAACAAACCAGTATACCCTTTGTCAGAAGAGCTGAAATAGATGTGGGACATATTGTTTTTAGTTCATAGTTGGGATTAACGACACAAGGTTTGAGTCATCTTTCCAGTTGCATGACTATGGCAAGTTCAGATCAGATCCATTTAGTACTGTGGCCCAAATTATTTATAGTAGACAGCACCAACGTTAGTATTGTGTATGCTAATTGGCATATTGGCAATAAATCACCACCTGCCTTTTGGAAACGTGAGCTCCTTATAAACCATTGTCGCTGCAATCACTTCTCATAGTAGAAATCCTTCCTCTGGAGGAAAGCATGATCTTATTTCTTTTTCTCATGAAACTAACACTGACAGCCAAATGT
>NW_004524701.1:2587639-2590482 GCF_000260255.1 Octodon degus | reverse complement strand
GCTGGGGTGGCTTGTCACCTTGATGACAAGGACCTCCAGTCTTCACCCACACCTTGGACACCATCTCCTGGCTTCCAGCACAGACTCTAGCACATATCCTTGAGTTTTCAGGTGTAGACTGCTCAGCTTTTCATTACAGACCTCTTGACCTCCTGATGTGGGCTGTCCTGGGGCACTGTAGTGAGCTCCAGGCCTTGGAATGGATCCTTCAGATCTTCAGTGTGCAGAAAGACCCTCTACGTGCTTCTGCATCTGACTCTGTGGATGGCCATTGTGAGCCAGTCTCATGTACATACACATGTTTGTTGTATCTGTTTCTCTAGTAAATATTGACTGATACACTGGTCAGTTTCAATCGTAAACTTAGGTGAGAAAACTCAGGCAGAATCTTTCCAGAAGGGCTTGAAAAGCCTCAAGAATCAGGAGAAAGGCTGGCTAGATAGCTCAGCAGATTAAAGCACCTGCTTAGGCAGACTCAGGGACCTGGGTTTGATCCCTGGTGTGCCATGCTGTCCCTGCCCCCAGGATGCACTGAGATGGTGATTGAGACTGGGCATGGTGGTGCACGCCTGTAATCCCAGTGCTTGGGAGGCTGAAAACAGGAGGATCACTACAAGCCTGATCTGTAGTGAGACCCTATAGACCCTGTACTAAATACATTTAAAATAAACCAGGAGAATGGTGCCTCTGAGTGCTGAGCTGAGGGACACTCACTGCAGGAAGACTGTGAAGATGTCATGTGACCACCAGATCTCGTCTCCTTCCTGGATGAAGATGGAGAGGATGAGCCCAAGGATTCTGGGACAGCTGGCATGGTGGAAGGCAAAACACAAGAAGGAATACGGGATTCAGTGGGCTGTGGATGCAGCTCAGTGACCAAGCACTTTCCTAGCATATGCGAGGCTGTGGGTTCCATTCCTACCTAGCACTGCAAAAATAAAATAAAGTAGGAATGGGATTTCCATGAAGTCTACAAACTACGTAGTGAGATCCTTTTCCTTGTTCTAAGATGTTGTGAGCAGCCTCTGGAGAAAAGACAAGCCTGAGAGAAATGTCCAGTGAGACTGAGCCAAGAGGAGGAGGAGGAGGAGGCTGTGTCTGTCTGAAGTGGCCCCTTTCTCTCTGGTAAGAGAAACACTGAGCATCCAATAAGCATTCATTTCTTTGGCTCTTAAATGAGTATGTCAAGACCGAACCAACATATGTTCTGAGAAGAGCTTCTAACATGACACAAATCTAAACATAGAAAAGCACTTCTGAAGAAACTAAGATGATTTAATGAAGATCAAATTTGGCAAGTGGTGTACAATTCTCTCAGAGAGAGAAATAAAGATATTCTATACATGAAAAAAGAATAGGATGTTATAAAAAAAAAGGATGTGCACAAGCACTTTTTAAAAAATATTGTGTATTTAGTACAGGGTCTATAGGGTCTCTCTACACAGATCAGACTTGTAGTGAACCTTCCTGTTTTTCAGCCTCCCAAGTGCTGGGATTATAGGTGCACACCACCATGCCCAGCCTCAATTGCCCATCTCAATGCGCCCAAGGGGTGGGATGGGCACGACCAGGGATCGAACCCTGACTCCTGTGTCTGCCTAAGCAGGTGCTTTAATCTGCTTAGCTATCTGGCACATTTCTTAAAAAATTAAAAAATATGATACAAAGAAAATGATAGGTAAAATGATGAAGTAAGGAAATTCCTCAGAAAGTACAAAGAAAATAGGAAAATGAAAGAAGAAAGTTAAAATTAAGAATCAAACAGTTTAGGAGGTTCAATTTCCAAATCAACTTCTAAGACTAGGAAGCCATCACCTTGCTGTTGGTTTGAGTTCTCCTCAGGAACAGAAACAACAGAATGTGCATATGTTATAAGAGAGGGCTTCCTAGGTTGACTCACATGATCAGAGGCTGATTGTCAGCAGAAGTATCAGGGAAACCAGTGGCTATTCAATCCAAGAAGCCTGCAGCCTCAGAACTTGAGGGAAGCAGGATGCAGCTCCAGTAGCGGGCTGAAGGTCTGGACCGCCCCAGAGAATCACTGGTGGGAGTTCACATTCAACATGAAAGAATCAGGAGTTTGATATTCTCAGGCACTGGCAGCACAAAAAATGTACTGGCTCAAGAAGAAGCGAGCTTGTGTTCTGTGCGTGCTCCCCGCTTCCTCCACTTTTCCATACTGTCCAGGTCCATAGGCTTGGAATGGTGCGCCTACATTCATGCAGGTAGTCCCTCTTCTGCTTGCTGAAGCTGTGCCAGCCATTTCTGGAAACACCTTCATGGACGCACACAGAGCTTTGCTTTCCCAAGTGACCATCACAACCCCTGGCACATTGGATACTGTGGCCTGCCTACCACACTGCAGTCTGAGTCAGTGTCACTGAATTCCTTGAAGCTTTCTGACAGATGTTCCTGTTAAGTGACACCCCAGCAACTTACATAGTCCCTTAACATTATTTTCTCTATTGTCATTTTTTTCTGGAACTAAATGAAGAACTTAGCATTTGTCATCTTAAATTTCTTCTTGTTGAATGTAGATGATATTTCATCTCTTGGCCCTTATCTGGGGCTGGAGCAAGCATTCCCCCAGCTGTGAGCAGACCATCTCTCAAGAAAACACATTCCTCACTCAATAGTTCTAATATTAACAAATTTAGTCTTCACTCTGAGTTAAAATCTTCCTTTTCCAAGGCAATGATCCTGAGAATCTCCAGAAGATTTTTGAATCTAGCAGTTAATTGGAAAGATTCTCACCCTGACTATCTATATACACTGACACCTGTGAACTAAGCAACTGCACTGAAGATGGCAATTTGTAACAGTAGGTTCATGCTTGAAGTGCC
>NW_004524701.1:2585580-2586604 GCF_000260255.1 Octodon degus | reverse complement strand
AACAAAAAAGGGGATACAGATGAATGTCCATTTTGTATCTGTGTATTCAAAATGGTTAGGATAGATATATAGTTACATTCTTTTAATGAATAGAGGGATTTGTTCTAATAGTGTTTGTAAATGGGATATCATGTTCACATCTTGTACAGCAAATAATCACTAGGAAGAATGTATGCAATGTGCTAATTATTGAAACTGTCCTACCAATTTGGTTTGAAACTGTCTCATTTCTATTTGTTTCTCAATAACATTATGGGAAAAAATTAAAAAAATCTGCCTTTTTGCCTATTATTTTTGTTTCCATTTATGCTTTTTAGAGCTAGAGTAAGAATAAATGGAATTTTTCTTCCTTTTGATGGCTCTGCCATATTTGAAGGTATCAGCTTTCACTTTGTTTTGTCCCCTGTAGGCAAAATGTGTAAAGGCTCCTCAACTAATTCTCATAAAAGGTGGTTGCCAAGCTCTCTTCCATTTCAGACACTGTTCTCTAGGTCGGATTCTTAACATTTCTACATATATGGCTCTCACATCTATTAAAACAACTAAGTATGCGGTTCAATCTTACCTCTACCAGATGTGAGACTTGGGCAACTTACATAGTCCCTTAACATTATTTTCTCATTTATAAAATCAGATAATGTGTTCATACCTACCTAATAAAATTATAAGTGTTAAAAGAACTAATGGGCATTTAAAATATTTAGGGCTAACATGAAGGACCCCCCCCCACACACACACACACAAGGTGAAGCCTACTAATGCCCTCTTGTTTATATATTTCATTTCAAATAAGGCATTCCTGCTTCTTCCAGCTTTATTTGGAACTCTGTTTTGCTCCCTGCAATTTCTTGGCCATCTACAGATGTAAGCACACCCACAAGACAGACAGTCAAAGATGATTTTAGTCATGTGTGGTGGCATGCCTGTGACCATAGCTATTTGGGAGGCTGAGGCAGGAGGACTGAGAGTTCAAGGCCAGCCTAGACAATTGCATGACTTAGTGAGACCTTATCACAAAATAACA
>NW_004524701.1:2579299-2584543 GCF_000260255.1 Octodon degus | reverse complement strand
TAAAATAATATCTGGTGTCAAATATAGTATCACTATAAGCCTAGATGTTAGAGCCAGTCTTGTCATTGACTTTTTAATCCAGTTTTCTAAGTCTTTTCTGACGTATAAAATGTAAATATTTCATTTGAGGTTGTTAAATGTCCCTTTGAAGAATATATGTGTAAGAATTCTATGATTTTTAAAGTCATTCTTTGTAACCATGATTGCTTGTAAAAATTGTAAAAATGGTCATATCATAACTCTTGGTTATGCCAGGAGGCTGATTCTTTGCTCCTCTTATTTGAAGCTCTTCCATTTGGCAAGATCCCTGTTTTGGAAGTGGATGGACTTATCCTTCATCAGAGCCTGGCAATAGCAAGATACCTGACCAAAAACACAGGTACTGTGTTTATTGTGGTTTACATGTGATAACTGAGAAAGTCGTTTGACATGCACTCCATACTCATTGAATTAATGATTACTGAACATGGTAGCACAAATAAGAATGGAATTCAATGCTAGAGCAGCATATTTATCAGCTTTCCTATCAATGAGACACAATAGTTGATACAACTAAAAGAAAAAAGTTTCAATTTAGCTCATAGTTTCAAGAGAGTCAGTCCAGTGTTGGAAGGTTCCAAAGAATCATCATGGTGGGTGGAGATGGTGGAGCACAACTGCATGCTTGTGATAACCAGGAAGCAGATCCAGGGAGTGGTGCCTGAGACAGACGAGTGAGGGACCAGGTAGAGTGACTCGCCAGAAATACCCAGGAATGTGCTTTGCTAACCTGCTAGATGCTTAATAATCCAATGAATTTGGCACATCAGGATTAATGGAACAGTATAAATGTACCGTTTGCATTCAGGCGCCCTCCAGGACAGGGTTATTAGCCAGTAGCCATGTTGGAAAGGGCTACTCTTTTTGCTCCATGCCTCTTTGCCACCTATCTCCAAGCTCTTTTTGAAATTAAGTTGAAAAACTGTACAGGTATTTTTCACTCCAACATTTTGCTAGCACAAGTATTACAAGTGATCAGCAAAAGCTAACTAGCTAGAATTCATGTGACACACGAAGGTTAAATTTTCATACACAATTGAAATTATGTATGTGAGACTTCCAGGAAGATGGCAGAATGGTGACCAGCTGAGAAACAGCTTCTGTGATACTTGGAATCTAGATACTGGAAGCAACATGAGGAAGAGAGTGAAGAGGGAAGTAGTCCCCCAGGACCCAGTCAGGATCTGACGCAAGAACAAGAGTCTGTGGGGAGAAGGAAGACAGGGATCATAAAGAAGAGGAGGGAAGTGGCAAGCTCACTTTTTTCCTGAGTCCCAGTTCGCTGTGTGGGTGGGGTGGCTCACACCTGTGGAGGCACAGTGACTACTGGCAACCCCAGAGGCCTCCACAGAAAAATGTACCAGTGGAGCAGAGAGGTGGATACTGTGGACTGCAGGGGCTGGTGATTATTTGCATTCAGGTGCCCTCCAACACAGGGTTATTAGCCAGCAGCCATGTTGGAAAGGGGCCAACTGAAGTACAACCTGACAGCAGCTTTGGGCTGGCTGCATCTAGTGGCTCCAAGTGTCAAGGTGAAAGTGCAGCTGTGTTTAAGCAGGCAGTCAACTTGGAGTAGATATGAGTCACTTGGAGTATTGCAAGGTGAAAAAGTAGGGTCCCAGCCTCAGAGCCACAAAGCAGAAGCAGCTTGGCTTCAGTGGGATGAAAGGCCCGGGTTTCCTGCAGTTATTTACCACAGCATCATAATTCTACTGCTGGCTTTCTGGGGTCAGTTGACACTGATCTGGGCTCTGTCGGTCTTTTATGTCAACTAGTGACAACAGACACACCCTGAAGTGGATAACTTTTTCCCTACATGTCTTTTCATTATTTTAAAAATATTTTAATTTTAACTTTCTATTTTTTATTTGTTTTTTATACATGTGTAAACATTGTTTCTAGTTTTTTTCTTCTGTCCATATGTTTAAAAGAGTTGCCACAATCTGTCAATTTCTAGGATGTGTTTGATGCTAATGATTTTCCTGATTGTACTACTTTAGCCAAGGTGATATAATTGTTCTAAACAGGTGTTTTTTTCTTATATGCCACATTGATAATGCCTGGTGATCATAAACGGTATTATAGGCCAGTGCCAAAGACCCAGGGTCTATGCCAACTAAGCAGAAACTTCTCATCCCTAACAAATTGAAGAGGTAGAAGTTTGCAACAGAATCAAAACCATCTGGAAGACATCTCTGAGAAGTAGCTACTTCCTAAGGGTGCTCGATACTAGCAATAGAGATATCTATCATAAATTATTTACAAGCATCAACACAAGAACTTAAAAATAGAAAATGACAAGGCTTAGAAGAAAGCTTCAACCCCAGGCTTGTTGTCCATTCAAGGAAAACCCAGGGACAGTAAGGTGGAGCAATTCAAAGGCTACCCATCTGGACTCTCTGAAGTGGTAACAACAGAAGTAACAAATCAAATGAATGATTTTTTGAAAAAATAAAATCAAAATACTGTCTCTGATAACTTCAGAGATGAGGGCCATAATAAGGGGCATGTTTAATAGATCTAGAGAAGATGCACATAAAAAAGGAGCTTAGGAAGGTGATGGGAATCATGAATGCCCAACATAGGAAAGAAATGAAATAGATTCAGTCAGATATCTAGGAGATTAAAAATCCCATTGAATGTCTTCACAGCAGAATGAACCATTGTGAGGACAGAATATCAGATGTAAAAGAGAGGAGTGTGGTTAGCAATCATGAGAGGATTCTTAAAGATACCAAGGGACTGATAAATTGATGCAACAGCTGCTATATGATGCCAAGAAGAATAACACTGGATTGATCAGAGTCAGTAGAAAAGTAGGAGATAATACAAATAATATATAAGAACCTGCTAACAGAAGTGATGGCCGAAAACTCCCAAGCAGGGAAAAAAGAATTTGACATACAATGAGGTATAAGTGAGGGGTATAGAAGTTTAATTAACCATGATCAAAGAAAATCTACCTCAAGGCATAAAATAGGATTCTAGAAATTCAACAAAAGAATACAATATTAAAACAGTTAGAGAAAAGAAACAAATCTCTTATGAAGAAAAGCTCACCAAGTCCAGGCGTGGTGGCACATGCCTGTAATCCCAGTGCTGGGGAGGCTGAAAATAGGAGGATCACTACAAGTCCAAGCTGCATAGTGATACCCTGTACCAGATACATAAAAATTGAGAAGAAAAGAACGAACGAAAGAAAAGAAAGGCCCATCAGAATTAGGCTGACTTTTTCAACACAAGCTCTGTAAGTCAAGGAGAGCTTTGCAGGAAGTATTTCAAGTCCTAAAAGAAACAACCTCCAGCCCAGATTGATGTGCACCACAAAACTATGCTTCAAAATTGAAGGAAAATTAGGAAATCCATGGCTGACAACCCAGCACTCCAGCATGTTCTGAAGTACATTTTGGAAAGAGATAACAAGTACTACAACTGTACGAACCCCGACAGAAAGAATACACCAGGCAAGGAAAGAGATTAAAATCATTTACTCAGTGATGTCCTTCCTTCTAGTCTGGCTGACAAAAAAAGAAAGGAAGGACTTTTGTCTACACCAAGTGCTCTCTAAGGGACCCTAAGAACCTTCACCCACCTCGTTTTTGCCTGATGCCCTTTCCCTCATCCTGTGATCCACTGTCTTTTTCTCTCTTTCCTACTTTTCTCACATACTTTTTTTTTAGTAAAACTCTACTTTTCCATTCTTTCAAAGCTTCTCCCTTTTTCATTAACCTGTGGCATCAGTGTCTACCACTCCCAACTCTCATAGACCACTCATGGATACCAAAATGGGGCTGAATGCATAACTCTGATTTTTGGGACAAAGTCAAGTTTGTTAAAAATGTAAATACCTAGCACATGGTGCACTTGCCTGTAATTCTAGTGGTTTAGGATTCTGTCTCAAAAAGTAAAAAAGAGCTGTGGATATATTTCCGTGTAAAGGCCCTAGGTTCAATTGTCTGTACTGAAAAACAAAACAAAACAAATTTGAATTATACTAACACATGCTGTATTTCAATTGAAATGTTCTTTAGGGCTAGGAGAAATAGAATTTTTTTTTCGGTACCAGAGACTGAACTCAGGACCCTGTACTTGCCAGGCAGGTGCTTATTCTACTGAGCTATCTCCCTGGTTAGAAATTGTTTTTGAGTGTGAGGATTTGTCCTTGAAGTGAAAGTGAAATTTGAGTTCAGCCTTGAAACATGCCGTTTCCTGAAAGTAAGACCTAACTGGAAAATAATCAGCCTTGAAAGCTTGGGGTGAGAGGGACCAGCCCCATTCACCTTGCCCTGCCTGCCAGTACAGAGCAGCCACCAAGGAAGAGAAGAGTGGGGTATAATCTGCAGGATGCTGGCTGTCACCATGGGGATGACCAGCAATTATCTTCCCATTAGGTTTTATTTTAGGGTAAGCATGGTGTTTTTCAATCTTCAGGGCATCAGGATCACCTTGAGGTTCATCAAACACACTTTGCTCAGCCTTGACTCCAGAGACTTGCAGGTGACCTAGCAGTGTCCAGGACTGGCACCCCCGCTCTTAACGATTTCCTAGATGATGCTGGCTCAGCAGTTCATGGACCTCTCTTTGAGTGCCACTGGAGAACGTTCCAGGCAGAGAACAAGGGCAGGAGAAAAAGAAATCCACTTTGAATCAGCAGGGTGAGGAACAGAAAGAAAACCTCTTAGAAAAATATGTTAGGTCTGGTTCAAAAGATCTAGAGCATGATGTCACTTTTCAAACAATTGTAAGTCTTTCCCAATTTTTTTTCACTAGAAAAGCTGCATAACTACAGTAGGAGTTTGGGAGGTCTTCTTGACCATAGTTTATACTTGATTGGCCTGACTACAGGAAAGCACATAGGAGGCCATTGAAGTAGTTCAGATAAATCAGAAAACAGGGTACGAGTAAAGTATCTGAAAATTTGTGAACGTGGAAACATCTTAGGGGCCTCCAGGCAGATGCTGTCACCAGAGACAGGGGTGGGGGAGACCATGGCTTGGACATGGTTTCCTTTTCTTTCCTTTCTTTTCTCTTTGTTTTGTTCTGTTTTTGTACTTGAGGTTGCAGGGACTTTGCACTTGAGCTACATCCCCCAACCCTTGTTTTATTGTTTATTTTGAGACAGGCTCTCATTTCTAAATTTCAGCACTCAGGGATGGAGGGCATGTGCCAGCACACTTGGCTGATCTTCATTTTCTTTTTTTTTTT
>NW_004524701.1:2575744-2578040 GCF_000260255.1 Octodon degus | reverse complement strand
TGTTTGTGTTTTCACAAAGAAACAATAAAAGAATACACAAGAAATTATTGAAAGTGATTATTTGATAAGGTAAGTAGGTAAAGGAGGAAATGAGGAATTAGGGACAGGATGGAGAGGTAGGCTTTGAATTACAGTCCGTGGGTGTTTTGCCTGCTTGATGTAGGGAGTTAGATGGAGTCTTTCCTTAGGTATAACTGCTCTCTCTATCTTCCATAGATTTGGCTGGAAAGACGGCAATAGAACAATGTCAAGCTGATGCCATCGTGGACACTCTGGATGACTTCATGTCACGTTTTCCTTGGGCGGAGAAAAATCAAGAAGTAAAAGTAATGCAATCAGTTTGCTGTCACTACTGTTAATCACATCCCCTTGGCAGAAATTGTTAGGTGCTTTGGAAACACTTTTTTAATGTAAATAATATGTATATGTTGTGATAGATCATCCAATTATACTAAAACTTTAAAGCAAAGTACAGCGCTCTGCTCCTCTCCTTCACACTAACCCTCCCTACAAGCAGCCCTCTTTTTCCTTCTTAGCTGTTTCCTTAGGAGTTATGCATGTCTGTATTTCTATAGTGTCTTTCTTTGTTCTGTCAATCCCAGTCAGTTTCTGTGGATTTCTTATTCCTCAATTAAGGATGATCTCTTAGTCATCCTCTCTGCTCCCATTTTTCTCAAGATCTCAATGTAATGATTAAAAGCTTTCTGATTGAGTCCATACCCCAGGATTGATGTAGGTTTACCTCTGTAGTTAATACACAGAACTATGCACTATAGTCTACTTTATTATTTCCTTTCTCATTTTTCCTTGTCAGAGTGAGTAACTGCCTTTTTTTATTCATTTAATAATTTTTACTCTTATCTGGGATTTTCTTGGGCCCGCCAATAATCTGCCCACAGCATTTTCCACAAGGTCACCTGCTGTTCCCAGCACATCCGGGCCTCCAGGCTGGAGCCCTGCAGCCTCCTGGGATTTCTGCCCAGCTGTCATCACTGCCCCTCACTAATGCTGCTCTCTGGAATTCCATAGCTGGATGTGACTCTTTCTTCCTCTACTGTCCTATCTATAGGGTGTATTTTCCACGCTAAAAGTGAGCACCAGAGTTTGATGCCAGCAGGTGTGACTGAGATAGTCTGTCCTGGGAGTCCCATGGTGTCAGTATGATTTGGTTGCTAGCTCTTCATGCCCAGTTGTTGTTCTGGTGACCTTGCTCCTGCGCCGGATGTTTCTGTGGTCCTTCTCTGGGCTTATCTTCTGTTTTCTCCCTGTTTTTTTGTGAAACAATTCTCTAATAGCTTATTGGTCGTAGGAAAAAAATGTGGGCCTTATTTGTCTTCAGGAGTTTTATTTGATGTCATACTTCTTTCAATTTGACTGAATGTATAATTGTATGTTGAAAGTGATTTTTAATTTGTATTTGGCATGCATTATGTATAGTCTTTTTGTTCTTGAGAAGTCTGAATGTAGAATAATTACTGACCTCTTATATGGAACTGATATCCCCCCTTTCGGAAAGACTGCAGAGCGCCGGCCTTGAGAATCCTAGTTCATAGTGACGAGTCTTTGGTATAAGCTGTATTAAGTGATTATGCTGTTTCCTTCATAAGCCTGTACAAGTTTGGGATTTGTGTCCTGAAAATTGAAGGAAATTTCCTTTAATGACTTCACAGATGACTCCCCACCCTTCGTGATTATTGCTGCTCTGTGCTAGCAGAATTCCTGCTATTCAGATGTTGAATCTTTTCTATTTCCCACTTTTTCTTTGTTACTCTGAATTACTTTCAGAAAGAATTTCTCAACTTTTTTCTGAATTCTAAATTTCTCATACTATGTTTTAAAATTTATTAAGATTCTTTTATGGTACTTTGTTCTTTTAAAATTTTTTAAATATTTATTTAATGAATACAATATTGTATCACCTTGTGACCCACTGTGGGAACTTTGCTTGTACAAAGTTGTTCTTTACCTCTCTTTGTTTTCATCTCTTTCCTTAGGAGTCAGACCTTTCTTTATAATCCATGATAAACAGTAGTGGATTCAAAAGTTGGCACAAGTCAGGCTCAGGCTCAGGTTGCTGTGGTTGATCCCCACAATTCAAGGGAGCCAAACCTACCCTGAAGGCATTCAGAACAAAAAAAAAATCCTTATGGGCCGGGGAGATGGCTCAATGGAATAAGTGCTTCACTGGCAAGCACAAGGGCCTGAGTTCAATCCCTGGTTTCCGAAAAAAAAAAAAAATTGCTGAGGTGGGGCTTAAATTTGGGGGCCTGAATGATCCTGAGAATATTCAGAAGAT
>NW_004524701.1:2573179-2574436 GCF_000260255.1 Octodon degus | reverse complement strand
TGGTTAGGATAGATATATAGTTACATTCTCTTAATGAATAGAATGATTTGTTCTAATGGTGTTTGTAAATAGGATCTCAAGTCTGCATCTTGTACAGCAATTAACCACTAAGAAGAATATATGCAGTATGTTAGTTATTGAAACTGTACTACCAATTTGATTTGAAACTGTCTCATTGCTATCTGTTTATCAATAAAATTTTGAAAAAAATTTGGGGGCCTGCCCTTTAGCTCAGTTCTTTAAGTAGCTGCTTCAACAAAGCAGTCAGGCTCAGGTTGCTGTGGTTTAATCCCCACAACTCAAGCCAGCCAAACCTGCCCTGAAGCATTCGGAGCCTGCCCCCCCCCAAAAAAAAAATCCTTCTGATATGGAATTTGAGATCTAATTTAACTTAACACTTTGATATGTCAAAATAAGCAAGGGTGGGGGCTGGCCAGAGAGCTCAGTGAATTGAAGTTTCAGCTTAGGGGTACCCCCAGGGCATGCTGAGACAGCAATTAAGACTGGGAGTAGTAGTGTACAACCGTAATCCCAGCACTAGGGAGCCTGAAAAACAGGAGGATCAGTACAAGTCTAATCTGTGTAGTGAGACCCTGTAGACCTTGTACTAAATACATTTAAAAAATAATGTTAATAAGCTAGGGTGGGATAGAATGATTAGATGAATCAGATTTTTCTTACTGATGATGATATTTATTGGACCTGGGAAATCCATACATAGCAGTTCACTACATACTCCACCTTTGATTTGAAACTCTCCATAATTTTTTAAACATTAAGGAAGGGAGAATACAGAAGATAAAATGCAAACAGCAGGCAAGTATTTTATAAAATAATTTTAGAGATGATGTTGACTTTGTTTTCACATCCTTAAAAGGCTAAATAGCTTTTTAAATCTGTAATCTTCAAATAAAGCTTTCATAAATTAAAAAAAAAATAGCAGCTGTCTAGCAGTGCGTCAAGGAAGTTGCAGCTACAATTGCTTCCTGTTTTCTGCCTGGTTCCCCCTCACACCACCTTCGCTGTAGCCCCAGATGCGTTCCACCACTTGCTGAGCCATTGCCGCACTGGGTGATGTAGGTCGGGGCAGTTCCCACTTGTCCTTCACTCATTGTTACAGCTTTAACTTACGTTTGTTCTGGTCTCCAGTCTTCTTTTCCACCTTTGCATGTGTTCTGTCACTTTAAAATATGCATTGTCATCTGACTAGGTCTTCATCACAGCCCACTGGTGACTTCCTGTAAGATTCACATCAGG
>NW_004524701.1:2571749-2572293 GCF_000260255.1 Octodon degus | reverse complement strand
GGTCATCAGTTTGCTTTGCTCTCCTTCTCTACTGCTGCCCTTCTGTGGCTGCAACTTTACAGTGAAAGATACTTCCAGAAGAAATATTTATCAGAACAGTAACACTCTACCTTCATATTAGAGAAACAATGCACTTACATGCATAGCATCTGCCTTAAAAACCAGTTTCACAGAACACAGCAATCCAAGTTCATGAATAAGCCATAGGATGAAGGAATATGTTTCAGGAGCGTTGCCAATAGCCACAAAAGTGGCATTAACCAACAGGACCTGACTAGCACACAATGAAAAGGGACAGTTCCTCTCCCTTCTCTCTGTAGCGGATCAGCTGCTGCCACCTTGTGGTCAGAAAAGATGACGTATTATGTATTGAACATACACACATGTAGTTGTATATTGATAGGCAGTGACAATGTTCTTTTTTTAACCCAATTACCTTTTTATTAGTGCATATTAATTATAAAGATTAATTAGTATCGTTTTTGCCAAACCATACATGCATATAACATTATTAGATCACTTTCATCCCATTACCCCACTTGCA
>NW_004524701.1:2545181-2550826 GCF_000260255.1 Octodon degus | reverse complement strand
AGAAGTTGGACATGGACCATGTGGGGTTAGGGTGAGGTTGGGAGGTGTGGGTGTGGTTTAGGTTGCTGTTAGAGGTGTGAGGGTGGGGCTATGTTGGGGGTGTGGGGTGCTCAAGGCCAGAGGGGCCCTCCACCCCCACAGAGGACACTGCTTTCCACAGACAAGCAGCAAAGGGAGTGATGATAGCCATGTGGAAGGAACAGGTAACAAGTTCTGATGGGTAGCCAAGGAGTAGGCCAGTCCCAGAGAAGGTATAGGACGTCCCATGCCAGGGCCTGTCCTGGCCTCCCATTGGAGAAAGTGGGGAGGACGTGGCCCAGTGGGGTGCGTGGGGCCCAGAAAAGAGGGCGGGGTCAGCGAGGATGGGGCACTGCCACGGGGGGTTGGTGTAGCGTGGACATACTTGTGCTGTGGGGGCAGGACCATAGAGGGAGAGCCCTGGCCATGGGCGGGGCCTAAGTGGGGGGGGCGAGCTGGGGCTGGGTGGGTCTTAGCTCTCTCAGAAGCCTCTACAAAGAGGTGAGCTACCATCTCAGTCTTCTTTCTCTTTGTTGGTATGGCAAAATTCCCTCCTTTAGTCAGATGTGTCTGGATAGATTTATGTGGCCAAAAGCTGGTAAGGATACTAGCCCATATTCTGGGCTCCCCTCTTCCCTGATGTTTGTGTTACCTGGGACACTATCCCCATATCCATAGAGCCTGTGTCTACCCAGAAATCCCCTAGATTCCCTGAGAAAGGTTGTTAGGAGAAGTCAAAGTAAAAGGAATGTTTGTCAGCCCGAGTTATCCAAACCATTGGTCTTGGGCTTAGCTCTTCCTTGTTATTTCCTCCAGGATTCAAGAGGTGGGTAGCTTGTTTTGGAACTCCTTCAACTACTCCAGACTTAGGTATGGAATCCCACCTCTCCAGACAAGAGCCACTTTGCACCACAGCCCTTTTCCTCTGGAGGCTGAGCTAAAGGACATCCTTGAGGGCATTCTGTCACTTGTGGAGCCCTTGAGCTCTAGTGTGGCTAGACTTTCTAGTAGCTGATTATAGAGGGTGATGAAAGGAAGGAAGGAAGGAATCTATGAAGGAAGAAAGATAGGAAAAGGGAGAAGAGGTCAGAGAAGATGAGGTAAAAGGAAGAAAATGAAGGAAGAAGATGACGGAGGAGGAAGAAAAGAAGAGAAAGAGGGCAGTGAAAGGAGATGGAGGAGGAAAGAGAGAGACAAAGAAGAAAAAGGGCTTATATTCCTTCTACATTTACCTTCTATTTATAAAGCCAATACTTGGTTGAGCTTGGCCAGTCAACAGTGTATGTTAATTAATGAGTAATAAGCATTGTTCTTTTTCTGTGAAGTCTTACAGAGAATTATAATGAGTCAGGTCTTTCAATAAACCAATAAACCAAGAACCCCCTTTCCTCATATATCAATTCATATTTGGGTGACAGAGGTGAAAATGACTACATATTCTAAAGTGTCTGCTCTAAAGTATACAACAATTTACAACAACTGACAAGAATCCAGGACACTTGAGTCTTGGATTGTTTATTTCTGTTCTCTTTAGAGACTAAGTCTTACCATGGTTCTCAGGCTGACCTGAACTGTTTGGCTCATGAAACTTCTGCCTCAGCTTCCCAAACAGCTGGGACTAAGGTGTGTGCCACTGTACCTGGCTGCATAGTTCAGCTTTATCATACTACATGACCATTATTGACTTTTACATATTGAAAATGTAAAAAAAAAAAACCTCCTAGTAAAATCTGGGTGAAACTTTGTGAAGGATTTGTAAAGGTTCAGTCTGTGCAAAGGGACCTAAATAGTTAACAGAGAAAACTTTAACTGTCCCATGACTGTCAAAGCTTTTCATCAAAACATGAAAAGTCCTGTGCTTTCAGTAACCGTTACAGATTCATAGAGAAACAGAAAAAAGCTACTAACTTTAGTATAGAGAAATTTAAAGTATAAGAGATATTTCAAGTGTTTTCTTTGGGATCCTTTGGAAGGGGTCCTGATGCAGAACAAATTTTTTTCAAGTGTTTTCTCTGTAGAAAATGCATCCAGAGTCATTAGAGGAGTGCTTTTTTCCTCCTGCTATTATGTCATCATCTGCCTTATACACAAATTGGTGTATTTACTAAGTGTTAGGGGTGGTTACATTCAAACACAGATTAACTCATACATTTTTATTTTGTTCAGTAATTACTATTAAATATCGTGTCTCTTTAATATGATTTTTTTGATGATGTCACTTCCTCCAAGAAGACACCTTCATTTCAGGAATGAAAGAAATGCTGTCTTGATTTATAATGATACATTGCCATCTCTAAGTTCTTCTGACTTCCTGGACCCCTCACATGGTGGCATTGCCAACATTCCCATTGTCAACCACTTCTATAAATCCATGACATTTGTTTTGTGTTTACTTCCCATATCATCATTAGTCTCTCTAGTATACATTCCTCTTTGTTGGCTAATGATGTTTGGTATTATGTGCTGGCCCACAAGGGGGTGACACTACACTCAGTGTGTCAACTCACCAGCTGGAGTCTGAGGACATTCAACACCTGACTGAAAACAGTGCCACACTGGTTATGGAAGGAGATGGACATCTGTTACCAAGGTGATGAAAAGTCTGAAGAGTTCATACTTTGTGCATTTACTTATAGGTTATCTGCTGTGAGAGCTCAAATTTGAACTGTCCTTTTAAGGATAGTTGAGCTTGGTGATGTGTGATATACACGGTGGAGGTTGGCTAAAATCAAGTTTACTGTGGTGCAGAGTTCAAGATCATGTAACTCTTAGGTCTCATCAATGGGGCTCAGCTATAAGCTGAAGGTTTCCCTTCCACGGTATCCACAGACAGCATGGGCAGGAATGTTGAGCCAATAGAAACCACAGTACAGAAGTCACTGAGTCTGGCCTCCCAGGCTCTCTCTAGAAATCTCAACAGAATCATGACTCACACAACTCCTGCAGTCTGCACACCAGCAAAATCAGCATCGTGTGGACCGTGCCATGCTGTGCTACCCACACAAGCCAGGGCTGCTGCTGCCTGGCCTACTAGAGGGGACACGATCCCAGGAGATAACTCCCTTGGTGGCCCTGAGGGGGCAGGGCTCTCAGTCTCAAAAAGGACATCTTTGAAAGAAATTTAATTTTTACCCCTTGACCTTTTTATGGGTGGAATCCAGGTGGTGCATTAAGTGCTTTTAAGGGCTGCAGACTACATGGTTTTATTTTGATGGGTTGGGATAAAAACAGAGCTGTGGGTTTTAAAGTGCTCTGCCATGGAGCTACATCTCTAGCCATGACTTTGCTTCTTTTTAGGTTCTTGGTTGCAGCTTTGAACATGCCCCTTTCCTGTACAAACTACAAGTTTTTCAGAAACTTCTGCCCTGCTTTTGTTTTTCCTGGTTCTCACAGATGATTTGGTCAGAAGCAGCAAGTGTGTGATACCCTTGCCACGGCCTGAGAGCTGTGCTGCCTTCATACCTCCTGTGCCAGATAAATTAGTCCATTACCTCTAAGAATAGCTCCCCAGAGTCTCAGGACCTAGATTTCTTTCCCAGAATGTACTAAGCAGCCTCTAGTGCAGTTCCTGACTCATGTCCCTCTGGGCCTTCTGGCACTTTCCATCCCCTCCCTACATTTGTGATGGGGTTTTGTCTTCTGCACTTCTGCAAAAATCACCTATTAAGCTGTCTACAACCAGCAGGCTTTCTCTACCTGGCTCCTCCAAACCTTTGCAGCCAAGTCCAAAGACTTCTGAAGCATGGTCAGGCAGTCACAGCAATGGCCGGTTTTCTATCGGTCTTTCTGTTGCTATGAGAAAATACACATGAAAAATCCATTTAAAATGAGGAAAATTTACTTTGGCTTATGGTTGCTGAAGTTTCAGTTCATGATCAGTTGGTTGTTGTGGGCCATGTGGCAGAGCAGAACACTGTGGCCAGGAATGTGGCAGATGGAGCACTAGTGCACACATCACCACAGCTGGGAAACAGCATGACAGGGCTCTCCACATCCCCAAGAAAGGCAGCTTCCAAGGAAACCTCTTGCATCCACACTCACACCCTAGGGCCTGACTTTTTTCCTCCAAATCCTTTCCCAGAGTTTCTGCACCTAAAACTGTTGCCACCAGCTGGCCAAAGAGCCTTGTGCACCTTTGGAGAATGTTATGGCTTGTGCCTAGTTGTCCTTTCAAAACCGCATGTAGTCATGGGGTGGAGACTTCTAGAGTTTGAGACTAACTCATGACCCACTGGAATTATGGGTCTTAGTAATGCTGGGATTATGGGTGAGTACCACACCCACCCTGAGGCAGATAGCCTCAATGTAACATAAGAGATAGACAGACTTCTCTGTTGTCATTGTTGCTGCTACTCCTTCATCTTGGTTCCTCTGCTCTATGCCACATGAACTGCTGCCCTCTGCCATGCGCCACTCTGCCTTGGAGCCAGCTGAGTATGGACTGAAACCTCCAGTAACTGTGAGCTAAATAAACCTTTCCTTCTTTCATTTTGGGTGTTGGGTATTTGTCCCAGCAACAAGAGAAAGTAAGTGACACAGGGAACATTCCAGACCCAGAGCACAGTGATCTTTCAAAACAAGACACACCCACCCCAACCCATGGAGAAAAGAGCAATCCAACATTGGCAGCTGAGCCTCAATTCTTGCTATTAAATACTTATTGTTCAAAGTACTTTTGATAATTTTTTCATGATCATAAAACTAATATTCAACATTTCTAGTGTCTCACAGGGCATTAAATCAGTACTTTTCATTTATTTATACATTGATTACCAACATTTTGTTGATGAAGGTTGTAAAGTAACAATTCTTCCCAATAATTTCTAATGTTTTGCACAATTTCAATCAATTCTGCTGTGGAAAGAACTGCCTGTACAAACAAGCCATTTAAATAGAATCTTTCACCACTGCTGAAGCCCAGCAGAGCTGTGGCTGCATCTCCCACCAAGGTAGAAGGCAGGCAGACACAGGGAGCCTACAGGACATGGTGTTACCTGCCATGCCCCCTGCCCTCCCAACACAGAGCTCCATGGAGCAGCTGCTCTTCTCCCACTGTAACAGAAGCCCTGGTAACCCTATGTTGCCTCCCACTGTCAGGGAGCACTGCTCACCCAGCCCCACCCCATACTATCACTGCTAAATCCAGGTGAACACTGGGAGCTTAAAAAATGGCAAGATAGGGGCCAGGGAGAAGGAATAAGTGCTTCTCTGGCAAGTGCAAGGTCCCGAGTTCAATCCCCAGTACTGGAAAGAAAAAAAAAAAAGATGAAGGGAGTGAAAGGCAACCTCAGACCTCCAGTCTACCCAGAACAAGTCCAGGAGATAAGGTCAAAGAAGAACTTGAAATTCCAGAAACCTGAAGTTTTTGAAATGATAGGAACTGAAGTAAAAAAACAACTCCATCAGACTATAGAAGAAATCAGATCAGAAATAATCTCTCAGACCCAGTCCTAGCCCAGGCCCTGGACTTAAAGTTCAACATATCAACACTTGATGAAAAATACCTGTTCCATATTATGCCTAAGATGTTTGATATGCAGACAAATAGTGAGGTTAAGCTTAACAGCCTAAGTTGTATGGTAATAACAATAAGCTTGTCTTCTGGATGGTTAACAACCTAAGTTTGC
>NW_004524701.1:2491970-2544181 GCF_000260255.1 Octodon degus | reverse complement strand
TTGGAGAAAAAACCCAGGAATAATTTTTAAAACTATTCAGGTAGCTTTAATTGCTGCTAAGTTTTAGAACAACTGCTGTGGTTATAATTAATGTTCATAGAAGCCCAGAGGAGCCTGTGTCTGGCTGACCATCAAGGTATGCTTGGAAAATGTCATCATTCCCTACTGTCCATAGTCCTTTACTTCACCCTTGGTGGGGTTTTTATATTTTTAATAAACTAGAGAACTCTCAAAAAAAAATAATCTCTCAGATAAAAAAAGAAATGACAACATTCATGAAAGAATTGTTCAGCACAGCTAAGGAAGACATAGATAAAAAAAAAGAGGGGAATAGGAAAATGATGGAAATATTGAATGAACAATACAAGAAAGAAATAGAATGCACGAGGCATTCAAAGAGATATCCAAGAAATTAAGCATTTTATTGAAAGCTGGCAAAACCACTTGAACAAAATTGAACATAGAATTTCAGACCTTGAAGATAGCTTTGTACCCAGTGAACACAAAAGGAAAATCTCTTAAAAATAACAAGGAACTAGGAAATAACAGCTGAAGACAATGCAAAGAAAAATAAGGTTAACAGATATCAAAGAAACAGCTGGAGTTAACACATGACATAAAAAGACTGGTTGCAGAAGCAGTGGTAGAAAATTTTCTAAGCATGAGAAAAGAATCTGACATACAAACTGAGAACTCAAATTAACCTTAACATGGGGCCAGGGAGATAGCTCAGTGGAATAAGCTCTTGCCTGGCAAGCAAAAGGACCTGAGTTCAATCCCTGGTTCCGCAAAAAAAAAAAAAAAAAAAAAAATTTGGGCTGGTGAGATGGCTCAGTGGTCTAAAGCACCTACTTAGAACAAGCTTAGCAAAGCAGAGGGACCGCGGCTCAATCCCCCAGCACCACATGCCAGCCAGCCCCGCCCTCTGGTGGGCTGAGCTGGCCACACACACACACACAAACAAATAAATAAATAAATAAATAAATAAAAATTAACCTTAACAAAAATAAATCTATACCCAGAAACATGATAATAAAAATCCCAAAAGCCACAAAAGAACAGAATATTAAAAGCTGTTAGAGAAAAGAAACAATCACCTATAAATGGCAAGCCCATCAGAATCATGGCATATTTCTTAACACAAACTATCAAATCAAGAAGTGCTTGGAGTGAGACATCTGAGGTCCTGAAAAAAAAAAAAAAACAATTTTCAACCAAGAGTGATGTAACCTGCAAAACTATCTATTAAATTTAATGGAGATAAAATCCTTCCAAACCAACCCTATAACAAATACTGACAGATAATCTAGAAAGAGACAAAAATGAGTACAATTTCAAGATAACAAGAAGGAACCACCAAGCACAGCAAGCAATTAATAGAAGGGAAATGCAGGGAACCTAAAATAGCAAAATAACATATCAAAATAACATAGATTGGCTATATCAAAGATAAGCCAATACATACCAGTTATCATCATCAACATAAATGGACTCAATTCACCAATCAAAAGACTGGCAGAGTGGATTAAGAAACAAAATCCAACAGTATGCTTTATACAAGAAACACATTTAACTAAAAAAAAAAAAAATTTCTTTGATGGTAAGTCAAAAAGGATGGAAAACAATGTTCCATGCCACAGGAACCCGAAAAAGGGGGTAGCTATTCTTGTTGCTGACACTGAATTTCAAGCCATAAGTGATCAAAAGAGATAAAGAAGGTCACTACATACTTGTTAGGAGAAAGATGCAAGACAAAAACAATCACAAATATATATGCATCCAACATAGGATCACCCAACTACATAAGACAAATTTTAAAAAAGATGCATTTCTTTGGTACAGGGTCTCGCTATATAGCTCAGACTCAGTGATCCTCCTATCTCAGCCTCCCCAACTCTGGGGTTGCAGGTGTGCACCACCACACCCGCTTTCAGTGGCCAGCAGGCCATGGAGGCAGCAAAGCATGCCATACTGGGGATTGAACCCAGGTCCTTGCGCTTGCCAGGCAAGAGTTTGAACATCTCCCTGGTCCTCATAAGACAAATTTTAACAGACATGAGAAATCAAATGAGCAATAACACTTATAGAGGGGGACTTTAACACCTATCACATAAATAAACTAAGCAAAAAATCAGCAAAGAAATTACTATTCTTCTCAGCTGCACATGGGACATTCTCCAAATAGCTACCTCGCACATAGAACATGCTTAAAAAAATGCAAAGAAACTGAAATTACCCCACACATATTATCAGACCATAGTGCAGTAAACTGGAAATTGACAAGCTGCAAAAAATCCATAAGCACATAGAAATTAAATAACATCCTCCTGAACAATCAATGAGTCAAGATGAAATTAAATATTTACAATAAAAAATGCAGATACACATGAATAAATACTAAGAAGACAACAATATGCAATGTATTAATTATTGTAACTGTCCTACGAACCTGTTTTGAAACTATCTCATAGCTATTTCCTTCTCAATAAAAATAAAAAAGTGCAGATACAACTTAACGGAACTTGTGGGATAAAATGAAAGCTGTCTTAAGAGGAAAATTTATAGCAGTAAATTCTTACATCAGAACAAGCCCAAATAAACAATGCTATGCTGCACCTGAAGCTCCTAGAAAAAAAAGAGCACGTCAAGCCCAAAGAAAGCAGGAAATTATAAAGATCAGAGCAGAAATAAATGCACTAGAGATGAAAAAAAGCGATACAAAGAATTAATGAACCAGAATTCTTTTTTCACATCTATAAGCCCAGCCTTGGATCATGAATTAAGCATAAATTCTAGATATGTGCCCCAATGAGTATATGACAATTTGGGGAGACAACTACACACAAATCGTAACAGGGAGGAACATGTTCACTGCAAGACACACAGTTTAATAAATGGTCCTGGAAAAACTGGCTTTCCATATGCCAAAGGCTAAAATTAGACTCATGCCTATTACCATGCACAAAAATACAGGCAAAATGAATCAAAGATTTAAGTATTAAAACTGTAGCAATATATCCTCTGGA
The DNA here is from genome assembly GCF_000260255.1 of Octodon degus. NCBI lineage: Eukaryota > Metazoa > Chordata > Mammalia > Rodentia > Octodontidae > Octodon > Octodon degus. The sequence continues at coordinate 2,541,155 of NW_004524701.1, read as the reverse complement.
GAAAGTAGTTAGAAATCTTGGAGACATGGGGGTAATTAGAGAGCTCATGAACAAAAACCAAACTGCATGAGAAGTACTTCGAAGAATCAGCAATTGAGATCTCATTTTTTTTTTTTTTTTAGAAGTTTTGGATCATCAAATCACCAATACAGTAAAAGAAAACCCACATACTGGGAAAAAGTGATAGTTGACTGTTCCTCAAAGGACTTCTCTCTAGAACATATAAAGAATTTTAAAAAATCAGGCCCACCATATTCAAAAGACCTGATCTAAAAATGGGTATCTGAGATGAATATACTGCACAAATGAATACAAATGGAAAATATATGAAAAAAGTTCAACATCATTTATCATTCAAGAGATGCAAATTAAAGCAATGCTGAGAAACAATCTTACCCCAAAACAAATGGTTATCATCAAGAAATCAACCAATAACAAATGCTAGGTGGATTGGGGGGTAAAGAAACCCTCATTCACTGTTGGTGGGAGCACATACTGGTGCAACCACTGTGTAAATCTGTGTGGCGATTCCTCAAAAAGCTATGACTGGAAGTCCCACCCACTCCAAGTATTTCCCTCTTAAGTACTTTTCTAAATGAACGGAAAACATACCACAGTGATTTATGTGCACCCATGCTTACAGCAGCACAATTTGGAAGCAACCTAGATACCCATCAACTGAAGAATGGATAAAAAGTTGTAGTATATTTATACAATGGACTATTACTCAGCTATAAAACATAAATCTCAGGCTTTTATAGGTAAATGGATGCAACTGGAGACTATGCTGGTAAGAGAAATAAATCAAAGTCACATGTGCAACCATATAACTCACTAGTATAAGAACTTCAAAGAGTAAATAAAACCTGAAAGGTAGAATAGAGTAAAAAAGAATCTGTTCACGTTTGATATTCAGACAGATAGTGAGTTTAAGCTTAACAGCCTAGGTTATATGGTAATAACAATAAGCTTCTCTCCTGGAGGGTTAACAACCTAAGTCTGCAGACCAAAATTAGAGAAAAAGGAGGGCTGCAAGAAAAGCCAACATTTTGGTCCTAGACTTCCAAGGTCAATTAAGACTCAGGACATATGAGAACTTGTACTGTAACGTCATGTAACTCGATAATGTCCCAAATTTTCTGATCAAGGAGATTATGGGACCAAGGAGGAAAGTGATCAATGATGTAGAGTGTGCCTAAGAAGAGTCACATGGAGAGAAAACATTCTCTCAGGCTTTCAGAGAGAGCACATTGGCCAAGCAATGGCTGTGACTCATCCACATGGCTGACACTGACAAAAGATGTACAATCTGAGGTACAGGATCTCAGGATAAATCCTGTGGGGATTTAACTGACCTTATTAGATTCAAAAGCTACAACTCTTGTTGCATAGGTCTTGCTTTATCTTGGTCTTAACCATCCAGTAGAAAACTATAAAAACGAAGTATAAGAAGTAAAGCCATGTTGTTATGTTGAGCTGTAGGGGACTCAGGTCAACAATTTCTGACACTGTCAGTCAAGCTGAAGACCCAATACTATTATGGATTACTGGACTCTTTTAGAATATTTTGCAGAGTTCACACACCTATAATATTCAAATGACAGAACAAAAAAGGGATTATATAAATGAATGTCCATTTTGTATCCGTGTATTCAAAATGGTTAGGATAGATATATAGTTACATTCTCTTAATGAATACAGGGATTTGTTCTAATGGTGTTTGTAAATAGGATATCATGTGTGCATGTTGTACAGCAAATACCCACTAGGAAGACAGTATGCAATGTGTTAATTATTGAAACTGTCCTACCAATTTGGTTTAAACTGTCTCATTGCTATTTGTCAATAAAATTATGGAAAAAAAACCAAAATAAATAAAACTAAAAGATTAAAAGGAGGAATAAGAAATAAAGAATATACAATAAGAAAAAAAATGTTTAGTAGTTGATAAGACCTTGCCAAGATGAATTTTGCTACTAGGATCCATATTGGTGGACATATTTCAAAGACGTATGTGTTAGCTTCCTACTACTATAATAAATATCTGATGATCAACTTTAAAAAAAAAAGAATCTGTTCAATGGGTAGGAAAAACTGTGATGAGGAAAAGGACATAAGAAAGTGAAAAAAGATACACATACAGGACTAGCTTGGATAACTGCACTGCTGATCTCTGCTGCTAGAAAGCAGTTAATACTTAACATTTTTCCCAATTATGCATATTTATGTCTGATAATCTAAATAACTAATTTGAAAATATTATATAATACATCAACCATTGTCAAATTCCTATTATTGTTTAATGAAGTTCTGCATCATTTGTAATTTTTTTCACCTGTTTGTATTCTTTAAAAAATTAATAAAATCTTTCATATAACATACTTCCATCTTCCTCTAGGACTCCATTTTCAACTATTACAGGAACATTAAAATTTATCTTGCTTAATTCTAGAAATTTTATTTACTTATTTTGTCACAAAACTGATACAAGCAGGCACTATGCTTGGAAACACAGAGGAAAGATAATATAAAGGAGAAGCTCAGCTAGACAGGAATATGTTTAAGGTGCTTATTTCCTTTCAATAATGTCATTTAAAAAAATTGCTAACTCCTTCACAATTACTACACATAAAATTTCCCAAGAACCTTGATTCTTTGGATCTAATTTTTATTATCAGTGGCTACACTAATAAAAGAATAAGAAAATCTTAGACTGATGATCTAAAGGAAAATCTTTAACAAAATTCAAGTACTCTAGATAAGCAATGGCAAACCTTTTAGACTTTTCAATGATAGTCTGCTGTGACCATGTGCCATCAGATTAACCACCACTGCTCTAGATAGTGAAGGTAAAAAGCTCTTGCTTATGAAAGGTCATATTCTTCTGCATTACTGCACTCTGACTTGCTGTAGTAGGCAGCAAATTCAGTAACTGTGATAAATACAATGTTTATGCAAAATTATGAAAATTAAATGTACACATGATTTACAATTCAAATATAAAATACAACCATGGCAGTTCTGTAAGAAAATATTTAACATAATTGTAATTCTTAGGTTAGCAACATATTCCCTCTTGGACTCAAGTAAGTATCTCCTTACAGTAAAAGATGGAGGAAAGGAGAATTAAGAGTAGTTTAGAAATTTATAATCGGGGGCTGTCCACATAGCTCAGCAGACTAAAGTGCCTGCTTAGGCAAAGCGCAACAGGCTAGGGTTTGATCACTGGTGTGCCACGCAGGCCCTGCTCCCTGGGGTGCACTGCGACAGTTGATTCAGACTGGGCATGGTGGTGTGCACCTATAATCCCAGCACTTGTGAGGCTGAAAACAGGAGAACCACTGAGTCTGATCTGTGTACTGAGACCCTGTACTAAATACATACATATATATGTATGTATGTATTTAGTATATATATAATATATATATATAATCAGGAAAAAAATCTGGGAAGCATTAAAATAATGCTTTGATCATGGAACCACAAAGGAATGTGATTGATGATGTATAGTGTGCCTGGGAAGAGTCACATGGAGAGAAAAAACATTCTCTCAGGCTTTGACAGAGAGCAAATTGGTCAAGCAATGGCCGTGATTCATCCTCTTGGCTGACACTGACAAAGGTTCTACAAAGTGCAGTACAGGGTTACAGCATAAATCCTGAGGGTACTTGACTGACCATATCAGATACAAAAGTTACATTTCTTGCTATATAGGTCTTGCTTTATCTTGGTCTTAACCACCCAGAATAAAAGTATAAAAATGAGGCATATAAAGTAAAGCCACATTAATACAATGAGCTGTAAAAGGCTCAAGTCAGCAACTTCTGAGGATAGCCCACTAACATTATAGACTGCTAGACAGTGTTGGATTGTTTAGCTGAAATCAAACACCTATAGTATTTAGATGCCAATAGAATATTCACCTCTGACAGGACTAAACAAAAAAAAGGGATACAAAGGAAAGATCATTTTGTGTTTATATATACAAAATAGGATATACAACAGCTACTTTCGCTTAATTCAATAAGAGGTGTACTAATAGTGTTTGGACAGGATGTCCTGTCTGCTTCTTGTACTATGGATAACCACTAAGAAGATAACAATGTGCAATGTATTAATTATCAAAACTGTCCTATTATTCAGCTTTGAAACTGCCTCATTCATATTTCTCAATAAAATAAAAAAAATTAAAAAAATAATTCTTTGATTTTATGGACAGTTGTACAACAGGCAACCAAAGCATGGAATACTTCTCTATACTGTATACAATAGTAACACCAAATGGATATTCCCAGCAGTACATTTTAATATAAATAACCACTGGCATAAAGTGACAATCCTATCATGAAGTACTGTGATAGAGATGGAGCCCTGAATGGGTATGAAAACATATGACACACTTCCAATCCAAGGGTGACTATGTTACTTTAGTAGCTTATTACTGTAACAACTCTGCCTTCATTTGCTTTTTAGGGATAATCACTGTTTACTGACAACAGCCCGATGAAGGGCCAAATGAGAAAACATTCTAAGTAATGAATCACAATTTACTGAAAAAGACAATACTAAGAATGTGAGATGATCTCACTGGTGCTGAATATGTATTTAAAGGTAAGAAGAAGGTTTAGAAAGTATTAAAGCAGGGTATAAAAATACAACTTATGATCTCAAATATTTTTATTAAAAGCAACACATAATAGAGCATCACAGGAAGAACCTAGCTACATTAGAGATAAAATATAACAATAACAACAATAGTAAAAAAACAATCTATCATTGAGGATACATAGACACAGAAAAGTTAAGAAAAAATCCATTGTAAGACTTTAAAAGGTAATATTCCCAACAATTTGACTAAATGATTTGGGTACTGTGATATAGAAGGAGGTAGTATTAACATTTTGAAAATTATTTTTGCTTTCAATGCTAAAATATATTCAGTATATTCAATATACTGTCAGTAGGTCTACTGAACTGTAAGTTTTCTGAGCCGATGGTATCTAAAGACTCACTCTAAAAGTTTTACTTGCCTTCTAAATCCAGATGGTTTACTTATGTAGTATCATAGCAGGTTAAACATCTTGAAAAGTATGATCTCCAATAATTACCAAATCTTTGATTTATAAATAAGTTTATTTATAATGATATTTACATAATAAAAACAAAGCACATGAAACTCACATGTTATACAAAGAAACTGATGTATAATAAAAACAGCAAAATAGACTGACAGGCAAAAATTTAAAGGAAAATATAATAAAGAATTAAATAGAAACCAGACGACTTTACTTCTAAATTTTACTTTGTCACCCACACTGAAATGGAATTGAACAATGGCTCTCTCTTCAGGCATCTTGAATTGGAAATTCTGGAAACTGGTAAATTGTATTTTCTGATAAGCGCTTACAGTCAAAGACCTATTTCCATGTAGTACCTCAAGATGCCATAATGTGAAGTCACATCCAGTCTACTCTCAAGTCAAACAGCTTTAAGTTAACCTGTTCTGACAAACTAGAAAAGTATCACCAATATTTTGCTGATGTGTAGGGGCATGGCAAGAAGAAATTATTCGAGGAAGAGAGCTGGAGCAGGAGTGACTGGGCATGTTTCAAGAGAAGCAAAAGCCAGAAGAAGGAAATCAATGAAAACATGCACAAGGGTAGGCAGAATGAACAAGCACACCAGACAGTGCAGTAGGGAAGCAAACAGAAGGAATCCATGGAGCAAGATAAGGACTTCTCTAGTTACTACTCACTGGAAAACAACTTAGTGCCTAGCCAAACAAACGTGTTTGAACAGAAGTGCGGAGAGGACCTGGGGATGTCAGTATATGGAATGCCACCTTTAGATTCAGGATGAGTTCTTGTTGACATTGGTGAACATCTGCTTCAAATAGCAACAAAATGAGGCTAGAAACCTATCCAAACCTATCCAGCTGCACTTTTTAAACAAACTTAGGAAAAAAGAACTTCAAATTAGACAGGCCAAAACAAGACATAAGCATCGTCAAATAAGGCACATGTAAAAATCTACACACATTATCCAGTGAAAGACAATATATATATTTGGAGGTAGAAATAATTACAAAAATACTGACATTTCTAAAGCATTAGCATATTTGTTACAAACAATCACCAACTAATCCCCATTCAGAAAACTGCTTTGTAAAATGATTATTCAATGTCTTCAGGACTACTTATTTGTGGCTTATGAAATTCATGTGAGCATCTGGAGAGTTCAGTTAGTGGCAAAAAGTTGTCCATACTATGAGAAACGCAATATGTAAATTATAAAAAGTTACAAATGTTCATAAACCCCATGGTCATCATAACGTGAATGTCCTTGAGTGCACCAAGTTGCTATTTCCTTGTCAAACAGGAACTGAAAATTCTCATCTTACAGGCCCATTGATGTCTTTAGTAACGTGGCTATATCTGCTGGCATAGTCCCTTCATCACCTGCAGATCAGAAAGTGGCATTAAAAGCTTGGTAGAAATCTCATGAAATAGATTTTCTCCATGTTTCTCCTTTTCTTAGTGAATTCCTGTTCATTTTTCAAGGTCCAATTCACTTTATTATCCCACTAGAAACCTTCCATAAACCTGTGATTTTAACTAGGACTAGTTCTTCTGTACACACTACCAACACCATCACACAGGATTAGGATTTTGATTTGATCAGAGACACAGGACATTTGGAGTGTACTGAACTTAAATAGTGAGTGATACTTTTCACATTTGCTAAATACAAGAAAAACATTTATGTTACAATCAATGGGGGAAGACAAAACCCTTAAGTCTCAGCTGAACCAAAATTTAGTTCATAGTTGTTGTTTTTTTTTTTTTTAATATAAAAAAGGTTAAAGTTCTAAGGAGACTGGTAATACAGCTCAGTGGCACAGCACCTGCCTGGCAATCACAAAGTCCTGAGTTTGATTTCTGGTACAAAAAAAAAAAAAAAAGGTAAAGTGTAAATATGGATAGTACACTACACTATTTGACTCAGACCACATAAAATTCTGAACACAATTTACCAGGTGAGGATTATTAATGAACAGAATTACCTTCTTTCAGCCAATGGCTGCCCTATATGTTAATGAAATGAGACCTTAGTGTTTGGCCATTTACAGGAACAAATAACTTAGAATTCACACCTCCCTAATTAATTCAATCAAGCACTCAGGACATTTCTGATGAACTGAGTTATTAACTTGCCAGTTACTGACAATGCAGCAACTGCCAATTCACAAACACTTAGCTGTTCTGTTTTACACATTTAAGCTGTAATTTTATAAATTAGATGGGGCTAAAATGGAGCCAAATGCATGCCCCAGTTAGTTACAATCTAAATTAACAAGAGTACTTTCATGCTGGGAAAGAGTTTCTACTAAACTTAAAAGATACTAAAGATGCAATATAGTGATATGCAAAGTATGAACTTTGGGTTGTAGTTTCAGAAATACTATGAAAGACTTAAAAGGATAATAGGGAGAAATCTGGATATGAAGAAAATACATCTGGAGATTACTATTGATTTTCTTGCACTGAAAAAAGGTATTAGAGCCTGTTTGATAAGCTCAAGGTCCTGAATTCAATCCCCGGTACTGAAGGAAAAAAAAAAAAAAAGGAAGGAAGAGAAAATAAAAGGAGAAAGAAAATGAACGAACGAACGAACGAAGAAAAAAAGGAATGGTGGCAAGCAACTTAAGAGGAAATTTTTAAAATGCACTGTAATCTTTACAACTGACACTAATAATTCAAAAGATAGAAGGGCTGGCCAAATAGCACAGCTGAGGGGCCGGGCCCCACCCCCAGGGCACACTGAGATGGCAACTGGGACTGGGAGAGGTGGTGTGTGCCTGTAATCCCAGCTCTTGGGAGGCTGTAAACAGGCGGATCACTACGAGTGCAATCTAGTAGTGAGATCCTGAACACCCTGTAGACCCTTCCCTAAAATACAAAATAAAAAAGAGAAGGCAGATGACACACTGCATATATTACAACTGTTAAAGCACCATGCTTTCATTTACATTTACTGTACCATTTCAATATTTCTTACAAAAAAAATTCCATGTTAAAAGAACACTTAATAATACAATTAAATTACTCCTTAAAAAAATACACCTCATAATCTTTATTTTTAAGTGCAATGGCCTGGAAGGCTTCTTTTTTATTTTGATTAATATTAAAAAAAATCTATTATTTATTTATTTGGTACAGGGTCTTGCTACATAGCTTGGACTCATAGCGATCCTCCTGTCTCATCCTCCTGAGTGTTGGGATTACAGGTGTGCGCCACCATACCTGGTTTCAGTGGCCAGCACAGTGTGCCCAGGGTTCTATGGTTGGCACAGCATGTGTTATCAGGGACTGAACCCAGGTCCCTGTGCTTGCCAGGCAGGAACTCAGTCTGCTGAGCCATTTCCTCAGTCCTGGAAACCTTCTCAAACCAGACTACTGAGATCTAGTCTCTGAGTCTCTGAGTGAATGAGGAACTTGGAGAATCTGCATTTTCAACTGACCATTTCCTAAGGATGATGCTAACGTAGGACTACACACTTGGAGCACCATTAAGGCTAAGGCAAACTCTAGAAGCAAAAAATCGAACAGGTATATACAGCATGGCCTTTGATGAAGAGGTTTGGTTTCATGGAGAGGGCACTGTTAGCAGAAGGTATTTGCACACTCCCTTATGAGTATGCCCCTTGTTTACAGAGGAAAAGAACTTGCTGTGAGAGTGGGACAAGGCAGATATATGCTCTCACTAACTCAAGTGTCACAACTGTGAAACCAAAGGCACCACTGAAAATTAGGGCTAAGAGTAAATGAAAGATGAGACTGTATTCTTACATCTTCCAAATAAAACACACACTGGCAAAAAACATATCAATAGCCTTAACAAGACAAAGGAGGAAGTAGCAAAGAGAAGTGTGGGGGAGGAGTCTCCATAAGTGAATGCTGTAAGGATGGCTAAGGACAGCTAAAATAAGTTACCATTTTACAGACATTTGAAGACAAAACAGGCAAACTTTTAGACTGATCAATTTTATATAAACACAAAATGTTTACAAAAATTATGATATAAAATAATTATAAATACACACCATCCTTGCATCTGAAATACCATTAATGTACCATGCCAAGAAAAAGTGTTGGGAAGAATGAAACAAGAATCGGAAAAAGCAGAGAAAACACGCTGCCAACAAAGTTGGGAAGATGGAAAGCTAAGTAGAACAGAGACAGTCAAACACTAGGTCCCCACAGGTGCAAAAGGCAAGGCCACTTCATGGCCAGAAGGAGCGAAAGAGACAGGAAACACAGATGCCAATGTGTATACGTGTGCGGGGGGGGGGGGGGGGGGTCCTGCCAGGTTGGGCAAGATACTGAAAGCCATCCATCTCAGAGCCATCCCACCCCAGATGGACAACACAAAGTTCAGTCCACAGAGAATCGGAATCAGAATTAGAATCTGAGGCACAGTAGATGAGGGGTAGCAGAGAGCAAGGAGGCCACAAGGATGACTAGGAAGTGCTGTTTGAATAAGGGAACATCTTCCTCCAGCTCCACCTCACCTGCATCCTCACTTTGCAAGACTGGAGGTCACTTTACCTCTAGGGAAGCAGGTCAGCCCAGGGAAAGATAGCCAGAAGCAGAGTGCCAGAATAATTATCTTTCTATTTAGGGTAAAATCCATACATCTAGGTGTTTGCTGGCACAACTAAAAGGAGAACTTGCTCTATTGAACTGCTAAAAGCTGCCCTAACAAGTTAGCCTGAAGTACACAGTGCCCACATGGAGCCTGCCTCACGTTTGCTATGCTGGATTTGTGGGATAATCTGAAACTGCCAAGTTATCCCAACCTAACAAAGCACAGCAATGACAGCTGTTTCTGCACAGCCTCACCCTGAAAGTCTAACCATTCTTACCCAAAGTTCTTCCCTCTAGTATCCATGCCCCAAGCTCCCAGAACACCTTGAAATAAATGCTAGCAAGAATTGCAGGTACTGATCTGATCACATATTTCTTGCTTTCTGAAGACAGATGAGAACATAGTCACTTCTATACAGTACAAAGCACCTAACAAACTACTGGGCAATAGTAAAGACTGAATAGAAACATGAAATGAATCATCACCAATACTAGGAATACTGGGCTGGTGAGATGGCTCAGTGGTCTAAAGCACCTACTTAGAACAAGCTAGGCTAAGCAAAGCACAGGGACTGCGGTTCAATCCCCCAGCACTACATGCCAGCCAGCCCTGCCCCCTGGTGGGTTGAGCTGGCCTCACAGACACACACTAAATAAATAAATAAAGATTTAAAAAAATGTTAAAAAAAAAATACTAGGAATACTTTTTAGAATTGCGAAAACCACTATTTTCACTTGAACTTTTTTATTTAAAAAGAAAAGCAAGGTGCAAAGTGCATGCTTTCTCGCACAAAGCTAAGAACACATGGACTGATTTCTTTCTGCTGTTTTTAAATACTTCGGTGTACACACACACACACACACACACACACACACACACACCACACATCCCACACATGTAGGCTACCAAGCATCACCTTTAAGGAGAAGCAAGGTGACGGAGCAGGAACAAGGCTCTTTTTTGACCCATTTATGTCTTCTGAGTTTTAAAGTATTGTGAATTTTTATTTTTTAAAAAAATGCTTCATTAAAATTTATAAAATCTAAAAGTATGTCTTGAACAGGGTGGTGTGGACATGCATCATTTATTTGAGGGTGCTTTCTAGGGCCCAAGTTCTTCAACCTGCAAAGCTGAAATTATTAAAATTTTAAAAATACCTGCTTCAGTGCTCTCTTTCTATATAAAACTTACTAGTCACACAAATCAATATAAATGTTGGGATTCTGGATAAAACTAAGCCACTGACAACTTTATGCCATATATTACAAATCTTTAGGTTCAAAATATTTTCATGTAAAAGTAAATTATGATGCTGTGGATAAAACTATATATCCAAACATAATTTTATTTCTGCAGTTCTTTCGTGATAGAAATACAATAAAGGTTGGATGAGACTAAATTTCCCAAAACTCAAGTGTTTATACCAAGCTGGGCTTAGTTACTACTGCATTTCTGACCCGAGCATGTTCATCATCCTCTATTTCACCTGCCAAACCATGTACGCTAGTGAACTCAGGCTATCCTATTCTTTCCGTGCAATGACTGATTCACATTTCAATAAATCCTGGTTTCTGGTTACACAGCTTACCTTCATCTGCTGTGGTCATATCTTGTTCTAGTTTCAATTTCTGTTGATTAATTTTTAGCATGGATTCTTCAATTGTTCCTTGGCTTATTAATTTTATTACTAGTACTTCTCTAAAACAAATATAAGAAATGTCCCTTGGTTACTAAAGTTACTTGATACATGTAAAGTGTCTTAAAAAGATTAAAGAGTAATTTGAACACTTTGATAAATATCTTTAAATTTAAAGTCTTTCACATTTTCCTGAACAGTTAAAATTTTTAGAGATCCCTTCCTATTTATCTGAAAGGAAAAACATTTATACTTTAAAAATTATAGATAGGTCAGGTAAGGTGGCACACATCTGCAGTCTCAGCACCTGGAAGATTGAGGCAGGAGAAGCACCCAAGTTCAAGGCCAGCCTGAGCTACTAATTAAACTATGTAGTTTTCTTCTTCTTTTTTTTTTTTTTTATTGGAAAACAAATATACAACTTGGAATGGATGTGAGGCAAATTGTGCGATAAGCAGATTTTTTTTTTTTTTTATTTTTTTTAAAGTGGCTAAACAAAGTTTAAAAGCAAGTAACAATAAAAGAAAATGTTTCTGGTACAAGACCAGCAGTACAAAAAAATAGTGTATGAGTACCTGGATAATACAACCGTTTTGCAATACTGCAACTTTTCATTACCTATTGTTGACTGTCTGTAGCCACGCAGAGTTACAGCTCCACACTTCAACAAGAACAAGCTAACAATTCCTAGGAAAACTACTTTTAAAAAGGCATGACCCAAATGTTCCCTCATTCGACCAACTCCATCTAAGCTTCGATGTGCAGAAGGGCTTAGATATATCCAGAGTAAGCCACATGCAACGTGTTACTTGATCAATTTTCTAAAATAAAGTTTCAGGACAATGGCAGTAAGATAAGGGAAGAAAACATGGAGAAATGAAGTCCTAATTACTATACATGCATATTTTTTTTGACAGTAGGGGGAAACCTTTTACAGATGTTACAAACAAAGAAAAGGCAAATAAACAAATTTGTACAAGAAATTTAACACATTCTGTATAAGGTCTTCACTTTGCTGTCATCATCTGTACAAACTCTTCATAGTTTACTTGGCCATCTGCTTCCCTGATCACATCAATCTCTTCCTCTGTTAACTTTTCTCCAAGGTTTGTCCTCACATGGTGAAGCTCTACTGCAACTAATATAATCATTGCCATCCTTATCAAATACATGGAATGTTTCTCTAATTTCTTCCCCACTGTCTGTGTCTTTCATTTTTCTTGCCATCATTGTCAGAAATTCAGTGAAGTCAATTGTACCATTACTGTCCGCACCTACTTCATTAATCATGTCCTGCAACTCTGCTTCTGTGGGATTCCGCCCCAGAGACCTCATTATAGTTCTCAACTCCTTTGCTGTTATAGTTCAATCACCATCCTTTTCTAATAGTGAAAAAGCTTCTCTGAATTCTGTAATCTGCTCTTCAGTCAGTTGGTCAGCAATGCTGCAAGTGTTACTGGTTTTCAAGACGCAAACACCGAACCGCTGCTCAGCACTTGCTCCACTCAGACTAATTCAAACTATGTAGTTTCTGATTAAAAATAAATTTCACTTGAGCTGGGTGAGGTGGCATATACTCATACACTTGGAAGGCTAAGGCAGGAGGATTATCAGGAGTTTGAGGCCAGCCTGGGATACATAGTGAATTCAAGGCTAACCTTAAATATATAGTAAGACCCTGTTCCAACCCCCTATAAGTACTAATAATAAAAAGTAAAGTTCAACCTAAAATACTTACTTAGTCTGGCCTACTCTATGGCATCTATCTTCTGCTTGTTTGTCATTGTAAGGATTACAATCAATATCATGAAGTATAACAACATTTGCCGAAGTTAGATTTATTCCTAATCCACCAGCTTTTGTTGACAACAGAAATACAAAAATATCCATATCAGTATTAAATTCATCAATTAGATGAATCCTGTAAGATAAATATACAAGGTTAAATATCACTAAAAGGTACATAATGTAATTAAAATTGAAAATAATCGTATCACATGGAAAAGAGATCTGAGTACAAAAGTGCTCGTGAAACTCTTAACTGCCTGCAGCTGTGTTACTGAAGAATCTTCCACCTACCAACTCCTCATTACTGCCAATTGACTATTACTTTAATTCAACTATTACTCTCCCAATTATTACTTTAATTAAACCACTCAGATTTAATTTTGTCCTATGATTACATTAATTCATCTAAATACTCATACAATTTTAATCGCAGAAGTCTGTCAGTTGCTACCAGTGGATAATCTGTCTCAAGAAGCAATGACTACAAGGTTAAACTGTATCAGTGAGTTCTCTTTTGGCCTGATGTTCACCTTGAGTCTACGACAGTAAGAAGAAATGTCTCTGGATGACAAAAATAAATAAGATACTAATATCACTAGAAAAAGCATTTAAAAAAAAAAATCCATGGGCTGGCGATATAGCTCAGTGGCATAGCACCTGCCTACCAAGTGCAAGGTTCAATTCTTGGTACAAAACAAAACCTTTAAGAATTAAAAAACAAAATCAATCTTAAAATGAGAAGATGCTCTAAAAACTGTATGCAATTCTCAAACCTATTCTAAAATATACTTGTATGCAATTCAGAAGAAAAATTAAAAAGAAACTGTATGACATTTTAAGGCATGATTTTCAATATCGAAACAAAAGAGTGAAAGCAGACTCTTACTAGATGCTCTAGACATTTAAAATTTTACTAAATGATACAGGAATGATGTTCTGAATGAATGAGAAATGTACCAACCTTTCAGAAATTTGAGTCTTTCCATCTAATCTGAGGTACCGATGCTGATGATGTTTTAGGAGAACCTCTAAAATATCCAACATCATGGTAAACTGACTGAATAATACAACTCTGTCACCCTGTGAAAATACATGCATGCATTAGAAATGGGATACTCAAAACACTGCACCACACCAAATCTTGACACATTTGAACAAGTGGGGGTATTATATCAAGGTACTGACTATGCAGAAAATTTTCTATGATAAAGGTTATTTAATGAATAAGTGTTTAAATATAAATATAAAAAACAATAAATTTCTTGTTTTAGTTTAATATGAATAGATTACCTTAATTTTTACACATAAGAGCTCTCAGTTTTTAAGGACAATTTCATTTTCATAACAAAAAAGGACACCCATATGAGTAGCTCCATAAATATTTAGATGCTGATCTTACAAATTTAAGTTTAATACAGAAACTACAGTATTGCTTAAATAAAAAGTAGTATCTTTAAAATACTGATTTTAAAAATACCTGTTCCATGTTATGCCTAAGATGTTTGATATGCAGACAGATAGTGAGGTTAAGCTTAACAGCCTAAGTTGTATGGTAATAACAATAAGCTTGTCTTCTGGAGGGTTAACAACCTAAGTTTGCAGACCAAATTAGAGAAAAAGGAGGGCGGCAAGAAAAGCCAACATATTGGCCCTTGCCTTCCAAGGTCAATTAAGACTGAGGACATATGAGACCTTGTACTGTAATGTCATGTAACTCGGTAGTGTCCCAAATTTTCTGATCAAGGAGATTATGGGGCCAAAAAGGAAAGTGATCAATGATGTAGAGTGTGCCTAAGGAGAGTCACATGGAGAGAAAACATTCTCTCAGGCTTTCACAGGGAGCACACTGGCCAAGCAATGGCCGTGACTCATCTACATGACTGACACTGACAAAGAATCTACAATCTGAAGTACAGGATTTCAGGATAAATCCTGAGGGGATTTCACTGACTTTATCACAACCAAAAGCTACAACTCTTGTTACTTAAGTCCTGCTTTACCTTGGTCTTAATCATCCAGCAGAAAAGTATAAAACAAAGTATAAGAAGTAAAGCCATGCTGTTATGTTGAGCTGTAGGGGACTCAGATCAACAATTTCTGACACTGCCAGTGAAGCAGAAGACCCAATACCATTATGGACTACTGGACTCTTTCAGAATATTTTGCTGAGTTTACACACCTATAATATTCAAATAACGGAACTTAACAAAAAAAGGGGATACAGATGAATGTCCAATTTGTATCTGTGTATTCAAAGTGGTTACAATAGATATATAGTTACATTCTCTTAATGAATAGAGTGATTTGTTCTAATGGTGTTTGTAAATAGGATATCATGTCTGCATCTTGTACAGCAATTAACCACTAGGAAGAATGTATGCAATGTGTTAATTATTGAAACTGTCCTACCAATTTGGTTTGAAACTGTCTCATTGCTATTTGTTTCTCAATAAAATTATGGAAAAAAAAATGACACCTGAAGTTATTTTAGAAAAACCACAGATGTGTTCCACACATTACTGCTCTCTATCAAGTTTTGCAAAGAGAATAAGAAGTAATCAGGAAAATACACCCAAATATGTTAAGAAAAATTCAAAATACTAGGTTCCAGCATACATAAAAGCTTCAAGAGTGTCAAATAATGCCAGAATTGCTTTGAGAAGTTTAAGGAAAGTAAGTTTTTAATACCTTCTGTTTCAATTCAGACAAGAGGCATCCTAAAGCACGGAATTTCCCAGAATCCAAAATCAAGTCCATGTCTAACTGGAAGTTATTAATATGTCGGTACTGTTTACAAAGTACGTGTAGTTCAAAGTCTGTCATAACTTCCATGTCTTCAAAGATTAGGTCAGGGTTAGCCTCACAATGTGTAGGTTCCTTTTTAATACAAAACACAATGCATACCACAGTGATAATTTATAATATAATCAAATAATCACATCTGAAAAAACACCCAGTTCATGCACATTTTAGTGTAAATGGATTTAGCAAATGTAATACTTTAGGAACAATAAAGGAAGGAATTCTTCATGTTACAGAGCTACCGTAATGAATAGTTACAGATGAAATGATGTCTACAATCTAGTTCAAAATAGTCCTGGGGAAAGGCCAGGGTGGAGAAGAAACAGCAGTGTCATTACTGAATGCAAAAGTGGACAAAGGTTAAATAGGCAGAAGTTTCCATTAGGTAATCTCTCTTAACTTTTACATGTTTAAAATTTTTATAAAATTTAAAATAAACAATGCAAAAAATAAAACACTGCATTGAACAACAACAACAAAAAATTCTGTAATACAAAATAATGATAAAGTACTAAAGGATAATGAAGTAAGAACCAAGCGTAAACTATGAAGGTAAAGTACAACACAGAAGAAATGAAAGGGGACTTACTGTATGGGATACATTCCGGGAGTCTAGTTCAGGAATTAAGAAGCCTTTCATGTAAAGAGCCACAGTGCTCTTTACTGTATGTACTTTTGGACATATGTAGTATTTTATAGCTAGTGTCTGCAGACTTTCTGTATAAAGTCAGAGCCACTGACGTCTGTCAGTGAGATGCATCATGAGACTGTCCCAGCAGTGAATGAGCAGGTGGAGGCAACATAAAAAAGGGACTGACCATGGTCTTGTGAAACTTTATTATATAAAAAGTCAATGGTTCAAGGACATAGATTACTGACCCGATTTAATTTGTAAGTCTGTTTAGCTCTTCTGTCATTTAAATTACCTTGAACTTTGTCTTCAAAATTATTTTGGGGCCTGGAGATAAAGCTCATTGGTATGGTACTTGCCTAATACGAGTGTGACCCTGGGTTCCAAGCCCATTCTTTAATTGTTCTTAAATATGTGATGAAAGGATGAATATGCCCAACGGGTGCAGCAGTCCAACTTATAGCCTTCTAGGCAGTGGGCGCTAACTCTTACCTTTAGCATGAGTTGAGACATTTCCTTGAGTTTCTCAGCTGTGTAATACTGCCGATGCAATAAAGGGTGATTGGCCATTTTTCTCAACTGCATCATGACATTGCACATTTCTGTATTTTTTTCTGTGATGGAAAGAAGATACATTTAAAAAGAATTATCAAAGTGACAAGTGGCAACAATGAGTTAAAATGTTTTTCTTAAAGTTCTAAAACTACTTCACATTCCAACTATTATTTTAAAATGAGCAAATCTATGAAAAAAAAAAAAATTCAACCCTAGTACAGGATTATTTTTTACAAAAACCTCTGCAAAGCAGTTTTTACCTAGGTTATTGATAGACTTTTTCAGTCTGTTGAAAAGACCCAAGTAGAGCTGTTCCTGCTTCTCTGACATGGCACACAGCTCAATCTGATCTTTCTTGGGGGGCAGCTGCTTGAGAACCTGAGGGAAAAAGAAGTAAGATTCTAAAGAGGAAAACCAAATTTAAAAAACTGTCATGACAGGCACCACAGACCGCACCAGCCTCGCCCCTGGGCACCCTGAGCCAACCACTGATACCCAGCATGGTAGTGCACACCTGTAATTCCAGTGCTAGGGAGGCTGAGAAAGGAGGATCACTACGAGTCCAAGCTGCGTAGTGAGACCCTATACCAAATATATAAAAAAACAAAACAAAAAGCTGTCATGATCTAAAACATGTAGTTACCTCTTCTTTCACTCTTCTGAGAATAAATGGCTTTATAATTTGTTTTGCATGTGCTATTCTCTCCTTTTCATATATACTCTGCTCATCTGCTGGTTTCTAAGCAAAATAAAAAATTGTTTTAGAAATAATTTATTTAAGTTACAACAATACTACACAACACGAGTATCTTGTGCATCAGAATCTAGGCAATTTTTTACAAAAGCAATTCATGGTGTATGGAAACTCATGTTCAAATTCTGGGCTGTAATCTATGTACTCTGAGGTTTCACAGGCTTATACATGTACTATCCTAGATAGCAAATCAGAACTGCACTGCACTGGTGCTCAGAATTAACCAATTAACTGATTCAGTCAACATCTGGTAAATCAGGCAACTCTCATGAAACAAAAATGTTTATGTGCATGTGTCCAAAAGCAGCTTAGGGCTGTCTGACATAGCTATGTAGACTAAGACAGGATATGGTACCTAGATAAAACTACTGGGTTGCAAGAACAAAAATAAAAACTGTTATATGGGAGAATTAAAAAGCAAAGTTTTACTCAAGGATATGGAGGAGGTCCTCCGTATCTTAGGGAACTAGGAAAGTACTGTAGTTCTATTCATGAAATCTGCCGATTTCAAACATTGGATATTAAGTGGACAGAATTCATGAAATATTAAAAAGGCACTTAACTGGCCTGCTTTTAACCTCAACCAAGCTAGAAACTGGCAGAAGGATCAGGAGTTTGAGGTTGCTCTGAACAATTTAATGAGATCCTGTCTCAAAATAATAAACTGCTCGGGATGCAGCTCAGTGGTACTGTTCTCCAGGTTTGAGCCCTGGGATTTTTTGGAGGGGGGCTATTAGTTAGTATGTGGTGGATGATATTATGGAAATTTCTTTTAAAAGATGATCTGGCAGAGTCAGAATCTATATAAGCATTTCTGTACTGAAAAAAGCTTATGAATTTTATTTGAAAATATACAGGTATTTTCTGAAACACTATTGTTGTCCAGTCTTACCTTACATATCATAGATCTGTCAATCTAAAATTGTCATTCCTCATAAAATTAGGGTATTAAAAAAATCCAAAATTTTAGACAATGAGTTCATATATATATATATATATATATATATATATATTTTTTTTTTTTTTTGACTGATTTGTGTACTGATGCAAACATAGGAACCTCAACTAACTTTGTATTTCATAGAGCATATATGTACACCATGACAATAACAAAGATAAACAGAAAAACAGCCTAGGTAAAACACAAAGTAACAAGTTTGGGAGAAAACATGCACATATGCTTACTGTCTTTGACGAAAACATTCTGCGTATTTCACTGGTACTGCTACTAAACATGTGCGGCATAACAAAATTCAACAGTGACATAAGTTCTAATAGATTATTCTGCACAGGTGTTCCTGTGAGGAGTAATCGGTTATTTGCCTGTGAATAAAGAGAACACTTACGTTAGGTGTTTTTGTTGTTGCTGTTGTTTTTAAAGACATTCTCTTTTTGCCTATTTAGCCCAGAATAAGGGATAAAGAGGGGAGAAAAAATAAAAACTTTATTAATAATTTAACATTCTGTGGTGACAAGCTAAGAATTTTAAAAAAGGCAAAAGATTTATACGCTCTGAAGAGAAACTAGGAGTATAGGGTAGGGATTTAGACATCTGGTGTGTGCTATTATCATTTATCATATTTATGGAAGAATGTTAAAATTATTGGTCTTACTTCATAAGTAGGTAATGTAGATCTTTATATCACTTTTACAAGATGATAAAAGATAAGGAATATATAATAATTTATAACCTACTACATAAAACACAGGGTTGTAAATTGGGGTCCATGGTTGATGAGTTATGTGTAATGATTGACTTAAAACATTGTTAAGATAGTATGTGACACAGGCGACAGGATCTACAAGGCTTAAAATAGTAATATCTGACTATACAGAAAGTCTGCAGACACTAGCTATAAAATACTATGTATGTCAAAAAGTACATACTGTAAAACTATCAAAACTTAGAACATTTTACAAAACACTCTCTTACATTAATAGTCATAAGGTGCTGGTAGCGGATGGAGCCCATATTCTTTAGCATATGGCCCTCATCAAAAATTGCATAATTAAGTTTCAAACGTCGAAACAGACTACGGTCATCAGAACTGCTGATTGCACAGTTGTACCTGTCATCAAGAGAAGAAAGGTTTACACTGAAGATTATGCCTGTTACGAGTTTAAAGCCTACTGACATGCAAATTTTTAATTTTTTTATTTTACGAAAAAGTAAAACTAAGTTACATAACAAAACAGAGTAACAAGAGTTAAAACACTGCATACTGTTTAAAGTAGTTATTTAGACTACAAGATATGGGCATTAAAATTTCTCTAATTGATATTATCACAAAACTTATCAATGAACTGAGAGATACTAATAGTGTAATTGGAATTTTTTTCCTTTTTCCTTTCTGACTTTTACCCTTTCGCCATCCTAAGGTCCTTTTCCCTTTCAATCAATTTCTTCCCATTTCACAGTAACGACTGTGCATTTTAAGTCTTATTCTTTCAGTTTCTTACACCAGGGAAACAGTATTATGTTTATACATGCAAGTCTATTTCACTTATTAGTGTGGTCTGAAGTTGCACCCATTTACCTAGAAAAGTCTCAAGTTTACCTTTCTTTATGGCTGAGAAGTACTCCATTGTATAGAAAGACCACACTTTTTGTTCCATGCCTTGGGTGATTGGCATTTGGGTTGTTTCCAAGATTTAGCTATTACAAACTGTGCTGCTGTAAACATGGGTGTGCATATATCACTCTGGTACTTTTTTTTTTTTTTTTCTTTTGTATTTTTTAGGGAAGGATCTATAGGATGTTCAGGGTCTCTCTACTAGATCGGACTGATTCTCGTAGTGACTCTATACAGCCTCCCAAGAGCTGGGATTACAGGAGGGCATCACCGCGCCCAATCTCAATTGCTGTCTCAGTGTGCCCTGGGGCAGAGCCAGTAGAGCAGGCCAGGGGGATTGAACCCCAGGCCCCTGTGCCTGCTTGCAGCTGCTTTATTCCGCTGAGCTATTTGGGCAGCCCAGGTATGATATTTTTAATTATACTAGGAAGAGACCCAGAGGGGAATAGCTGGGTCAAATGGGTCCTCTTATCCTAGCTTTTTGAAGAATCTCTACGATTTCCACAGTGGTTACATCAGTCTGAATATCCACCAATGGTGGAGAAGGGTTCCTCCCCTCCCCCAAATCCCTGCAAGCATCTGTTACTGATTTCTTGATGACAGCCATTCTTTCTGGGGTCAGATGGAAACTCAGTGCTGTTTTAATTTGCATTTCTTCAATGACCAATGATGTTGAACATTTTTTCATGTATTTATTTGCCATCTGTATTTTATCTGAGAAATGCATATTCATTTCAGATACCTATTTTTGACCTGGGGGTTTCTCTGAATTCTTCATATGTTCTAGATATGAGGGACAATTGACTAAAAATTGTTGCCTATTCTCTGGGTTGTCTTCTTATTGTTGGTGATTTCTTTTGATGTACAAAAGGTTTTTTGTAAGATGAGTTCCCAGTTTTTGATTCTTTGAAGTATTTCCTGTGTAGTCTGGGTCTTGTTCATGAACTGTTCACATACATCTATGTCTTCAAGATTTCAACCTTTCTTCCAGAACACTTAGTGTTTCCGTTTTAATATTTAGAGCTCTGATCCATTTTGATTTCATTCTAGTCCACAGTAATAGGCACAGTTCTAGTTTTAGTCTTTATCTTGTAGACTGCCAGTTTTTCCAGCACCACTTATTAAAGAGGCTACCTTTTCTTCAATGAACATGTTTGGTTATTTTGTCAAAGATAAGACAGCTGAGGGTATTTGGTAGTCATGTCTTCATCTTCTAATCTATTCCACTGATCCTCAGATCTGGGGTTTTTTTGTTGCTGTTGTTAGCTTTGTAGTATAATTTCAAGTCAGGGTTGTATGCCTCCTACCTTGTCTTTGTTGCCCAGGATTGCCTTTGCTATTCTAGGTCTCTTCTGTCTCCAAACAAATTTTAGGAATGTCTTCTCTACATCAGTGAGGTATACTAATGGTATTTTGATTGGGACTGGGTTAAATCTGTTTAACAGTTTTGGGAGTATGGTCATTTTCACTATGCTTGTTCTATCTATGAGCAAGGGATATCTTTCAATTATCTTAAATTAATCTTTTGTAGAATACTCTAATTTTAATTGTATAGATCTTTTAATTCCTTTGTTAGATTGATTCCTAACTATTTCAGTTTTTGGATACTATTATGAAGCGTGTGCTGAGACTGTTGTTTGTGTATAGGAATGCTACTAATTTGAGTGTTGACTTTATATCCAGCTACATAATGGAATTTGGTTATTAAATCCAGGTTTTTGGTGGACTTTTTGGGGTCTTCTATGCAGAGTATCATGTCATTTGTGGATAATGATGATTTACCCTTTTCCTTTCCTATCTTTGGTTGGGTTTTTTTTTTTTTTTTGTAGTTGTTTAATTTTTTTTATCCCTACTTTTACAGTGAAAGCTTATAATTTTAGAGAAGATTTAATGCCAATACTCCTCAAACTCTAATGAAATTGAAAGGGCAGTAATTTTCTTTAATATTCCTGAAGGCAAGTATTACCCTGATACCAAAACCAGAAAAAGACCCAACCACATAAGAAAACTATAAGTCAATCTCCCCAATGAACACAGATGTAAAAATCTTCAATAAGATAGTAGTAAACAATGCAGCAAATCATCAAGAAGATTACACATCATTACCAAGTGGGATTCATCCCAGTAATTCAGGGATGGTTCAACATACAAAATCAATAAGCATAATATACCATATCAACAGAGCCAAAGACAAAAATTACATGATCATCTCAATAGACACAGAAAAAGGTGGGGTTTTTTTTTGTTTGTTTGTTTTTTGGGTTTTGTTGGGGCGGTACCAGGGATTGAATGCAGAAAAAGTTTTTTGACAAGTTTCAACACTCATTCATGACAAGAACTATACAAAAAATCAAAATACATGGTCTTTAAATCAATCTGATAAAAGCCATCTATGACAAACCAACAGCCAACATCATACTAAATGGACAAAAACTGACATGTAAACTTTTTAAAGAATCATTTCTATTTATATATTTCCAGCAACTAGTTCCTAAAGGAAAAGCTTAGATATGGTCAATAGTTAAATAAATATTTCACTAATGTGTTTGTATATAATAATTATTGACATACATGTAACCAGTTATGAAAACTCTGATGCGTAACAGAAAAAATGTTAGAATCAGACAATTTCTACATAATTGGGAAGAGATCAACTTGAGTATAATTCATTAATAACCTAGTACTATTGTATTGTTCAGTATCTTTACTCCATTTTAAGAAGCAGAAAACAGAGCCAAAATGTGTCTAGTTTTAAAACATGAACAAATGGAATAAATCCAAGAAGTAAAAGTTAGTAGTTGTTCAAGACTAGTATGGAGTGTTTTAAGATGACAGTTTGGATGACTTCTTTCAAGGAGGAATTCTTAAAGAAGCCAAAAGACAGAAGTCATAACTAACAGTTAAACAGACCTTTATCATAGACGACTGTATATTTACTGTAAAAATACATTAACTGTTTAGATAAAAAAGGGCTTTTTACGTAGCAACAGATGCACTGCCAAAAAAAGCCAGGTAAGTGCATTTGAAAAGTACATTTGAAGTGAGATAGAGTAGTCTGAAGGAATCTAAGAGCAATGTGTCTTTGAGTGAAATACAGTTTTTAATTTAAACATTCACATTATTTTTGATCACCCTGCATAAGAGTCTTAATTTGTCCAACAGATACTTGTACCAAACCACTGACTACCAAAACCAGGCTAACAATCTTCTGTTTCTCACTCCTATTCTGTTCTAACTCACATAGTTCATTCAGAGACTGACATTTCTTACACATGTATTTTCAAGTTTGAAATATTAATCATTTTTGTGGGGTATCTCAAAATACTTTCTGCTTAACTGAATGAGTCCTATTACAACACCATGCACCATTGAAGTGAACAAACCACAATTGAGCTGATATACTGCAACAATGCCCTCTACTGGCCTTACAGTAAACAAAATAAGGCTTTACCCTTAACAAACTTTTATTATACAATTCATACCATAATTTTTTTCTAAATATTAATATAATATATAAAAATATACGTTTATTTGTATATAGTGTATATTTATATTAAATTTAGTGGCTACAAACCCACTCCCAATACTTACGTAGTTACAATTACATTATAATCTTCATATTTATTATGAATGTTAAATCTAATTTGTTTACGTTCTTCTTGAGAACCTAGAAGTTAAAAACATGCACATATTGATTATAATAATTGTATACTTTAATTTTAAAAAGTCCTAAAGTTTAAATCAAAATGACATAGTCTTACCATAGTAACAGAGCACATTTAAAGTAGGACACCATAAATTAACTTCCCGTAGCCAGTTGTCTATGAAACAAAAGAGATTATTTGCATCTGTTACAATTGAGTATGTTCATAAAGTCAAAAAACTGCCAATTACATAATGATTTTGCTTTTATAACAGACACTTCAAATATGATTCCTTATGATTAAAGTGAGCTTCAGGTTCTGAGTAAGTATCAAAATGAAGGACAAAGGGAAGAGGACCAACTGTTACAACTATTAGCTGTCTATTTCAAGAGATTTTTTTTTTCTTTTTACATTCATAGGCAGATATTTTTCTTAGCCTAACTTCTATATCAAATTAACTGTGAAAGAATGGAAATTGTAGTATAGCAACTTGACATACTCTTTTAAAAAAAAAAATGTATTTGGTACAGGGTCTCACTATGTAGCTCAGACTTGTAGTGATCATCCTGTTTTCAGCCTCCCCAGCACTGGGATTACAGGCATGCGTCACCACTCCCACCCAGGCTTGGTGGCCGGCTCAGGGAGCCCCAGGGTGGGCTAGGGAGGCACGTGATACCAGAGACTGAACCCCAGTTCCTACACTTGCCTAAGCAGGTGCTTAGTCCACTGAGCTATCTTGCCAGCCCTTTGATATACTTTTTGATAAAGCGTAAAGTTAAAAATACTTTTATTCTTTTTTTGTTTTTTCGTATGCAATTAGTACAGGGTCTATAGGGTCTCACTACAAAAATTAGACTTGTAGTGATTCTCCTGTTTTTAGCCTCCCAAGCACTGGGATTACAAGTGTGTGCCACCACGCCCAGTCTCAGTTGCTGTCTCAGCACACTCCTGAGGCAGGGCCAGCAGGGATTGAACCCTGGCAGCTGTGCTCTGCTGAAGCAGGTGCTTTTGTCTGCTGAGTTATCTGGCCAGCCCCTTATTTTTACTCTTGAAAATGATTTTTAAAAAGTAGTATGCAATCAAAATAAATGATCTTATCAGGTTCTTGATCTGTTATCTGAATCACTGAATTATATTTATTTCCTGAGAGAAAGACTGCCAATATAGTCAAGCATAAATACATACATATAAAGAGAAAAAATAAAGGGACCACAAAAATTCATATGCACACGCACACATACACCTCACCATGATGTCAAAGACAGTTATTTTCAGTTTTACGAACCTATAGTTGAAGCTGGGACAACGATCAAGTGAGGACCTTTATTTCCCTCCTGATAGAGGTATGCCAGGAATGCAATGGCTTGAATAGTTTTGCCTAGGCCCTGAAATTAAAAGTTCAAAAGAAAATACATAAAATTTAAAAATCATTTTTGAGTGATTGGTAGTGGTGCTTCCTGTCAGCTCATTAGAAGGAATAAAGTGAGGAAGGTACAACATGAGCACAAATTTGTATGTGACCATAATACTTAATTAAAAACAAATCAGATTGAAAAAAAATCATTTTTGAAACTATGAAAGAAAAAAATTATTTGTGCTATATTCATTTTTGATTTTCTGTAATTAGTTTCGTAGAAATTCTAATTTTGTAGTTCTCTAATGACAGAAGGATTACAATCTCCACATGAAGCTATAACTTATTTTATTTATTTATGATTTGGTACAGGGTCTCATTACACAGACTGGACTCACAGTAATCCTATTTTCAGCCTCCCCCCCCACCCCCGTGCTGGGATTACAGGCATGTGTGACAACACACACTCTCCGTCACTGGCTCAGTGCATCTGGGTGTAGAACCAGCACGACATGTGATGCCTGGGACAGAACCCTGGCTCCTGCACTTGCCTAAGCAGGTGCTTATTCTGCTGAGCTATCTCGCTGGTCCTTATAACTTACTTTAATGAGCAGACTGATAGATCTAAACTGGTGGTTCATATACAGCACACATTACTATACAAGAACTTTTTCTTGCATAGAAAAAAGTTTTGCTTACTGCTTATATATGACAAACATTTAATGCACACAGGGGGAATCGAACATTATGACCTGTAAGTACCCAGAGATAAACAGATGCCTATAAGAATAAACTGTGGTATATTCATAGTGCGGACTACTCCATTACACAGTAATAAAAAAGAAAATTACCAATGTAAGAAAGAAGCACAATGAGGCTCAGTGATATATAACATCAAGTGAACCAAAAACAAATACTAAGCACTGCATATACTGTACAACTAGAAGAAATTAACCCATGGCAAAAGGTGTCAGAAATAGTGGTGGAGGGCTGGGGAGACAGCTCAATGGCATAAGCCCTGCCTGGCATGTGCAAGGTCCCAAGTTCAATCCCCAGAACAGCAAAGAAAATGAAAGAAAGAGCGGTGGTAATGGATGGACAGGAACATCAGGAACCTTCTGAAATGAGGGAAGCTGTGACCTACCTGCTACTGAGTGAAACGTGTATGTCCCAACCCTCAATACATACCGAATTTCCCAGTGTAAAATGCACTAAAGTTTAGAAAAATGGCCACTGAGGAGGAACTAATTAAGGTAAAGGGTAGCTAACCTAGTATGACTGGTATCCTAGTAAGAACAGAAGTAACAGGAATGGGCACATACAGAAAATGACACATCAGAACACAAAAAAAACATGTCTGTCCACAAGCCAAGAGAGGCCTTGTAGTACACCCTAATCATGGAATTCCAGCATCTAGAACTGTGAAAAAATAAGTTGCTGCTGTTTCAATACTCAATCCATTTTAGTTTTGTTATCAACACTCTGCTCACTAAGCCAACTTAAGAATAATGTATTATGGCAGGCCTAGTGACCCCTGATGGCAGCCCTAGCATTTTAGGAGGCTTTGGCAGGAGGTACAAATTTTTGGCTCAGTCTGGGCAACTTAGTGACACAGGAAGACACTGACCAAAATAAAACTCATTAATTAATTAAAATAACTAGAGTTGTATCTCACTGCAAAGACCCTGGATGCATTTCCGAATAATGCCAAAGGGAAAAATAGTACTTCTCAGGTGACAAATATAATTTCACATAATAAATACTCGATGTAATACCAGACACAATCTTAGGACAGAGAAATGATCTGTATTTTATTAATATTAGTTCTTAGAGATTAGCTCATCTGGCAAAGATTAGACAAATGATGAAAGGCAAAGCTGAGACTGACAGTGCTCAGCTTTCTCACTGCCAGGATGAACTACTTAACACTGCCATTAAGGAAGGAGAGGTTCAGTTGGCTCACGGAAGTGTCAGTGCAAGGCCAGCTGGCTCCAAAGCAGCAGGGTTTGGTGGAACAAAGCAGCTCACTTCATGGCAGTGGGAAGCAGAGCGCAGGAGAGGGTGCCAGCAACAGCTCTCCACAGCCCGCCCCCCAACAGCACATTCGCCTAAGAACACTAGTTAATCCTCTGATAAACACACAGCCCCGTAGTTTCTTAATCCAGCAAGTTTGACAATTAAGATTAAATAGCACAGAACCCAAAGCCTAGGTCTGATTCCCAGGTCCAGCTATATAACTGCAATGTTCTTTATTCTGTATCTAATTTCTATTAACTATTTTGAGGGAGGAAGACTGCAAGTTTGAGCCCATCCATGGCAAGTTAATGACTTAGTGAGAATCTGTTTGAAAAAAATGAAGTAGTCTGAGGATATAGCTCACCAACACATACATACACAGATGACAGAAGATAATACCGAAGTGAGAACTGTTAAGACTACAGTGGTAAGAGAAAATGTCATGTTTTAAATATGTCTTTTAATAACACTTTAACACTACTTTGGAGTAATGAAATACACTTACCATTTCATCTGCCAAAATGCCATTAAGTCCATGTTTATGTACCAATGCCAGCCAATTCAAACCAACTTTCTGGTAGGGCTTGAGTGACAAACTGGTAAGAAAGAGTTAAGCAAATATCACACATTTATACTTTTATTAGTTTTCAATACAATCTTTCTCACATGACATTTGGGTATATAATGAACACAAAACTGCAACGTCCATACTTGGTCTTACCTTTTAACACAATGCAAGTTATGTACATCTATCTAAGAAAATTCAAAGCATATTCATTTTTAATCGTCTCAAATGTTATTCTGTATTTGTTGAATTACTTTTTCTGGTAATACAAATTATATAAGATAATTCCATGTTTGATCATTGTGTAATGCTACCAAATTAATTCTGGAAATGCTCAGAATATTAGGTATTATAATGTATCACTCAGTTTAAATTTATCCAAGAAAACAGAGTTATACTGACTTGACTTTTAGCACATTAAGGAACTTAATATTACAAAGCCCATAAACATATTTGCTATTTCGTCAGGCTGATAAATCCTTTCTGTACGAGTACCTATCACTCCTAAAATCAGCAGTATGTTTAACTTTAGCATATACTGGCCTATGAATACATTAATGTGTATACCATGCACAAATGTGAATTTGTCAGACATCAATGAACACCAACAAATAGAAAATAACATGTAAATATCAACACTTTATTTAACTTGGAAATACATGAACTAGTCCCTGGAAAGGGAGAGTTAAAACAGATTAAAAGTTTCAAGTGGTCAAAACTAACTGCAATTTTTTATTGAATACCTACCACATACACACACAGCTATCATTTCTCAGATATTACCTTAACCCTTAAAACATCCTATGATGTAGCTATTATCATATTAAACAGATTTAAAAAATTAACATTCAATCCTCAATAATCTGCCTGAGGTTTCATAGCTGTAGACGTGAAGGTTAAAATGCTACTTCAGGGAGTCAGTTCACTCCTGCACTCATTCTCATGCACACTAGGATAACACCTGTACTAACCTATAAACCTAGGAAAAGGCTTTCATTCCCATTCTCCAGCTTTTATCATGTCCCCCAATACACATGTGGTCTGTACACAGGGAAGAGATCAGGAGATAACTACGGTCTAAGGAATGTGTAAGGGGTCAAACTTTTAGATCAAGATGCCTTTATTAAAAGGAGGTAGAAGGACTAGCCAAATAGCTCAGCAGATTAAAGCTCCTGCAAGCAGGAACAGAGGCTGGGGGTATGACCTCCCTGGCCTGTTGGGCTGGGCCCACCCCTGGGGCGCACTGAGATGGCAATTGAGACTGGGCATGGTGCTGCGCCTCTGTAATCCCAGCTCTTGGGAGTCTGTAAACAGGCAGATCACTATGACCCTGATCTAGCAGTGAGACCCTGAACACCCTGTAGACCCTTCCCTAATATACATTTTTTTTTAAAAAAAGGGAGGTAGGGTGAAAGATGTCTACCTAAAATCAGAACCTGTTTTAATTGCAGAGTAGGCAATGTATAAACTTCCTTTCTTAAAAAATTAAATGTAAAGGAATAAAAATTACTAGTTCTAGGATCTTTTCAGTTTGTTTGATGTATTAAAAAATATTCCTTTGCCTCCTTAGCCAATATAATTTCTATGCTACTGCAAAGCCAAAAATTTTACAGATGCAAAAATCTTTAGAGCTTTGAGATCTTACAGCCAGAGTCATACAGCTAACCAAATACAGGTCTACAGTGAGAGATGTCAAGTCCAAAGCTCTTTACTGTTACAGAGCAAAAATGAAAAAGTCCTCTCTGACCACCCACACTATGACCATCACTGAATCCTCCATTATTTTTCTGACTCCTCCTCAATGCATTAGTATTTAGTTATCTTTTATATATAAGGTTGATACTTCATGAAAATGGCCAAACTTAATAAGACAGATACAACACATCACTTGTAAATAAACCTAAGGCTTAAGTGCTATCCTAGTGTACAACCTGTCACAAAACTATTGTTAACAAAAATGGAGACTCATCACCAACACATTAACTGTCAAAATGTTCATTATACATCAAATGTGAAGAAGCAGTGAAGTACGTTTCCATTAAAGATTTATTTTTTTAATTATTTTGTGTGTGAAATTGTTTTCATTTTTATTTATCTTATTGCAGTACCAGGGATCGAACATAGGACCTTATACTTGCCAGGCAGGTGCTTATGTCAATGAGTTATCTCCCTAGTCCTTATTACCAATTTTAAAAACAGGGTAAACATAAGAATGTAGGGATTTGCAATGAATGAATGTATAAAGAAAATGTATTTACACACAGTGTTGCACTACCTTGTCCTAAAGGAGGAAAATCTGAATGACCTGTAGGGAGATGGAGGCATCTGGAAGTCATAATGGTAGCAAATCAGATCTACAAGTTTAAATATCACATGGTTCTTCTCATATGAGAAATACAAATATAATACAAAGCAAAATAAAAGCTATGAAACAGAGAGATAGAACTTTTCCAAATAGGAAATCTAGTGATGGAGGGCAGAGTATGGGGAAGGGAAATAAAAAGAATTAAGATGTTATGTATATGTACCAACTTCCCATAATGATGATAATCCTTATGTATTACAAACGTACTAAAAAAAAATGTAATTTGCTGAGAATTTTTTAACTACTTAAGAACTCCTTTGTGAAGCATATGACAAGTATATCTCCAAATTGATGGTGCTCTTCACCTACTAAATAAAAAAAGGACTTTCTGAGATCATAAAAGAAAATGAGGCAGCAGGTTACTCTGAAGTTGCTTTCTCTGTTAGAGGAAAATTAAATTGGGTTTACATCCCTTGTCAAAGAAAATAGTTTCAAAACTATTTTCAAAGGTGAGAAAGACCAGGAACAGAAACAGCAGGGTATATATGATGTGCTCATTCTGGGCTAAAGTGCAGAAATTCAGAACAAGAGGGACTTGTCCGAAGTGGCTTGTGCATAGAGATGCTAGCTGTCCCCTGATCTGAAAGTGGTGCAGCTGCTGAATACACACCTAATACAAGAATTTAACTGAAATTCTGGTATCCTAGTACTTTTGAGTTAAGTCTAACCGTATCTGTGCAAGACTCATTTAAGTTCACATATCATCAAGTGGTCTCAACCTCTGTTTAACGCAAGGATATAGAACCAGCACAGGGAACCTGTTCGGCCAAGTTCAAGACAAGAATCTCAAGAGAGGTAGGTATGACAGAACTAAAGGACAGGGCATGTATGACTAATACATTGTATATGGATCATGTGAGAAATCTTTTATTAAAAGTTTAAAGCTGGCAAATTTTCTTAAATTGCTAAAGATTTAGAGATGGTTACATTTGTATGAATGAAATTCTGCATTTCTCTCCTTTTCCTTCATGGAATTATGTTTAACAATATATATAATTTTATATATCTATATATATATATAATTTTAAAATAAAAGCTGCATAATTGTTTTGAGATATAGACCAGAAATTTTATATTTTTCTACCAACTTTTGTTTTCTTTTGAGACAGAATTTCACTACATAGTTCACGCTGGCCTTGAACTCTCAGTGATCCTCCTGCCTTAGCCTGCCAAGTACTGATATTATAGGTTTGAGCCAAAACACCTGGCTGTCTACAAAGACTATCTTTAGCAAGAGTTCTAGAATGTTGATCTCCAAAAGGCAAATATATGCCTATCATAATACACATAAACTTGCAATGGAAAACTAAGCAAGATTAGTATTGCTTCAAAGTATATTTTACTACAAAGAATTTATTCTGAAAAGGGAACTCTCCAAGGGCTTGGGGCGTACTCACTGGTAGAGAGCACTTGTGGAACATGTGTACTTTGTAGATCCCCAGCACAATTATAAAAGATACAAGCATAGTAAGATATTCATCACAATGACCTTATATTTTTGTGTGTGTTAATATACTGCCTGGGCGGTACACCAATTAAAAACTGCTTATGTACTTCTTACATTGGTTCAAAAAAAAAAAAAAAACAAGACAATAAATTCCACCCCTAAAAGTTCACTTACATAAACTATCAAACAGTCTATCTCTAAAGCCTTTGGGAGTTGTAGTTGGGATTTGATCCACTAATACTAAAAAAAAAAATTCTTACCTATTAAATGTTTCACTTAAAAAAAGAAAGAAAGAAAAAAAAAAAACAACCAACCCAAAGCCCTCAGTCTGAAGAAAAAGATAAGTGTATTACCAAATCATACTGTTTACAACTTTTGTGAATATGGGTTTCAGAGAAAAAAAATTTAAGTGATGCAATAAAGCACTTGATTTTTAAAATCCAAATTATGATAAAGTAGACTCAACTGGGTAAGTCTTGTAGAGTGAAGAGCTCCCCATATCCAATGCTGGAGAACAAGAGGCAGCAGCTCCAACTACACTTTTAGGAGATGAATTTGCTGATATAGTTCTTTCTATGCAACAGAGAAAAGAGCTTCTTTTGTGGGAACTGCATCACGTTCCCCTACATCATCCCATAGCACCCTAGAAGGGCACAGAAAAGATTGTCGCTTACTGTTAAAGGCCAGTAACCATATCTTTTTTATACCTTGATTCTTAATTATTAACCAATGATCAGCCAATATGCTTTGATCATTAACTTAGAAAAATACCAGAATTAAAACCAACTAAGGAAATCATTTTAACGAGACCTTAGTGCTCATTTTACTAAAATAGTATCAGCAATATTCATAAAGTTGTACAACATTGCATAGTATGGACATATCATATTCTACTCCAATTACGCCCTGATTTTAGAATTGTCTCCATGTTCTTGGTGCTATAAATAACATTACAGCACACAACTTAATATTGTTTTTTTAAAAAGGAAGATTTTGAACAGAGTGCCAAGTCTCCAGGTCACTTAAAAATTAACTTTTAAAGGAAGTTCAAAACCATTTCCCAACCCAATCCCCTCAACAGCATACAAAGTGTGGCAGTTCTCAATGATAAAAAGCTATTTTAATAAGCACTGACTACTGAACAATCTTTAGTGTTTATTCTTTGCAAGAGTTTTTGCAAGGTATTTTATTGAAAGTAGCAACTTGGGGGAATTATTAATCAACTCAATGCAAGTGTCTCCCCTTCTTCCTTCCTGAAGTGTTTCTACTCCAAAAGGAGACTTAAAAATATGGGCATTTCAAAAAATATTTCAGCAAAGATAGAAGATATTTTAATAATTAAACATATGGGTTGACAAACTTTTACAATAACAATTAAATGACATTTTTATAAACACCAAATTTACAGGGGTAGTTAAAAACCACCTTCTAGTTTCTGTGATTATATAAGAAAGTCGGATGTTATCAGATATAAGATCATACCACTCTGCTCCACTACTTTACAATGATATAGAATAAAATACCCTGCTTAGGTAAGGGGGGAAAAAAAAAAAAATCAATGAGAAACCATTCATATACCAGCAGGAATAGGGGTGAGGGTCCTTCCCCGACAACAGCTGTTGCATCTTACTTAATTTCTCTAGATATACTGAAAAAATAAGATCAAATATTTTTTATAACTGAGATAGATAAAGTATAGACAGTATTCAGTAATATTACCTTTGGTTTAGAATAGAGGGTTGTTCTATATTCCATCCACCTCCATTTCCAGTGAGCATGGTAACTTGTTTTGTTAATTTATTTGAAATGTCTTCACATTTGTTCATAAGTCTTATAACTACATCCCTTTCTTGGATCAGTGTCTTACAGTTCCATATCAAATCTTCTGATAAGCCATTAGTTTTACACATCTTTGTGAACTATAGGATGAAAAGAAAAATAATAGTTGAGATCTAATGCATAAAAAGGCAAAACTGTTTCAGGGAAGCATTTATTTAAACTTTTATTCATCAGCTTAAAGGGCTAGAAAAATCTGATTTCTCATCTTCACATCCAAATTCTCCTGTTTCACACTGATATCCTACTGTCACTTTAAACTCACTATGCTGAAATAAAACATACTTTTTCATTAAATGCACAATCTCAATTAGCAAGTTCCTGTTAATATCTCCTATTGAGCTTTTCCTTCAAAATGTCAGCTGCACCTTTTGTAAGAAAAATAGCAGTACCAAAATGTGGTAAATGTGTGTCTGACTTGTTTCCTAAGGTGATAATCTACCTTCCTAACACATTTTTCCTCATCCCTCAAATTGTTACCCCTGTAGTTCTTGAAATTCAAACTGTCATTTAATATTTTGCTCTTTAATTAGTACTTAAAAAAATCTTACATGAATTAAGTTATGACTCTAGAAGAGCTCAGTGGTAGAGAGCTTGTTTAACATGTGAGGGTCTGGATTTGAGCCCTAACACCACCATCAAAAATACACACAAAATTAAGACCAATTCAGTAATTATTTAAAACCAATTTCAATGTGGCATTTGTATAAATGGTTTTGTGTTAAAGCTTAAAAGACGTTATCTTTCAAAATTATTATTTTTTTTTGAGAAAGCATCTTGATATGTAGTTTAGGCTATTCTTGAACTCATGGTGATCCTTTTGCCTCTGCCTCCTGAGTGTTGGGACTTGTTTCAAATGTTTCATTTCTATTCTAGAGTAAGTTAGTAAGACATAAACTATCCAGTCTATTCCATGCGCCACCATATCTGGCAAAATTCATTTGTTTTTTAAAAGAAGACAATGAATACTTCAAACATAAAAGATATATCAGTATTAGAATTTTTCATATTGATAGCTAAAATATATATCCTAAAGAACATTATAAATAATATTTTTAGGAGAAAAAAGGAGAAAACTCAATAGTTGTTTAAAAACAAAATTCTCATAATCTTGAAATGAATAAAGGTTACTAAAATAAACCAATAACCCCAGCACTCAAAGGCTAAGACAAAGGCCAACATAGGAAAACTTCAGTGAGTTCAAGGCCAGCCTGAACTACACAGTGATATATGTCTCACTTTGCCCCCTGCCAAAGTAATTAAAATAGAGCCATCTGTTAGGACAAAACCACACACAACTTTGATTAATGTACCTTAATTAGCACATTCTGCAACATGAATCACCTTAACAATTCTAAATAATCCCTGCAATCACAGTACACTGAAATTCAGAGAAGTTCATGCAATAAAACTTTCAATAGTTACAGAACACACTTATAATTTTATAAAAATGGAGTTCGTAACAATGTTTCATTTCTATTCTAAAGTAAGCTGGTAAAATACAGATTATCCAATCTATTCCAAAGCCATTATTATGAATGGTCTGTAGAAGTTTAAATGAAATCCTTAAAAAAAGAAAGTAACAGCACTGGGAAACACCTTTTGCATATCACTTCACATGTTTACAAGGATAACATTCAAAATCACAAGTTTACCCCCCAACACCACTTTTATGCTTTTCAGAGAGAAGAGCTACACTTATATAGTAGGCCAGATACCAATGTTTTAAGTATTTTTATATTAGAATCCTCATTAAAACACTTTTATTTTTAAATGGAACAAAACAACTACAGACCGAAAGTCTATACAGTAGTGTATGTATATGAGAAAAACCAACAAGATTATTTAAGGACAAGAAAGGAACAGAAATTGTATGCTTTTATGTGTAAAGAACTATTTGATGCCTTTTATTCAATAACTCAATAGGTAAATAAATTTTGTTCTGCAGCCAACAACCACTTACTGTGTAAGTTTTCTCTTTTTTAAGCAAACACTACTCTACCTGGTGAATGTACCTGGTAAGACAGAAAGTCTGTTTTGCAGTGCCTTATGGCTATTGGGAAAGAAAGGTAATAATTTTTAGTATAACAACTGGTACTGTGAGGGGAAAAAAACAAGTTCATAGATATCTATCACAAGAACTAATAAATCTAGGCTCCAGACGTCATTTTAGTAAGGCCAGAAATTACAATGAACTGCTTTCACCAAAAGAAGGGCAGTATGGTTGGTCCTAGAGAAGTAAATGATGAGCCTCAACAAGAAAGTAGAGAGAGTAAATTTAACTTACAGGTAGCAAAAAACTACTGCTATGGTTTTAGGTCAAATGTGACATATTTTTCTCTTCAGAAAGTGCATTATGACCATAATGTCTTGACTGAAAGCAAAAATGCACAAAGAAAGCTCTGAAATGAGACAGATGATCTATCCGTGACATTTAGAAAGCAGAGTCAACTTGGTGTAGGGACATGAAGAGAAGAGAGGTAAACATGAGTCCAATTCTGGCTCAGACAACTAAGTGATTAGTGGTACTTTCTATTGAGACTTTTACCTTTACCAAATAGAGGGAAACCTGATTCTAGATGAATACTAAATTTGGGTGCGGGGTTAGAGAGCTCCATGGTCGTGCACCTAACTAGGATGCATGAGGCAGTGGGTTTGACCCCGAAGTACCACCAAAAACAAAACATTTTAAAATTTGGGGTAGGTACCAAATTTGGAAGAGCAGCAAGTGAGGTTAGTTCAATGTACACTGGGAAAAGACGCAGGCTGAAGAAAAAGATGGTCTACAGGTGGCCATCAAATTAAAGTCAGAGATGGTGATAAGCCTATGTATGGAAAAGCACATGGCACTGAAAGATTAGTAGACAGAATAAAACCTTAAGGAATGTAACATTTAAAGTTTTTAAGACAGAACAAAGAGCAAGAAAATAGATGCACAGGATAAGAGGAAAGCTAGGGAAATGATAACTGCAAAAAAGAGATCATAATTTCAACTGTCAAAAGCACAAGCAACTTACCTGATTTCTTTCACTGATTAAAATGAACTTATCTAACAATGTAGCACATGGTAAATGCTAATTTCTATAGCATTTCTCATCGACAGTTCTGAGGAATTAAATAAACATTTATTGTAGTTATAAATATACAATGGAACTATGTGCAATGGTGATGCTTTTAAAATGTACCTTAAGCACCTGGAGAGGTAAATGCTGATCTAGTAGCTACCATTTATCTAAAGATATTAGGGTATCTTTGAAGGTTAGTAATTTACCATAATATAAGCTTAGTGATGAATAATTAATTGTATTCTCCCACCACCCAATATAAAATCTTTAAGAAATAGCTAAGGAAATAAAACATGCACTATTAAGATTTTTCACATGTGTAAGTCATATTACTGTTATTACCAAAGCCAGTATTAGACTCCATAAAAATTTATACAAATTAAAGCTGAAAAAATGAATGTGGCATTATTCTTGAAATACTTTCAAAAGCTGCACTATATAACAAGTCATTTGGGGAAAAGCCAGCATGTCATGATCTGATGGGTAATTATCAGCTCATTGCTCTCTGCCTCTGGAGTGCTTCTGGAATTGCAAGATTTCTACTATATCATCCTAAGAGATGAAAAATTACCAGTCACATATTCCAAATTGTTGGATAGCGTAAGCTGTCCAAATTCGTAAGTTTAAAATTGATATATCTATTTACTTAGTTTTACAGTATTGGGGACTGTACCTACAACCTATGACTGAGCTATGTCCTCAGACTTTTTCCTGTTTTGAGACAGAGACTCACTTAAGATTCCCAGGCTCAGCTGGAAGTTGTGATCCTCCTGCCTTAACCTTCTAGAGTGCTGGGATTTTGCAAATGTGCGACATCATACCCGGCCCTTTTATTTTTAAAAAATATAAGCCAGATAAGTATTCAGAAGTCACCAGAAAGAATCAAATGTAGGGGTGACCAATGCTCACTTAGGGAACTTGGAAGTAAAAGGAAAGCAGCATTTATTCTACATTTGCATATAAAAAGCAACTACATAGAAGAAGGATAGGTGCAAGGTGAAGGATAGGTGCAGGGTCACTGTTAAGTACTAATGATAGTATTAAAATACTAATTATTCAACCCTTTATTAAGTTATGGATGTAACTTAATAAAGTCGCATCAAAAGCTGCAATACTACACACAAAAAAGTCTATCTTTCGGCCAGCAAGATAGCAGCTCAGCTGACTAAAGCACCTGCTTATATAAGCTCAGGGAGTGTGGATCCCTAGCACCACATGCTGCACCAGCTACCCTCCTCCCCCAAGGTGGGCTGGGCAGGCCAGAGTCTGGGTGTAGAGATCATGCCTGTAATCCCAAGCGCTGGACAAGCTGAAGGCAGGAGGATCACCATGAGTCCAAGCTATATAGTGAGACCCTGTAGCAACCAAATACATTAAAAAAAAAAAAAGCAAGCCCATCTTTTGATGGAAGAATACATCACAAACTTCTGCACATATACAAACAAAAGCAAGGCAGCTAAGAATTGGACAAACAAAGTGCTGATCAAGTAAAAGTCATCACATATATTGTATGCTGTACGGCTAATCTATGAAAGGAATTCAGCTATAACAACATGAATGGTATAAATGATCTTCAAAACTACCACATCAAAGCAGGAGTTGGAATTGGAAGTGGCTATATAAGGTAAAGAAGGGAAAGAGAAGAGAGCTAAATCTTACTTAGCTATCACATTAAAACTGACAGATAAGGCTGACAAGTAACAAAAAGCATTGTCCTACCAATTTGATTTGAAACTGTCTCATTGCTATTTGTCTGTCAATAAAATTATGGAAAAAAAATTTTAAAAATTAAATTAAAAAAGCATTATAGACTAGAAATACACAGGTGACGAGGAATCACACAAAAGCAGTAAAAGCAGTTATGTATGGGGGAACAGGTTGGGAAGAGAGATGGCCATGAACATGAGGGGAGAAGAGCTCACAGAACTATTTAATGTCTTAATCCTAAATTTAAGTATAAATAATAAAAAGTAAATTTAACCAAAAAAAAGAGTAGAAAGCCAATATGTATGGTACAATGTTTTATAACTTAGGGTGAGAGACTACGGCACCCACCTAGCAAAAAATTACTGTTGTCTCCATTCTACTTTCCAAACAAAGATTAACTGTCCTAATGTTACTTAGCTTCACCAAAAATTGTTTCGGTGATCCCCCCCCCACCCCTTACTGGGGATTGAACTCAGGAACCTACGCTTGCCAGGCAAGCGCTTATTCTACTGAGCTATCTCCCTGGCCCTAAAAATTATTTAAAAAATACATAAATTACCTGGGGAATACAGGATTTGAAATCTAATATTACTGATGAACACAGAAAATATAATCCTGGAATGAAATATTTTTAACATATATATACATAATGCCAAAATATCTTAAGTGGGGAGTGGTAGAATTTGGGTAAATCTTACTTTCTTCTTCATATTTTGTTTTATACAAAATCACATTCAAAAACTACTTTTGTGGGAAAGAAAAATATTTAACTACTACCTCCTAGATAATTACTTGAGAAAAAGAGTATCAAGATTACTATCTTTTTGATTTAAAATGTAATTACCCTTGAATAATTTCAAAAAGTGGTAAATGGCTGACATACCCTACACTTGCCACAGCGTGTCACTCTTACTGTACAAATACTTTAGCATTCCTTTGGGAAGGGAGAAATTCTTCAAATGAAATTTAGTTCTTAGGTTATTTAATCCCTACTTAACAAGTCACCTGCTGAGGACAGACTTCTGACCTTATTCATTACTCTAAATAGGGGGCAGCAGCCTACAAAGCACTGAGGATGCATTTATGTTTTAAAACAAAAAGAGTATCAAACTTACACAAACTAAAGCCATTAAGAATCTTAAAAACTTAACAAAATCTCTATCTGGGAAGAGTCATATAAATCACAATGCCATGATAAATGGATATATTTTACAGAAATCACTGAGTAAAACAATGTAAAAAAAAAAAAAAAAGATCTATGGTCCAAGTAACTGGCAGATATAACAAAAGAAGCACAAGTGTACAAAATGAACTATGCTTGAACGGTTTGGTTAATAGCCAAGGAAAACTATATCTATACAATCTAAATGTTGAAATAGATGCATATAATGAAAATTTTAAGTAGAGCTATTCACAAGTTGAGCTGTTCATGAATTACTGGTCAGTATAAATAATTACTTGTTCTAATTTATGTATTAAAAGCAACATAATAAGATTTATCATGAATGTAATAGTGTCCAGCCGTAATGTCCACAAGGCTATACAAACATTCAGTAAGCAGACAGTAAACTGATGCTACTATATGTGTGAAATCTGGCAGTGTGGTGTTCTTATAACACCAATTTCACCATATCAACAATACTAGCTTTTAAACTAAGGACACTTGGCATGCTACCTTTCCTAAGTCAACCTGATTTAATAATCTGGTTTTCTTTCTTTCTTTCTTTTTTTTTTTTTTTTTGGCAGAACCAGGGATTGAACTCAGGCTCTTGCACTTGCGAGGGAAGTGCTTATTTGAAGTGCTTACTCTATTGAGCCATTTCCCCAGCCCAATCTGGTTTTCTCTAAAGAGCAACTAAATCAACTAAATTACTGCTTGCATGTAGAAAAACTATAGGTCAGATGGAAAAATTATAAAGAATCATTAACAGTTAGTTACTTTATTTTTGATACAAGGGGAAAAATAGGAAAAACAGCTGCAAATAAACACCCTATGAGATAATATATTTTTGTTTAAAAAAAACCTTCATGCAAAATGAGGTGATTAAGTATAATTTCTGACAAGAAAATCAAAGCAATATAAAGATTTAAAATTATTGTATTGATAATTAGCAGATACTATGCAAGCATATTATGTTTATATTCTATATTATATACAGCAGACTTTCCAGCTTTACTTATTTTTAAATAAGCTTAAACAATAATTCTAAGAGCTGGCTAAGTATCAGCAAACCTTTAGGAATATATGATACCTTATCATTTCTGTAAGTTTTACTGAGTAACATAAACAAAACCTCATAATTTTAACCATCATAGGAATGTTTAACTATAATATATATCAAAGACTTATTGTTTCAAAGTTTAGAGATAAAAATATCAAACCTTACTGATTAATAGGAAGGAATAAACTATACAGCTTTTTACCATAACATATATAATATCGCCTTTTCTTTTGATAATTTTATTATAGTTAAAAGTGGTTGTATAATCTAGTCACATTTAAACTCTAAAGTTTCTGAAAAGTAGATGGTAAAAGTTCTAATTGAAATTCAAAGCTTACATAAACTTATTAATTTAGACAATTAATTTGGGAAAATTTATTTGCCTGTTTTTCTCATGTAAACACTATTCATTGAACTCAAGTAAAAAAAAACCAAAAAAACAAAACCCTCTACTTTTAATATGCTTTTCAACTATTACCTAAAATAGTCAACATTTTGATGGCTGGTTGGAACAAACAATATAGCCTTTATGTTCAACTTTTAGAAATTTGCAAGTAATTAGGAGGTTTAAGCAATGCATGATCTCCAAAGTCATGTCAAGACTAATTTGAACTATGCCAATTAATTAGTAGGGGAAATATGGTTTCTACATGTTAAGTTAATGAATATTTTTAAAAACATCTGGCACATATACCACTGGTAAAATTGTACAATATTCTTTTACTCTTAAGGTATCTGGGCAAGTAGTTACAGTGACTACATGAAATAGCGCAGATAATTGCATTCCTTATTAAATAAATTAGAATCCCAACAAGCCTGAGCAACCCAATTCTGTAATAACATAGGAGACCATCAAAGATTAAAAGAAAGAGGAAAAGAAAGAAAAGAAGAACAAGAAAGCCCTTCAGCAAATATTTTAACAAATAATCACCCAGGCAAAGCCAAACAAGTTTTGAAAAGGCCTGCTTTGACAGATGTTCTCTGGAAAAGCAAAGGCTTCGGGCAAAACGAATGGTCTTATTTTTTTTAAAGCTATGAAGTACTAGCAATGTTTCTAGTTTTCAAACATTTTAAGTTTTAAAATGTTGCTTCTTATAACCACTGTGCAGGTTCTATCACTAGCTTAAGATACTTTACAAAGGTCCTCACACATATTTGAGTTTGTCACAGATATAAAGTTAACCACAAAGCAACTTTGCTCTGTAACTTAGGAAATATGTCCTGAAAATCTTTACAAAGCAGCCAGAGACACTTCATCTTCAAAAGCTGTAAAAATTCACCCATACTGCTTTTATTCTAGGGCCTAGATACAATCCACACTATAAAACTAGTATCCTAAGAGTTGAAGCAAAATTTAAGGGTTCTTACATTCCTCTCTACAAGAGTAAGATTTGATGACTGGTGATATTTATAAAATTCAAATGCAGGTATTTGGATAAAGCTTGTTTATAGGAAATCAAATTTCACAAAAGGATCATGCAGAGTACTTACCAGAGATTATGCCTTCCCTTCACCTAATGCTTCAATTCTAGGTTTCCACAAATTTTTCTATCTTTCCAATTAAAAACGCTGCAGCCTGATACACTCCATAAAATGGCCGCGATGTTTAACCAAGAAAAACATGTCAGAGACTGAGCTATCATTTTAGAAGAAAAAGAAAACAAACAACTGCTTCCTTTGTGGTGACGCCTGAAACACCTAGGCTTGGCATTTTAAATCATGGAGTCCTCTGGACGTTGCTATTGCTCTTCAAACAGTTGTAGTAAAAACTCTGCCACATTCCTGCTTTCTGCATGGCATCTCAGCAGTAACAGATCAGACAGGCTAGCAAACAACTCCTTCCTAAATGGAAGGTCTAATTTCTTCTTCTGCAGTGAAATGAACCAAGATTCTATGCAAAAGAATGAGTGACAGTATTCCCAGCCAATCAGCTTGGATTTTTCAGGAAAATCACCACTTAATTCATTCAAAATTAGGTCATATGACACTATTTGAAACACTATTGGCTTACAATGAAAGTAATGCTTGACTCTACACAGGATAAGGCCACCCATCTATGCTTCCCTGGGCTGAAGACAACTTGACTATAAACGGTATTTTAAATTACACACACACAGGGAGGAAAAAAGAATGTAGCCTTACCAGAGCTTCCCAACT
Organism: Octodon degus; assembly: GCF_000260255.1. Lineage (NCBI taxonomy): Eukaryota > Metazoa > Chordata > Mammalia > Rodentia > Octodontidae > Octodon > Octodon degus. The sequence goes on along the minus strand of NW_004524701.1, from coordinate 2,498,390 downwards.
GTTAAAGGGCCGGAGTTCTGTTATCTTCTGAGCTTTTTTCTGGGAGCACTGAGGAATCAGAGTGAGCTCACCAACTGAGGCACCCTGAAGGAAGTGGAGGATTTTACCTTTGTAGCCATCCTCCATCACTTCTTCCCCACTGCTATAGTCCTCATCCAGAGAGCTGCCGGCATCAGAACCCGAGTCATACTCAGAGTCTTCAGTGGCTTTTTTAGGGTTAAATACATTTTTTTTACGTTTCTTGTTGAATCCATTTTGTGCTTTCACAGAAAATTTCTGTTTCAGTTTTGTTTTAGCTGCATTTTTAGGAAAATTTTGAGTCCTTGAAGAAACCTCCTTTCCATTTGGAACCTCACTTTGTGACGCATACTGCATATCTGTATATAAAAGACAAAAACAGTAACTAAGTTAGAAATATATAAAGATATAAGACTCCCAATAAGAAAAACATTAAGTTTTATGTATTCCTTATAAATACAAAAAATTCAATTGCAATTTTTGTTAAATTAAGATATACCTTAAGAGAAACACTCAAACAGAATTTGAGATCATGCACTAAGTTTATAATAATTAGTTTCAAAAGCTGGTGATAATTTCTTTTCTAAAAGTGAGTTAAATATCAATTTCCATTTTATGACAAAGGTACTACAACTCTTCAAATGGCATCTTCATACTCTAGCAGCCCCGTCCCCAAGCCAATAAAACAATGCAATGGATCCAGGGAGCTTGCTAACAAAGTGTTATTTCAAATACCCATGTTATAATCACTTTTTCCATCACTCTCCCCACTATTCTGAGTTTATCATTATTAGCATTTATACCAGAATTGAAAATATACTTACTTAAAAAAATTTTCTCATTATTGAAAAGTATGATTATGCTCTCTGAATAATCTGTCATGTTTCATCTAATTCTATGATGCCTGTGAAACAAGGCATCACAGAATTATTTTCAAGAGTAAAAACCTTTAATATAATTGGCCCTTTGTGTCCACAAGTTCCAAATCCATGATTCAATCAACTGTGAATCAGAAATACTTGAAAAAAATTTTCCATGTGTACTGATCAGATATAGACCCTTGTCATTGTTCCTAAATGATAAAATAAAACTATCTGCATAGTATTTATACTGGATTAGGTATTATTAAATAATCTGAAGATTATTAAATGGGAGGTATGTATGAGTTAAGAGTTAAACTAATTTACATGAGATTCAAGCCATGAAGCCATGAATCACTAAGTTTTGGTATGGGGGGGATCCTACACAATCATACACAGATATTTAGGAATGACTGTACTAATTTATAATTTTTCTCTGTTAACAAAGAGCTTTCATAAAATAGTGTTCTCCAGGTAAAGAGTACTGGTAATTGTAAGTAGTTTTCCTTACAAAACACCTAAAACCAGCATGCCATGTTTTTTTCCCTTCCAGCACTTAGCTTTTAAAGCTAACTTTGCCTGCTTAGGAAAACACAGGGACCATGGTTTGGTCCTCGGCACCACATGCTACTATACCAGCCCTGCTTCTGGACATGCTGAGCTGGCCATCCAGTTCAGGCATGGTGACTGAGGATCACTATGAGTTTGAGTTCCATAGTGAGACCCTCTACCAAATACATTTAAAAAAAGGCTAACTTTGCAATTATGAAGCCCTAAGTTTACTTGACTCTTGCTTAGGGATGTTATTAAACATGTGTGGCTCAACTCTGCCCTATCAGCTCTTTCTTTTACCATTTTTTAGAGTGAACAGTATTCCCCTGGGTTCATACTTTTATTGCACACCAACACAAGTTTCTGATTCTAGTGTTTGACAAGTTTATGAAAAATACAGGCCCTGCTATCTGACTAACTTAATGATTGCAAGATATAAACATGCACAAGACCCGCCCTGAGAGCTGTTCAGACATTTAAAATATTGCTTTTACACTTAAACAGGCAGTTTATAAAGAAGGCTTACCTACCAAGACCAGCAAAATAGAAAAAAGTACTTATGGTTTTTACTTCATACTGCCATAAATAGGACAAGACATTTAGGAAGTGGTCATGTAAAATTTTTTACATCATTAGTTTCAAACTTTGTAACACCGTTTTCTAATAAGGGTCTAACATGCAGACTATGTTGGGAGTATGTTTTTCTGTGCCTAAGGTCATTACCCTGGTCTCCTGCAAACACTCTCAGAGATTCCAAGGCTTCCGTATATATCCACTCATGTTCTTTGAGTACTTCTCTTAGTTCCTAGAAAGAAGGCATTAGGGTTCTATTACAAATTAGCAATATGCAACATTCATACAACTTTTAATATACGTTATTCAACTAAGAACATAAGAGAATTGATATCTCACTTTTGTCTCAGGCTGCTCTACAAAGGGCATTCTGTGTAACTGCATCTCTGCAAATGTATTGAACTATGCTTACCAAAGGGATGAGAAAGCCTATCAAAACTTCGTTATTTCTAGTACTCCCTGTAAAGTTCTCTGGATACTGGAGGATCAAAAAAAGTATTTCCTCAATTAAACACTTGGGTGACTGATACAAGATCGCTTTGAGGGCTGGAGAGATGGCTCAGTGGAATAAGCACCTGAGTTCAATCCCTGGTTCCATAAAAAAAAAAAAAAAAAAAGATTGCTTTGAGTTCAAGGCCAGTCTGGGCTATATATAGTAAGTTCAAAGTGAGCCTCAACTACATAGTGAGACTATGCCTCAAAAAACAAAAACAAACCACAAAGAAACTTCAATAAGTAGCTAGACTTTTGCACAAAGTTTCAGTGCATTTAAAATACTGGTATACATAGAAACAAAATTTCGTGTTCAGCTCATTAAAACTCAGTAGATCACTCCCTGAAATCAAGGCAAATCAATGCACTCTCAATGGTACACACACACCTCAACAGGGGAGCCGTGGAGGACAGCCCTTCAGCACTGGAATGCTTAGCACTCTCTAAAGACTCGCCATGTATCCTTACTATCCAAGCAGCATAACAAAGTTTGTGGAAATTTAAGGCAATGAAATGCAACATTACACTTTAAAACTCTTCTAAGTAATTTTAAGAATAAGAAGAGCAACAAAAAAGTCTAAGTAGTTACTTGAGGAGGGAAGGGCCATGGCTTTCCAGGCGATTTACATTTCATAAATGAGTTTACAATATTTCTTAAAGTACGTTTGCTACTATGAATTATATACTAATACCCTGATCAAAAAACAAAGTAAAAATATGTAAAAAACTTAAAAGTATAAAATAGTTTATATAACATTGATAAAAACTTTAATTGCAAAAATATAAAACTTGCCTCAAGCTTTTAAATGGTTAAACACTATTTTGTAAATGTTTATTTAATATACATAAATTAATTTCCATATTGTACTGCTCACCTGTTTATCAAAATTGGGAAATTCCTTTTGCAATTTCAATACAATACTTTCCTGCTTTTCCCAATTACTGCTAGATTCTGCAGACTCATTTGATTCTTCTCCCTAATGGAAAGAGGAAGAAAAACAGAACCAATTTAAATGATATCAGTAACAATGGTATTAAGGTCATTACATTCACATTTCAACACGATTTGCAAACTACACATTTGATTGGAATATAGTGTTTCTTTTTGTTCATGTGAACACTGACGAATGTATATCTTAGATGACAAAACTGCTGACTTCAGGGCACTAGAAGGTGAGTATAACTGTATTCATTATATTGAAAAGGAGACAAATCTGCTAAAACTACAAAACCCCTAAAATCAGTATTTCATACATAATCCTACTATTTCCAAAATAATGACAAGGCTTTTTAAAGTGATGCAAATATTTTATCATGTTTACAATTTTATACCCATCTGTAAGTTTAAAATTTTTAAAATTCTCAATACACAGATTGGACTCAGTGATTCTCCTGTTTTCAGCCTCCCAGCGCTGGGATTAGAGGCACCACCACACCCAATCTCAATCATCTGTTCAACATGCCTTGGGGACAGGGCCAGCATGGCAAAACAGGGACAGAACCCAGGTCCCTGCATCTGCCTAAGCAGGTGCTTTAATCTGCTGAGCTATCTGGCTGGCCTTCTACCTATTAAGTTTTAAACACTGAGAGAAAAGCTTTGATTTCAGTTCTGAATCCCTAATGGCTTAAATACTAATTGTCCAATGATAAAACAAAACTGAAATGATACAAAGCACTTGAATAGTTATACATAAAAACTAAGATTAATCTAGAAATAATTGGAGGTATATATATATATATATAAAGTTTCACTTTTCTTTTACTTCCTTTTACTTGAAGCAGTTACATCTCACATTTAAGCAAAAATAAACTTCTTTGTATTCATATTTAGGAAGAATTTTTATTCTAGTCAATATAAAGCTAAGACCTCTGCTAAGAACTGCATTTTATACTATACAAATAAGATAACCAGTCCACTATTTTCTCTTTTTCCTACTTTATTGTTGTCCAACAGTTAATATTTCAACAAGGTAGAAATATCTTACATATCCTACATACTTTTCTTTTATAGGAACAAAATGAAGTTCTCTAAGACAGAGCAATGCAATGCAAAGGAAAGGCTGGGAGTGTACATCCACAGTGCAGGGCTTACCCAGAATGCATGAGGCCCTAGGTGGATTCCTAATACCAAAGGGAAAAAATGCTATGCAAGTTTGCAAAAAGAAAAAAACTAGTATAGGGTCTACAGGGTCTTACTATGTAGGTTGGACTTGTGGTGAGTGATTCTCCTGTTTTCAGCCTCCCAAGTGCTGGGATTACAGGTGCCTGCCGTGCCTGCCACCACGCCCAGTCTCAATCTCCGTCTCAGCATGCCCCGGCTGTTGCGCTCTGCCAAAGCAGATGCTTTAGTCCACTGAGCTTTCTGGCCAGACCCTTGTATTTTTTAAAGGAAGTGGTCTCTCTGGGCTGGAGCACAGTAACACTAGATGGGCTACAAGACTGAAGAATTAAACCACAATTAATAATGCATTAAAATAGCAGGAACAATGGGATTTTGACCAGGGATACATAAAGTGCTTCAAAACCCCTCAGAAATTCATACTTCCATTCTCACTTAACAGTGAAGACACTGAAATCTCAAGGCTAAGCATTTTAAAGGTCAGTAATTAGCTGAATGGAAAAATAAGATGATTGGCTCTAGATCAGTATTTTCCCACTACACAGATTTTCTTTCTTTCTTTCTTTTTTCTTTTTTTTTTTTTTTATTTAGGATAGGGTCAATAGGGTCTCACTACACTGATCAGACTCATAGTGATCCTACTATTTTCAGCCTCCCAAGGGCTGGAATTACAGGTGCATGTCACCATGGCATGCCAGGGATCGAACCCTGGTCGTGGCATCTGCCTAAACAGGTGCTTTAATCCACTAAGCCATGTGGCTGGCCCACTATAGACATTTCTGAAACTTCAGATGCTCAAACAGCACATTCCTGTTTTAACAAATGTATCAACGCCCGCCAATGGAAAGATAAACTATAACATATACATAAAATATATTATTATTGGCCCTAAAAAGAATATAGTGCTAACGCACTGTATAATCTGAATGGATCCTGAAAACATGATGCTACATAAAGGACAATGAGCCAGACATAGTAGCATGCACCTGTAGGACCAGCTACTCAGGAGGCTGAAGCTGGAGGATCACTGGAGCACAGGAGTTCAAGGCTGTACTAGGTAGGATAACAAAACCCCATCTCAGGGGGAAAAAAATAGAAGGTCACATATGATTTTATTTTATGAATAATGCAGAATAGGTAAATCCAGAGAAAGGCAAACAAGTGGCTGCCAGGTGAAGAAAGAAATGAGAAACAACCTAATGAATACAGTACTATGGGGTGATGAAAACACTGAAACTAGGTAAAATGCCAAAGAACTAGCCTAAAATAGTTAATTTTACACAAAGTGAATTTCAGCCCCTATAAAGATAAGGGGTGGAGTAGGGTCTAGCTCAGTGACAGGGTGCTTAGCATGCCTAAGGCCTTGGGTTCAATATCCAACAACAAAATATCAGTACCACCAAGATAAAGTACCTAGAGACTAGCGAACAGTGGTATAGTTACTGTGTTCAGCAGCATATTCAAATGACTTTCAACATTCCTTATAAATTGCTGCTTACTTTCAGACTGTACCTCCTGCCAACTGTCCCAGTCCTTAGTGACTGAAAATATACAAGATGTTCAATAGTTACATTAGAGCTTTACAGAAACCAGAAAACACATGCAGTCTGGACCCAAATTTGCCTCAGTGGGCCCAGGAGTTATGACTAATTCAGTTTGGTTTATTTTCTAGCTCTAAAATAAGATAATTAGAACACGTATTTGGCATGGACAAAAATACTCATTAATGCTCCACAATTCTAGGAAACATCAAATTGCTACTCACAAAACAGTAACAAACCCTGTAGACCCTGTACCAAACATATA
>NW_004524701.1:2480375-2491870 GCF_000260255.1 Octodon degus | reverse complement strand
AAAAAACCCAAAACAGAGTAAGACCACATTCTTTAAGGACCAAGAAACTAGAATAAGCATCCTAGCCTGTTCTAAAGGTGAAAAGGTCATGGAGATTATTTCAGCATATCACAAACTGTTAAGTGATGAATGCATGCACTGAGGCTGTTCTACCATTATGTTATGGTTTGTGCCTAGTTGTCCCCCCATAGCCTCATGTAAGTCATGGGGTAGACCTGACTCAAGGGGCATGGGCAGAGGACCAGGGTGGGGCTTAAGGGACAGGGCCAGAGAGGTGAGAACCTGTTAAACTGGAAGTATGCTCTATGCCCCCTCCCTCAGGCCAGTGGCCTCCCTTGGAGGTGTGGAGAGGGTCATCCTGGACAGAGCAGCACCCTAGCCTCTCCTCCAGATCCTATAGTGTGAGGCGGTGGTGTCTGTGATTGAGGCCACCTCGGGCAGCGATGCTTAGAGAAGACAGAGGCACTGACCCTCTTTTCTGAGCAAATAAGGCTCCAAGATCTTGCTACATAATTCAGGCTGTTTTGAACTACGAAAGCTCCAACAACTGTAACCTAAATAAACCTTTCCTTCCTTCATTTTGATTGTTGGGCATTTATCCCAGCAATGAGAGAAGAGTAACTAAGATAGTCATGGGAGATTACTTCAGATTATCACAAACTGTTAAGTGATGAATGAATGCACTGTGGCTGTTCTACTATATGTGGTACTTATACTGAGGCAATCAATTTGGCTATGAGGTTAACAATCCTGTTTTTTCTCTTCACTGTAGTCACAAAGTACAAATGAACCATCTGTTTTCATCTGGGTAGATTCAGATATACTCTCACTCACTTCAGAACTATGGTAACTGCTATTTTTCATAACACAGCACATCAAGGATTCAGTTTTACAACCCACAGAACACCACTCTGATCTATTACACTGAAGACATCATGATGAACAGACTTGACAGCATTTTAGAGAACATAAATAAGATATATGAAGAGCAAAGAGTGGAAAATAATTTCAAGTTCTTGGGCTGGTCATTTTCATTAACTGTATGGTAGTCTGGTCAGAAGCATGTTGCAAATTATAACTCTCCTAAAAAGGACTGCACTTAAGCTGCCTCTAGGGGATACACAACTTGGTGTGATCTATTCAAAGGCTGGTGGAGAGATATTAAGAAGTGTGTTACTTGCACCTACCTATGATGGCACTCTTACAGTTGTCAATTATACCTGAGGCCCAGATTGTGAAAACTGTGAAGTGGATCCAGGGTATAAGACTAATGACCAGCAAATTCAAGGCTTCTCAAAGAATCCTACAGCAAGTAAAGATACCCTAAACCTGTGATGACGAACCTCTTAGAGCGTTCAATGAAACAAACAGTCCACTGTAGCACATGCCATAAATTCACCACCACTGCCATGAAGTCTCTGGCAAACTCCAAAAGAAATCACAGCCGACACTTGTCTCTATGTCATCTCTACTATACTGATTTACAATATAATAAATAACAAATAAATAACACTGGTTTTTAAGATATGTAGTCTCACTATGCTATTCAACCTGTCTTCAAACCTGGGACTCCAGTGATCCTCCTGCCTCAGCCCTCAAGTGTAGGGAATACAGCCATGTGCCACCACATCCAGGTAAATAAATAGTGTTTCTGCTGCTTTACCAATCTCCTGGTTTTATAATAAAGCGGCTTATACAGTTCTAAACTCATCTGGATGCCATACAAAACTATACTATTAGCTTTACCATTACTCAGTCCAGTTGTTTTAAAAATCTGGTAAGCTGATGTATTAAGCTGACATGGTAGAGCCCTTCACCTTCTACTGTGGTCATCAGTCTCCTGCATGCACAAGCCATCAGCAAGCTGATGAAGACTTCTGTGGTACTACCATTAGGGTGAGGCCCTAGAAGCTTTTGGACACCTTCACTTTATACCTCTTCAAATGCACTGTTTTTTCAGATAAACATAGCTTGTTTGGAACTTTCAAAAATTTCCCTGAAGAATGAAATATTTAATAATCAAGAATCAGGTCAATGAGATCTTTGCACTCCACATAATATAATCTATTCCCTCAAGTACTGAGGAATGAGTCCAGGATTTTACTGAGCTATATCCAACCTTTTATTTGGAGACAGGGCCTCACTATATTGCCTAAACTGGTCTCCCACTTGCTATCCTACTGCCTCATCCTCCCAGAGTGCTGGAATTATGGGCAGGCATTACAACGCCTGACTAAAAAGCATTTTTATTGTATCACTCCAGGGTATAATGATAGCAATGGCCATTTTATTTATTTACTTTTGGTATTTTTTGGGGGGAAGGGTCTATAGGGTGTTCAGGATCCCACTACTAGATCAAACTGGCAGTGATCTGCTTGTTTACAGCCTCCCAAACACTGGGATTACAGGCACACCACCACACCCAGTTTCAATTGCTATCTCAGTGAGCCCTGGGGGCAGAGCCAGCACAGCAGGCCAGGGGGATTGAACCCTCAGCCCCTCTGCCTGCTTGCAGGCGCTTTAATATGCTGAGTTATTTGGGCAATGGCCATTTTAATGCTAAATTCCATACAAAATCCCATAACTATTTTCAGATTCTCACTTTCAGTAACAGAAATTAACATTATAAACGTTTACTTTATATATATGTAAGTTACAAACAATGCTTTTACAGCTTTATTAAGGAGCTGTAACATAAAGGCAGTTTTTGGAGGAAAAAGGACAGATACAGGTCCTGCTTTTGTGCAAAGGGCAGCTTAATGTGCTGTATTTTTAAAGTTTTTTGTTGTTGCAATAATCTCAGTAACTTGGAAGAATTAAGTAAAAACAACAATGAAACACAGGCAGTGAGGTATAATTTTTCCTACAGAGAAGCCTGTCCCAAGGCTGATGAAAAATTCCTTTTACAAGGTTCACTTAAAAGGGTTACGGTTTTGTGAGTGATAATTACTGCCTTCAGCTTATCTGCCAAGGCTGGTGAGTACTGTAGTTATGTTACCTGCTAGAACCTTTAATTGTAGAGCATGTTTTCTGTTTTTGAGGCAGAAATTCATAGTATTGTTGTGCCATCAAACCCAAGAATTTAAGTCAGTGCACAGTTGTGTTCTCAGTTTATTTGTTATCACTGGTGAGAAATTCTTTTGTAGCTTTCTTATTTGCATTAAGGGTTGTCAGAATGCTGAGGCCTAAGAAACTTTAGCATTGCTTGAAATAACTAAGGCAACCATTAGTGGCACTAAAAGGACCTATTTTCTTTTATTTTCTTTTTTTATTTCTTTTGCTTCTTTCTTTTTTTTTTCTTTTCAAAGTTTTATTGATAAACATATAGCAATGAGACAGTTTCAAATCAAATCGAAAGTACAGTTTCAACAAATAATACACTGCATATATTCTTCTTAGTGGTTAACTGCTGTACAAGATGCAGACTTGTGATCCTACTTACAAACACCATTAGAAAAAATCATTCTATTCATTAAGAGAATGCAACTATATATCTATCCCAACCACTTTGAATACACAGATACAAAATGGACATTCATAGTTATACCCCAATTTTTTTTTAAGTTCCGTTGTTGAATATTATAGGTGTGTAAACTCAGCAAAATATTCTAAAAGAGTACAGAAGCCCATAATAGCATTGGGTCTTCTGTTTAATTGGCAATGTCAGAAATTATTGACGTGAGTCCCCCACAGCTCAACATAACAACATGGCTTTACTTCCTATATTTCATCTTCATACTTTTCTACTGGATGGTTAAGACCAAGGTAAAGCAGAACCTATGCAACAAGAGTTTTAGCTTTTTGGTTTGAGAAGGTCAGTGAAATGCCCTCAGGATTTATCCTGAGATCCTGTACCTCAGATTGTAGAACCTTTGTCAGTGCAGCCATGTGGATGAGTCACGGCCATTGCTTGGCCAATGTGCTCTCTGTGAAAGCCTGAGAGAGTGTCTTCTCCTCATGTGACTCTCCTTAGGCACACTCCACGTCATCGATCGATTTCCTCTTTGGCCCCATAACCTTCTTGATCAGAAAATTTGGGACACTACCGAGGTACATGACGTTACAGTACAAAAAGGACCTATTTTCTGCAAGATATAGTGATTTCCCTATTCAGCTTTAGTGTACAAAGTTCTATGTTAGAAAGGTTGTACTTGATCTTTCATTTATTAGTCTTGAATTCAAATGTTCGACAATCTTTCCTTTGATTCATTATGCCTTGTTCTTCCCAACTTAACAGTACTAGAATCTGGTCCAGGCACATACTTTGTTTTTATGATATTACCTGATGATCCACAACAAGACTTTTTTGTGTCTGTTGCTTGGGATCTATCACATGTTCTCATTTTTCTCCATTTTCTTCATTTGAGCTGCTTCTCATTATGTAAAACATTAGTTTATATATACAATATATGGCATTTTTAAACCAAGATGCTTAGGCTGGGGTATTGAATGGGTTCTCAAACAGAAGAGCTCACAAAATGAGCAAGAAAGCACAGATCTTCAAAGATTATGCATATGATACAATGAGTCAGCCAGGAGACGTCTGTGGTGTTTCTATACTCTATTCCAGGGGGTTTGGTTTGGCTAAGAGCAACTTTCTGTGTTCACCTAGCATTTTTAATGGATAAAACTGCATGGAGACAGGTGTGCAAATTTTGGCTTCCAACTAATTGTTCCCTAATATATTAATTTCACTGGGGAAAAAATTCGTATTTTAAAAACAGCACCAACTGATAAACAGCTTTTAGATTTATAGTAGTTTCTGATAGCAACACAATGGTTGACAACAGCCCACCAAGTAATTAAGAGGTGTGATCTATATTACATGTCCTGGTAGCTGATGCACCAAACCGAAGACTGAACATCACAGCAACAATTAATGAAATGTAAATTATTTAGTCACATCCTTCACACTGATACTAAGTAGACAGGAGCCTCAGATTCTCCAGGTACCTTTTTCTGCATCACTGCTGCCCCTTCTACAGTCATCGTTTGTAACACTAAGGAAAACATGAGCAGATAAAGCATACCACCTAAACATGGTTTACAAAGATTTGCACAATTACCAGAGTCAGTCCAAAGTGAAGACTGTTATACTATAATCCCACTGAAGGCAGTTTCAAAAGGACAGAAAGATTAATACACATGGATTTTCTTCAGGTCTACAAATTCAACATATTTTAATTGTGATACTGCAATTTAAATATAACTTACATGATCCAATCTTGTCTTTTTAAAAGACTGATCATCATTAAATTCATCATCCTCATATGGCTCTGAAGAAGAAGATAATTTTCTTTTCCTGGGCCCACCACCTTTTAAAACAGAGAAGCAAACTAAAATTTCACACAGAAATAACAAACTAATTTGCTTCAGAACAAAGGTAAAAATGCATTACACTGATTACATAGTTATCTTTCAGGTCTAATGTTTATTCTTCTTTATACAATTGGACCAAAAAAAAAAAAAAAAAAAAAAGTGAAAAGTGAACCTGCTCTGTAGTTTTCCTAAACTAGAAATCTGTAATGCACTATTTATAAAGTCACACTATTATTTATTTATTTGACTGTCACATTATTAATGCTAAAAATACTATCTCTCCAAATTGAGAATTTACTCTGTACACCACTTATCTATTAAACACTTCAGGGGCACATAATTAGGAAATACAGTTTTGCTAACATGGAAGCATGGCCAAAACACACAAAGGTTTAAAATTTTAGCATTAAACTTATTGGAATCTGAATTGTGCAGTTATATAATACTCAGAGTAAGCACATACACTGTAGTGTTTGAATTATAGACTTACTATGGTCATTACAAAATAAAACTGAATAACATAAACCTTTAAGGAATAGTAATCACATCAGTATAAATACTTGTTTCCTACTTCATGCCATTATGCAAATGTGCACTGAATATAAACAAACTGATTTCTAGCACCCACCTTAGAAGTGGGAAAAAACAATCATCATCCATCCATGTGCTACAGCTAAGTACTTAATTAAAAAAAGCTTGAAACCAGCCAATTTATGCCATGTTACTTAGACATGTTTAATTATTTCCTTAAAAGGTGACACAAACAACAACATCAATAAATTCATACTTTACTTTCTCAATAAGGAACAGAATTTTATAAACAAAAACTTTCAGAAAATACTAGGCAAAAATTTCCTTACAGAGTAATATGTAGGATAATACTGTCTATAGAAGATTGTAATTTGTGGTAAAACTTAGGTTAAATATGACTTGTAAATTTAAGATTGCTATTTTAAAAAGGCTTTTTTCCACAAATATCCTAAAACACAGTCGTTCCTGTGGCAGCATACTAAAAATGATTCTATCTTCCCATTAGAATAGGCACATTCTACCTATACACATCACCTAAAATTCACTAAGAACTTTGTAACCCATCCAGTTCAGCACACAGCAAGAAAATGAAGTTAAAAAACAAGAAAACCCACGTTCTTGTTTTCTTAACTTTGTCAGCATTTAAAAAATATATAGGAATATGGAATATGAAGGTAAGAAAAAAATATCCCAACTTAAATTGAGGTTTAAATTTAATAAAATTTTATTTAAATTTAAGTAAGTTTTACAAACTCCCTGAGGTGGGGGTTCTGTTTGCAGTCTCCTTATACACTCTCAGGATGTCCAACAGCATGTGCTATGTACTAGCTGGGGCCCAAAGAATACTTGCTAAATTGATAAGGAAGTCAGATGATAGAAAATGCTGCAGAGAAAAAAAGGCTGAATCCTACTACAGAATAATCCATTCTACAGCCTGTTTTCAGTAGAAAGATTTATATGATATTTTCTAAGCCATTAAGTAACTCAACATATGTTAACTGAGCCTATCATTTATTAAGCTCTTCGAAAATACTTTACTAAAAATATGTTAATGAGGAAAATAAGTCAACTGTCTCCTACACCATTTTCTCTTATCAGACCGTTCTTAAGAAATTAGCATGTACCAGATACCACAGTAAGGAAGTTACATTAACTTTATTAGTTTTTCTTCACAAAAACCCTTGAGTTTATCACAGGATACTATTTTACTGCTAACAAACAAAGAACACAGAAGAGTTAGGCAACACTGCCCAAGGTCACACAGCTATTAAGTGGAAAACACAAAGATCTTGAAATTCTGTGTAGGTGGCACCCATAGAATATTGTCCTCTTGTTTAAACTGGAGAAAATGAAAGCTTTTAAATATTTTATATATCTGAAATATTATCAAGTTTAGGTTTCACTCCAGTCAATTTGTTGAGTCTAGTGAAAATGAGGTAAGATAAGTGCTAAAGAAAAATGATGGGCTTACAGGAACTTACTATTTTCTATTATATATATTATATATATAGATAGATAGATAGATATAGATTTTAAATTAAAAAAATATAGATATAGATATAGATCTTAAATTAAAAAAAATTAACTGGATAAAGCAGCGCACACCTATAATCCCAGCACTCTAGAAGACTGAGGTAGGACTGTAGGTTGAATCCCAGCCTGTTTAATTACAAATCAGTGAGACTCTGTCTCAGGATAAAAAAAATCTTAAAAGGGCTGGTCATGTAGTTCAGCACAAAGGCCCTGGGTTCAATGCTTTATACTCCAAAAAGTACAAAAATCCAATTACAGACACAGTTAGGAAAGCATAAACTGTACAAGCTCAAACAAAACACAAAAGATCATTTAAGAAGTAAAAATGTGCATACTCTGAGAAACTTAAAACAGCCTACAGAAACAGACTTTTTGCAAAAAGTTAATAATGGAAACAAATCATAAGGCAAAAACTTAATTAACTGACCCTATGAGTAGTCACTGAGAACTGTCAAATGATTTAAAATAATCAAATACCTAATTGCACCAACAAGATACCCATGATAAATCAGAAAGTTAGGTTTTATACTCTAATGTACATGTGTACTGTACGGTGTGCATGAACACAGGAAAACGTCAACGGAGTATAGGGTTATTTTCATTACTTACTTTAAATGCTTTTCAGTAGGATTACAGGTGATTTTTACTTTTTTATTTTTGCTATGTGTGAGTTAACAAAAAAAAAAAATCAAGGTAGCATATGCTAAAAAAATTGGAGACTTTTTTCTATATTGCAAGGTCCTTTAAATGCATTTTTTAAAAATCAGAAGCCTGAAAAATAGCATAAATATTTATTCAATGAAGGAATGCTGATTACCAGCAAGGACTTTCCACAAGACATTAGTTCCTACTGACTCAGGTTTGTAGACCTGTAAATAAAACCACAGTGCAATTAGAAAAGATATTTAAAAAGTGAAGAAAATACACCTTCCAAAACTTCAGTTATGGGATTTGATCTGTAGAAAACAAACAAAGTTACTAAAGAGAAATTGGTCCCTCTCTTTCATGGGGAAGGAAAAAAAAAAATCAACCTTCAAGTTTGGATCCCAGTAGCTGTATGACCTCAGTAAAGTTACTTAACCTTCTAAAGCTTCAGTTTCTTCATATAAAAAAACTGAAGCTATTAATGCTTTACAAGTTCTGTAAGAATTCGTGAAAATGCTAAGTAAACTACAGAGCACTAGTAAGATAATACTGTTATAGCTTAAACACAGCCAAGTATACCTGCATCACCAAACATCAGCAAAGCAGCAGCAATGGCTCCATCCATAGTGGTTGTTGATTCAATCAACTAACAGAAGAAAGGACAAATATTTATAAAATAACACTGAAGAATTATTTCACAAAGTTGTTGAAATACTTAAGACAAATACATGAAATATTGCACAGGGTAGAACGTGTTATGGTGTAAATTCAGGAAGTTCTATGATAAATTTACAAAAACTGAAAATTTACAAATGGGACTTACCTAAGTGTATCTTAAAATGCATACAATTTACTCTTCTTCACTATAAAGAATAACTAAAACATACAGAAGATATACTATATTTCAGGCTTTTGTGAATTATAAAGCTTTTTATTTTTTATTTATTTTTTTTGGCAGAACCAGGGATTGAACTCAGACCCTTGCAAGCTTTTTACTTCTGAAACCTTACAAACTTCCCATTTCTGTGTTTCAATGATGGTTTGTGTGTAGAGGTGGAGAACAGGAAAGAAAAAGGACAGGGAGGGAGATGGGAGAAACATGAAGAGAAGGCAAGAGACAAGAAGCATGATAGATATTTATACTCCTTTTTTATTTTTAGAATAAAAAGGCAGAATTTTGATCTTTGAAAAATCTTATTCTTACGATAAATGAAAGAAATTTTTACTTTATTTCTGAATGGGCTGAAGCTCCCATAGAATATAATACATAAAATAATAGTTTCAATGTACTGTTTTTATTGCCATTCAGTAAGATTTCAGAAGAAACTGGGGGCCAGGGAGATGGCTCAGTGGAATAAGCGCTTCCCTGGCAAGCGCAAGAGCCTGAGTTCAATCCCTGGTTCCACAAAAAAAGAAAAAAAAATATTTCAGAAGAAACTATCCCATATTTTTCCTGTTTCTCATTTCTAATAAGCGACTTATTTCTAAAAGACCCTGGGGCAGGGGTGTGTGTGTGTGTGTGTGTGTGCACGCTAGCGATTAACACAGGAACCCATGCATGACGGGTAAATACAACTGAGCTACAACTGCAGCCCTTAACTTTTACTGATTTAAAAAAAATTTTAAAACATTTTATTTGTTATAGTGTCTCACTACGCAGCTCTAACTGGTAGTGATCCTGCTGTTTCAGCCTCCCCAGTGCTGAGATTACAGATGTGCACCACCATGCCTGGTTTCAGTGGCTGGTTTGGTAAGGGGCTGGCATGGCAGGTGGTACCAGGGACCAAACCTAGGTTCTTGTGCAGGCAGGTGCTTAGACCACCAAATTATCTCCCTGGCCCTGTAGCCCTTACTTTTAATAAGCTGGCTTTTTTTTTTTTTTTTTGTACAGAGATCTATCTGAGGACCTTGTGCTTGCTACAGCGGCACATAAACCACTGAGCTACTTCCATAGCAATAAGCTGCTTTTTAGATGAACCAGAAGTCAAATATGAGAATACGTTCTTCTATATTACCTTTTCCTAATTTTGGAACCTCTGACATTCTCTGAGTTCCTATTCATTTTCAAAGTAGTCAAGGCATATTATCAAACCTTGCACTAAATTTATATTTTATCACTTCTTGAGCTTTTTGACAAGCGTCTAAAAATTTGTGCAGTAATTTATAAATGTCATTTTTCTCCTGAACTGAATAACTTGAAATATAAATTACTTTAGAAGAGTGCTCCCCAATGAAGTGAATGTAAAATTTCCACATGCCAGATATTGATTAATAAGACAGAAATTATCAACTATTGGGGAATTTATATGTGTTTCTAGTGGGAGGAATCCAATTGTAGAAGCACTCAAATACAAGAAAACCTGACAACCTAGGTGGGCTTGGAAGACTAAGATTATTTTATTACTTATAAGTAAATAACCTTCCCTATTAATAAGTTAGGACTCTATTGAAGTAAATTTCAGGCCTTTACCTTTACTACATAAAATAATTATCTTCAAACATACATTTTTAGAAAAATGGCCATCCACCACTAGCTATAGCAAGGATTCTAGAGAGACTTTTATCATCACTTCAGCTACAATGAATTATTGTAAAAGGTACAACCTTAAGTAAATCAGCGTCACTTCTTTGTGGAAAAAGTTCCTTCAAGGTCTGAAGTTTAGCATCTTTAAGGTCTTCCAATTCTGAAAGGCCTTCCAATTCTGAAATATTATCATTGCTTCGTGACACAGCAGGAAGGCCCTGGGATTCTTCATCTTCAGATGGTTCAGAACTAAAAATATTTTCACAGTGGGAAAAAACATTTTTAACGAATTGCTCATCTTTTAAATTATACTACATATATACACACACTAAAGAATATCTGTAAGTCTTTTCTACATTAAATGAAATCTTTATTTATAAGAATAAAAGACTCCCATTATGAAAGTTAGCCTACTTTGAAGAAAATCTTGCATTAGCTGGGCTGGGATGGACAAGATGAAAAATGGGAACTACCAGTAATTATTTTCTTTAGCTGATGCTCTGCATGTTAAATAATGTTGTCTTTCTGCTTCTGTGAAAATAGGAACCCTAAACCAAGCATAATAGCACATGCTTATAACACTAGAACTCTGGGAGGCAGAGACAGGAGGCTCTCTCAGCCTCGGCAAACTGATAACTGTATGAAACCCTGTTTCAGAGTTAAAAATATAAAAATATGGGAATTAGGTCTTCAGTGTGAAGGCCCTGAGTTCATATTCTCTCATATCAGAAAGGGAGGAAGGAAGAAATGATTTCCATGGCCTATACAGATAATAAAAAATAAGGGGTAGCACAATGGTCTTCTTTAATGTAAGTATCTTTGTGAGGAACAAAACACTGCCTTGGCAGACAGATAGCATTTATTTCCTAAGAGGATTTTCTTTTCTAAGAGCTAATTTTATTATTATTATTATTATTATTATTATTGCTATTATTATTTTTGT
>NW_004524701.1:2471745-2479558 GCF_000260255.1 Octodon degus | reverse complement strand
GCAGCTAAGTATATGAAGTCTGATTACAATGGTATCCTGGTATCTGATTACAACTGGTTCCTGGAGGTGTGATGAGTACCAAAATCAAGTACTGAATAAGTCGTTATGTCTGGAAATGGTGGCTACTCATGAGCCCAACCATACTGCCAAGTTCTAGCTTGCAGGATGAGTACAGGGACAAAATATCACATCAATTAATGTGTTGAGAGCAGGAAGTGCACTGTGGCCACGACAATACTGCATTCCAAGGTGCCCAACAAAGCCAGGAACTGGTGAGTGAGGTGACCTGATATTGTGCTTTGGCAGAGAGCAGAACAGAAGTGGGTAGGAGGTACTGCTATTTCACTTCAAAGGGATGGGGGTAAATCTCAGCAGCAGAATAAACCTGGGTCACCTCACTGCGAAAGTCCTATGGGAAGAGCTATCCAGTCAAAATGGACTGTCAGCAATTGGGAGGCGGGCTAGGCAGAAACCTGCTGAGAGTTGACTGCCAGCAATTGGGAGGCAGGCTAGGCAGAAACCTGCTGAGAGTTAAGATCTGGGTCCACCCAGACTTTACTCAAGTGGTCACCAAAAGGACCAGAAATGCTCCTTTGATCTGGAACCAGCACAACAGCCCTGACACAGTGGCCCAAACAGGCAAGCAGCCTTATCAATCAGTGGTAAAGGGCATTCTCCCTTGTCCAGTGACCAGTGGGTAAAAGGAGATGATAGAACAGAGGAAGCAAGTCAAGGTCCAGAAAGAGCCAACTATACATGGAACTGGACTCAACTTCAGGCTCTCACTACTCATGTGCCACAAGACAAACAGCGGACATCCCAACGTGGTCAGTTGAGGACCAGTCACAGCCCTCAACCCAGTGGCCATGATCAGCCCCTCACTCAGCACAAGTCCTCCTACAAACTTGGTGGAGTTACACAGCATGTTTCTGGGATCCAGCTTGGACACTACCAGAACTGTAAACACTAGAGGAATTTTATTATTTTTATTTATGAAGCTGATGAGGGCTGGGTGTTAAAAGCACCTGCTTTTGGTGGCCAGCAGGGTACATCCAGGGTTCTGGGACTGACCTGGCATGCAGTACCAGGGATGGAACCTGGGTCCTCAGACTTGCCAGGCAGGTGTTTAGATTGCCGATCTAATGCCCCAGTTTCCCCCCATCCTTTTAAAATACTATCCAAAAAAGGATAAAATCAATTTATCAAAGGGAAACTCGTTGTGTTCAAGCTTCTGATACATGTAGGATTTTGTTATGTTATATAACTGCAGCATACTCCTATGGTTAAAGGGACCACATTAATAGCTATTATAGTTTGTCAGTTGCTAGACTGCACTTGCTCATATCTTATTGCTAATTATACTACTTTAGCCAGATATCATATACATTATAATCAGATTTTCTCCTCACTTTAACAATACTGTGATTATCTGGGGTAATAACCATCACCATAGCCTAAATCAAAGAATCGGGTGCTGAGCCAAATAAATACCAACTTTTAATTCTTATTAAATTGGGAAGGTAGGTTCTTGGTATAGATATAAAGACCAAGAACCACCTACGCCTAGAAAACATTTCCAAGGAACAGACATTTCCTAAGGAAACCTCAAGACAAGATAAAGCTATCTACCCTAAGAAATCTACACACGCTAACACAAAAAATAAAACATATAAAGTTATAAGACACAAAACCAAAATGCAACTCAGATCACTATTCCACCGAGGACAACTCTACAGCACAATGAGATAAAGGAATGCAGAAGCCACACACTGGATCTTTCTGATATGATAATAGCAGAAGTGAAGAAAAAAAAAAAAAGATATAATCCTGCAGGTAAAAAAATGACAGTCAAAATGAATGACACACCCAATAAATCTACAGTAGACTGATTAAAAAAATAGAGAAGACAGCCAGCGAGATGGTTCAGCAGACTAAGCACCTGCTTAGGCAAGCACGGAGAGTGGGGTTCGATCCTCAGCACAACATGCCATACTGGCCCTGCCCCCAGGCCTGCCCCATCCCCAGGCATGCTGAGCTGGCCACTGAGACCATGAATGGTGGCACATGCCTATAATCCCAGTGCTGGGGAGGCTGAAAACAGGAGGACCATTAGGAGTTTGAGTTGTGTAGTAAAACCCTGTAGCAAATACATTAAAAAAGAGAGAGAGAGAGATTAGTAAAAGGATTCAAAACATGAATGCCCCAATACAAGAAATGAGAATGGAAACCCTGAAATAGATACAAAGAGATATCCAAGTGATTTAAAATTCCTTTGAAAGTATACACAATAAAATGAACAAAGATAAAGACAGAATATCAGATCCAGAAGAAAGAATAGTGGTTAGCCACCATGAAAGGAAAGGTATCTTAAAAATAGCAAGATAACATGAAAAATCAATCCAATAGCTGCAATTCAACTGATTGGAGTTAATAAGAAAGGACAAATGTAAGAACCTTCTTCACAGAGGTAATGGCAGAAAACTTCCCAAACAAGAATTAAGAATTTGATGTACAAATAAATGAGGCATATAAAACTCCAAGTAGCGGGGCTGGGGAGATGGTTCAGTGGAATAAGTGCTTCCCTGGCAAGCGCAAGGGCCTGACTTCAATCCCCAGTTCCGCAAAATAAATAAATAAATAAATAAATAAAAAACAAACAAACAAAAAAAAACTCCAAGTAGCCATTGCCAAAATAAATCTATACTAAAGCAAATAATAATTAAGATTTCAAAAATTCAGCACAAGAACAGATTAGTAAAAGTGGTCAGAAAAAAACAAACAAATCACTTATGAAGTAAAACCCATTAGAATCACAGCAACACCAACCCCTAAGGACAGCTTGGAGATAAGTACTTGAAGATCTAAAAGAAAGCAATCTGTAACCCAGATTCAGGTAATTGTAGAGCTACCTTTCAAAACTCAATGGAGAAATGAGATACTTCCACAACAAAGAACCACGGAAGAAATTCATAACCACCAAATCAGTTTCACAAAATACTATGAAAGCTATTTTAGAAAAAGAAAAAAAAAGCCCACAATTCCAAGAGTACCAATCAAAAGAAATTATCAGGCAAGGCAAGCAATTAAACAGTGGGGAAAGATGACAAATCTTTAGCAGAAAAATAATACAACAAGGGCAAACCAATATACACCAAACCATCAATGTAAATGGTCTCAATTCACCAATCAGAAGAAATAGATGGGCAGAATGGATCAAGAAACAAGATCCAACAATGTACTACATAACAATACACATTCAACTCAAAAAGAAATTCACAGACTAAAAGTCAAAGGATAGAAAGTGTACTCCATGTGATAGGAACACAGAAGAAAGAACAACGGTAGCTATTCTATTAACAGGCAATGTGAACTTGAAGTCAGAATTGATCAAAAGAGGTAAGGAAGGTTACTACACATTATGGAACACCCCAAGAAGCTATGACAACAATCATAAATATATATACACCAAATTCCCATGCACTCAACTACATGAAGCAAATATTAAGGGAACATGGAAAATACAGAAAGTGCTGACACAACTGTAATGAGGGATCTGAATGCCTCACTACCATAAATACAGATCAACTAGACAAAAAAAAAAAAAAAAAAAAAAAAAAAACCACACAAATATCAGAACTAAATCAAACCTGTGAACAAATGGACCTAGTAGTTGTCTACACTTTTCCACCCTACAACATCAGACCATACATTCTTCTTAGCTACACATGGGACTTTCTCCAAAATACATCACATACTAGCTCACAGAACATGCTTTAAGTAAATGCAAAGGAACTGAAATGATCCCACACATTTTATCTGACCAAAATGCAATGAAAACAGAAATTTAAAGCAAAAAAAACCCATAAAAATAACTGAACAACTAATGGGACACAGATAAAACTGAAGAAATTAAACAGCATCTATAATTAAATGATAATGCTAATTCTGAAACTTATAGGATGCAATGAAAGCAGTCCTGAGAAGGAAATATATAGCAGTGAACTTTCACACCAGGAAAACAGAATGAGATCAAATAAACGTAATGTTGAGACTCAAACATCTAGAAAAAGAACAAACCCAAAGCTTGTAAAAGGGAGGAAATTATAAAGAGCAGAAATCAATTCACCAGAAACCAAGAAAATACGAAGAATCAATGAATCTAAGAATTGGCTCTTTCACTTATTACTGATAAACTCTTAGCCAACCTGATTAAAAAGAAAGACTTAAATTTATGCAATTAGTAATGAAAAGGGTGAAATCAAAACATCTTGCGAAAATTTGGAAGATCAATTATTTACTTCAAGAACTTGTACTCTATAACATGGAGAAAAAAGAAATGGACAGATTCCTAGATACATATGAATTACCAAAACTGAATCAGTAAGATATAAAAATTCTAACACATCAATGAAATTCCAAGTGTAATTAGAAACTCACCAACAGTATTAATTATTGTAACTGTCCTACTAACCTGTTCTGAAACTGCCTCATTGTTACTTCTCAATAAAATTGTTTTAAAAAATTAAACTAAATAAAAAAAAAAAAACTCATCAACAAAGAAAAGCCCATGGGGCTCCTGATGGATTCACATCTGAATTCTATAACAAATTGAGATCGGGCTGGCCAGATAGCTCAGTGGACTAAAGCACCTGCTTAGGCAGAGCGCAGGGGCTCAGCCTTGATCCCTGGCACCACAAGCCATGCCAGCCCCACCCCTCAGGCGTGCTGAGATAGCCACTGAGACTGGGCATGGTAGGTCCCACTTGTAATCTCAGTTCTTGGGAGGCTGAAAACAGGAGAATCACTACAAGTCTGACCTAAGTAGCGAGACCCTATAGACCCTGTACTAAGTAAATTAATTAATTAATTAATTAAATGTCACTACTGATGAAACTCTTTAATTAAACTGAAAGGAAAGCAGAACTCCCAACGTCATTTTTGGGCAGAGAAAAACCCAAAAGAAGAGAACTACATTCCAATCGCCCTAATGAACATGGACACAAAAATCCTCAATAAGATACTGGCAAACAAGGCAGTACATTATCAGGAAGATTATACACAATGACCAAGTGGGATTCATTACAGGGATGTTTTAACATATGCGAGCCAACAAGTGTAATATACCATATTAACAGAGCCAAAGACATAAATGATATGATCATCTCAACAGATGTAGAAAAAGCCTTTGACAAAGTTAAACACCCCTTCACGATAAAAACCCGACAAAAAACTGGAATTAGGATCTTTTATCTTAGCCTGAAGGCCATCTATGACAAACCAAGAGCCATCATCATACTAAATGGCCAAAACCTGAAAGCTTTCACTCTTAAAAATCAGAAATAAGACAAAGATGTCTACTATTACCAATTCTATTCAATCCAGTTCTGAAAGTATTAAACCAGATCAATTAGGTAAGAAAAAGAAACTTTAAGAAAAAAACTAAGGCTAGGAAAAGAATTAAGTTAAATTATCATTGTACTGCAGATGACATGATACTCTACATAAGACCCCAAAAGCTTCACCAAAAATTTGTAGATTAACAACCCAATTTAGTAGTGTGGCTGGATACAAAGCCCATAATCAAAAATCATTAGAGGGCCAGGGAGATGGCTCAGTGGAGAAAGTGCTTCCCTGGCAAGCTCAAGGGCCTGAGTTCAATCACCAGTTCTGGGAAAAAAAAAAAAATCATTAGAATTTCTGTACACTAACAAGAAATGCAAACAGCATAGACAAAAATGAAATACCCAGAAATCAGTGTAACAAAGGAGTAAAAGATCTATACAGTGAAAATTACAGTACTCTGAAAAAGGAGATCAAAGAGGGTATCAGAAAATGGGCAGATATACCTTGCTTACAGTTAGGAAGAAGCAACACAGTGAACATGATCATACTTTCAAAACTGTCATACAGATTTTAATGCAATCCAAATCAAAATACCATCACCTCACAAAGCTAGAGAAATCATTCCTAAAATTTATTTGGAAAAAGAGATCCAGAATAGCAAAAACAATCCCAGCCAACAAAGGAAAGGCACAGGACAATAATCTCTAACCTGAACTTATGCTATAAACTGGGAGTGGTTTGTAGCATAAACTCCAATACCAGCAGTTCAGAGGCTGAGGCAGAAAGAGCCTATGAGTTCAGGACCAGCTTGGCCACATAGTGATTCCAGGTCAGCCAGAACTATGCAGCAAGACCTTGTCTAAAAAAAAAAAAAAAAAAAAAAAAAAAATTACTGTGATAGAAGCAGCATGGTTCGCACATAGGAAAAAAAAAAAAAAAAAGGCCTGAAGATCAATGAAACAGGTCAGAAGATGCAGAAACAACACCAAACACATTTAGCTTCCTTATTTTTGACAAAGGGGCCAAGCACAATCACTGGAAGAAAGATAGCATGCTTAATGAATGTTGCTGATAAAAACTAGATTTCCATATGCCAAAGATTAACAACTAGACCCATGTCTCTCATTATGAAACAAATTATAATCAAAATGGACTGAAGATCTAAACATTTAAACAGAAACACTGAATTTGATGGAAGACAGAATAGGCAGAACTCTTAAAGACATGGGAATAGGCAAAGATTTCAGGAACAAAACTCCAATTGTACAGGAAATACAAGTAGAATCAACAATTGTGATCTCAACCTATTAAAAAGATTTTTGTACAGCAAAAATTATCAAGAAAATAAAGACAACCCACAAAATAGGGAAAAAAAAAAGAAAAAGTAAAAATAAAATGAGCTTTGAAATCTATAAACAAAAGGAAAAAATATAATCAATCATCCTTGACAATGGACATTAATACCTAGAACATATAAAGAAATGAAGAAAATCAGACTCTCCATATTTAAAGACTCAATTCAAAAATAGGCATGTGAGATGAATACCCACTTCTCAGAGGAAGAAATTTATCAGAGGCAATAATTACATGAAAAAAATGTTTAACATCACTGGTCATCTCAAAGGTACAAATTAAAACAATGGTGAGATTACATCTCACTCCAGAAAGATTGACTATTATCAAGAATCAACCGAGACGACCCGGGGTCCTCCGGATCCTGAACAGACCCAGAGCGCAGGCCCGGTCAGGGAGTGAGACGACCCAGGGATGCGGATCCTGAACAGACCGAGAGCGCAGGCCCAGACAGTGAGTGAGACACCCAGGCCACAGGATCCTGAATAGACCCAGAGCGCAGGCCCGGGGAGTGAGTGAGACGACCCGGGGTCCTCCGGATCCTGAACAGACCCAGAGCGCAGGCCCAGAAGGGAACTCTTCAGCAGAACTCCCTGCAAAGAGGCTAGAGGCAAGACCCACCCAGCTGATTCAGGAGCAGAACATCTTCCCAGAGAGACACAAAGGGTTCAACTCTAACGCCTGCAGCAGAAAGAAGTGGAGCACAGCAGCCAGATCCAAGCAACACCTACCTGGAGGAATCTGAACTTCGTAGATCTGGACCTGGTGCTAAGGTAATAACTCTATCCAAGCTCTTCACCAAAGGTCAGAAGATAGTGGTACACAAAATGACAAAGAGAAGGAACAAAATGCAGTCTCAGGCCGCCAGTCCACCCAGTACAACTGCAGAAGACACTAGCACTGAGGAAATTGGAAATCACATGCCAGATATCTCGGAAATAATAGCGTTGACAGTGAAGAATCAACTGCAGAAAGGTATAGAAGAAATCAGATCAGAAATAATTTTGGAACCAAAAAATGTAGTGGTAACTATAATCAAAGATGTACTGAGTGCTTCTAAAGAATACACTGATAAAAAAATAGAGGAGAATATAAAAATGATGGAACCCCTGAATAA
>NW_004524701.1:2457997-2470350 GCF_000260255.1 Octodon degus | reverse complement strand
AATCAACCAATAATAAATCCTGGCAGCGTCTTAGGGAAAAAAGCACCCTTCTCCACTTTTGCTGGGAGTACAGACTGGTGCAATCATTGTGGAAATCAGTGTAAAGATTCCTTAAAAAACCAGGACTAGCGGACCCACTTAATCCAGCTATTTCCCTTTTTCAGTATCTTCCCAGAAGAATTAAAAACATTCTACAAAGATACACTGCACTTTACAGCAGTACCGTTTGTAATAGCTAGAGCTTGGAAACAACTGAAATGCCCATCATACAATGGTGTACTACTCAAATACAAAGAAAGATAAACCTCACTAGATAGCTCAGTGGATTAAAGCGCCTACTTAGGCAGACACAGTGACCGGTTCAATCCTTGGCATGCCCTGCCAGCCGGGCCCCTGTCCCTGGGGCATGCTGAGCTGGCAACTGAGACTGAGGGTGGTGGCGCATGCCTGCAACAGCACTTGGGAGGCGGTAAACAGGAGAATCACTACAAGTGTGATCTAGCAGTGAGACCCTGAACACCCTGTAGACCCTTCCCTAAAATACAGGAAAAAGAAGGAAGAAATAGAAATAAAGCTTTTGTAAATAAGGGGGAGAAGATGGGTTGAAGGGTAGAGGGGGATGGGGGAAAGAGAAAAAATATGTACAGATACAAACTTCCTTTTATAAAAACTATTTTATTTATTTTCCAGAGATCAAACTTAGACCTTATGCTTGCCAGGCAGGCACTTATGCCACTGAGCTATCTCCCTGGCCCCAAACTTCCTTTAATGAATATGATCGTTATGTGTATCTAAAATGTACCCATAAAAAAAAATAAAATAAAATGAAATGTACCCATAAAATAAAAAAATTACTGTGCTGAGTACCAAATTCAAGGAGATTCAAAGCAGTCAAGTACTAAAGTGTGACTGTGCCAATTAGGAATGATTAGTTGTTGTTAATCTTTCTGTCCCTAACTGATAAATTCTGCTTTATCACAGGAATGGATATAAACATGGCCTTAAGTTTAGGATGATCCCATTTTCAGGTAACCTGTGCTGTGGATAAAGGGGCTCACTGTCCATATATAGTGTGCCATCTTTTCAGATACCTGAAAGAGAACCAAAATGTAACAGGAAGCAAACTCTGTGGCCAGGTCTGAAGAAGCGAATAAAGGAACAGGAGAAGAAGTGAGTAAAGGACCTGCTCTACCTCTTTCCTAGAGTTCCTTTTCCTTTCAGTCCTCGGGGGAAGGTGGGGAGACTAGAGGCTAAATCAAGGGAATAACAGGCTGCACACCAGTGCCTTTTCTTTTTTAGATTGAACCGGGAAACACTGGACTACATCTCAGTACCTTTTCTTTTTTAATTTGAGACAAGGTCTTACTAAGTTGTCAGGCTTGTGTTAAATTTATAATTCTGCTGTGACCTCCTGACTCAGCCTCCCAAGTACTGGAGATTACAAATGTGTGCCACCATGCCTGGCTTCTCTCTGGAGTTTTTTTGTTAACCCTGTTAGTATTTGAAATATTATGGTTTTCAAAAAGGGGCAGAGGGACAATACCCACTTGCCATGAAAGAACACACCTAGCCCCCAAGTTTAAAAATACCATTCTCCAGAAGCCAGTAATCTGGAGAGATGGCTTATTCTTATTTCAGGCCTGGGGTAGGGACAGTGTAATCTGGAACTTCTTGGGCTGAAGAGCAAACCTCAAGAAAAATGAGAGGAATTTCTCAAAAAGACATATCAGCCTGTTAAAAAGGGCCCTCCTGCATCAAAACTGAGCCATCTGCCTCAAAATGAATGACAGTAAAATTACTGAATAAACACCCATGATTCAATGGCGATATTTTTTGTTCTACATAAAAATATAAATCAAGAGAAATGATTAACTTCTTCACAATATAAAATAATAAAAACATTAAGTTCTACAGTATCAGTGAGAGGCTGGGGATATAGCTCAGCATAATAAACCCCTGTCTGTAGAAGATGGGTAAGGCAATGATCTTGAGAATCTTCAGAAGATTCTTGAATCAACCAGTTAACTGGAATGATTCTCACCCTGACTATATATACAGACACCTGTGAACTAAGCAACTGCACTGAAGATGGCAATTTGTAATAGTAGGTTCATGCTTGGAGTGCCTGTCATTCTGGTCTTCTGAATATGGGCTGCTTGTCATGACATGCCAGATGCTGCCATGCTGTCTCTCGGATAGATGACTGCTCCAAAAGAAAGGGGTGGTGAATGAAGGCAGGAGACAGGAAAAGGTTGCAGGAATGTCCTGTATTCTTGTTGCATAAGGTATGTATGGTTAGATTTCTGCACTTATGTGTAAACATAAGAATTATATAATTCTTTATGCCTACTTTTAAAACATATTTTAATTTTTTAAATATTTTTTCATCATATTCTGTAGGGACTTAAAAGTTCAGCATATCAATACTTGATGAAAATACCTGTTCCATGTTATGCCTAAGATGTGTGATATTTCAAACAGATAGGTTAAGCTTAAGAGCCTAGGCTGTATGGTAATAACAATAAGCTTGTCTTCTGGAGGGTTAACAACCTAAGTTTGCAGACCAAAATTACAGAAAAAGGAGGGCTGCAAGGAAAGCCAACATTTTGGCCCTAGCCTTCCAAGGTCAATTAAGACTCAGGACATAAGAGAACTTGTACTGTAATATCACATAACTCAGTAGTGTCCCAAATTTTCTGATCAAGGAGATTATGGGGCCAAAGAGGAAAGTGATTGATGATGGAGAATGTGCCTAAGGAGAGTCACATGGAGAGAAAACATTCTCTCAGGCTTTCACAGAGAGCACATTGGCCAAGCAATGGCCGTGACTCATCCACATAGCTGACACTGACAAAGGATCTACAATCTGAGGTACAGGGTCTCAGGATAAATCCTGAGGGGATTTGACTGACCTTATCAGATCCAAAAGCTACAACACTTGTTGCATAGGTCTTGCTTTATCTTGGTCTTAACCACCCAGCAGAAAAGTATAAAAACGAAGTATAAGAAGTAAAGCCATGGTGTTATGTTGAGCTGTAGGGGACTCAGGTCAACAATTTCTGACACTGCCAGTCAAGCAGACAGAAGACCCAATACTATTATGCACTACTGGACTCTTTCAGAATATTTTGCTGAGTTCACACACCTAGAATATTTAAATGACAGAACTAAACAAAAAAAGGGGATACAGACGAATGACCATTTTGTATCTGTGTATTCAAAATAGCATAGATAGTTACATTCTCTTAATGAACAGAGGCATTTGTTCTAATAGTGTTTGTAAATAGGATATCATGTCCGCATCTTGTACAGCAAATAACCACTAGGAAGAGAGTAAGCAATGTGTTAATTATTGAAACTATTATACCAATTTGATTTGAAACTGTCTCATTGCTATACGTCTCAAAAAAATTATGGAAAAATAAATAAATTAAAAAAATAAACCCCTGTTTGGCAAGTACGAGGTCCTGAGTTTGATTTCTGGCACCAAAAAAAAAAAAAAAAAAAAAAAAAGAAAGAAAGAAAAGGAAAAGAAAAGAAAAAAAGAATATTAAGTCAGAATAACACCATTCCACATAACATGGTCAAAACAAGAAGACACGAATCAGCAGATGCTAAAACTACAGAGTAAAAGGAAATAGGATCATTACCCAGTCTCTGTGCATCTCTCTAGCAACTGCTTAATCATCATGAAGGGGAAAATGGCAACTGTACAGGAAAAATTCAGCTGGGCCCATTGAAAACAAATTGGCCAAACTTTTACCAATAACAGGAAAAAGTATCAGCTACCTAACAGGACACAACGAGGACATAAAATCATTTATGTGGTATTCTTTCCATGTGACCTAAATTTAAACACAAACATCAGATAAACCTAAATTTACCGCTCTAAGAAAAACTGTCCTGAGTATCAAAGTAAGTATCATGAGAAAGCAATACACACACACACACACACACACACACACACACACACACACAGACAAAACTGCGGAGAAACCATTCCCAATTTAATGTAACTAGAGGAATGATAAACTACAGCCAATGTGCAATACTAGGGAAATATATGAAATACTACTCAAAATAAGGTCTAAGGACTGACCACTAGTCCTCCAACTCCATGCTCCTATGTCCACGTCAACAGAAGCAACTTACACCATAATGTAAATAAAACATGATTTTAGGAACATAGCTTAGTTTAGCTCATTTCTTTTCCCACTGTTCCAGACTGTCTTGGAGAATTAATCAGTATCTTAAATCTTATTATTTCTACAACATATTCTTTATAAATATGTACTTTAGGTGGCAATACTATTTAAAGACACTACTAGAAAAAAACGAGTAAAAGGGAGTTAGTATTGTACCAATGTTACTAGTGTTCTGAATTTGAAACATCATTATTATATATAAGTGAATTAATTACTTTTTTGGGGGGCCTGCCCAACAGCTCGGTTGTTTAAGTGCCTGCTTAAACAAAGCAATCAGGCTCAGGATGCTGTGGTTCGATCCCCAGATCCTCAAGCCAAACCAAACCTGCCCTGAAGGCATTGCGAGGCCGCAAAAAAAAAAAAAAAAAAATTACTTTTTCTCCAAAAACAAATGCAAAATATTGCAGGCAAAATGTTCAACAGTACTTTTTATGAAGAGGATAAAAGAAACTGTAACAATGAATGAGAAATTATAATGAGTGACTTCTTGAAAGGACTGTGGGGAATTGTTTATAATACTTTTATAGCTACTCTGTAAAAGACAAAGAAACTCCACCATGCTCCTCAGAATTAACCATGTAAGTAAGATCTTTACTATTTTCCATTTCAGAATGAATTTCAGGATGAAGTATGCTTACTATGGCTTTGAATAAAAACTCAATTTAGGAGGAAATTTTCATCTATTTGCAATAAATAAAACTGACTTTTCAGTTTATCCCACAATACTTTTTTTGCTTAGCTTCCAGAATATCACATAATCTTTCAAGTTTTATCTCAATGTCTTTTTTTGTTGTTGTTTTGTATTCTAGGGAAGGGTCTACAGGGTGTTCAGGGTCTCACTACTAGATCGAACTCGTAGTGATCTGCCTGTTTACAGCCTCCCAAGAGCTGGGATTACAGGCGCATGCCACCATGCCCAGTCTCAACTGCTGTCTCAGCAAGCCCCAGGGGCAGGACCAATATGGCAGGCCCTCTCAATACGTTTTCCTTCTTATAATTTTGTAATTCTAAGGTGCCTGGATCTCAGTATTTCAACCAACAGATCCTCTCTTCTCCAAATACACTAGAGTTCTTGTGATGTCTTACAATTATATGGCTTGAAAAATCAAACAAATACTCCCTGAACTACACACTTGGACTTCAAACATCACAAATCCACTTCCCACGCTGAGGAGCTCCAGCAGCACTGCCTCAGTGAAGTCTTCACCCATGTCCTTCAGAAACCATGCTATTGTCCTGCAGTTTTTACTCCTGACCCTTCTGCCATGATAGCTATTCTCTGACATGCTATAAATGTTATTTCTTTTTCAGAGAGGAATATATGGGCAACGGTTTGAAGTTTGTTTATTTTTAAATAGTATCATACTAGCTCATAGACTGCACCCAATAAATATGTTAATATAACTCAATTCAGGGACTTAAGAACAAATTATATAGCAGTTATAGAGGACCAAAAGTACTAGTTAAGATAAATTCCCTATGTATGGAGGGTCAGAAATAATGAGCATTGTTCTCACTGGGCCTTTTATTGAAAATTACCATTTTCTAAGAAATATAAGCACATGCTGTTATCTCCATGTCTAACAAGAGGAAAAGATAATGAAGTTGGACCCAACAAAGGTCAAAGAAGGGGAAGTAAGTTACCAAAATATCCCAAATTAAGCATCTTTTCCTTGAAAATTCTTCTACAAGGCAGATTTAATGAATCTATTGTGTTACTTACACTATAATCACGGTGTCTTTGTTGAAATTTTTCTCTTGAATTGTACTGGAGCAATTTGGGGAAACAACATCATCACTATCAGAAGACAAATCAATATATTGGATTCCTTTTTCATTCTTGAAACATGATATACTTGCTTTTCTTTCATTATCTGGAGTTTCTGGAACACTAGAATCTTCTGTAAAGGAAAAAAAGAAAGGCATTTTGAACAACTAATAAAGAATCAAATTTGTTTTTAATGATTACAATCATATATATTTCCATTTACTAATTCACTTCTAAATTAAAATATTCCTACTATGTAAATGATTTTGTTTGATAGTCAAGGCCTTAGTGGAAATTGCAAAATAGATTTGTGTTTTATATTCTAATCTTTTGTTTTTCCTGTGCTTTTATTTCCTAACACTCAAATCACACTTGATATACCATGGACATCATAGTCCACTGAAGACTTGACTCTAATCTTGTTCCTTCATTTTGTTTATCTCTCCAAACCTTTATTACCTCACCTATAAAATACATCTAATCAGGGCTAGTAAACCCATAAAATAAATGATATACATGGTGTTGATGCAGTTATAACCTGTGATCACTTAAGATTCTAGGGAGGACTCACCATAGGGATGGGAAAAGCCAAAACGCTGGGCTCTTACATACCACTCATTAAATGTGAACTGTGTTTTCTTCTAAACATCTGGGATTCAGAGGTCATTTTTGCTATGGACCATGACTCTGTCCTTGGTCTACATATGCCCAATCCTGATAACTAAAAACAGAACAAAGTTCATATCTCACTATTACAAATCTTGCTCAAATCTCTCCTGATAGTATAGCCATCTTTTAGGAAGTGTCTGTTTATGGCAGACAAGGTTAGATAGCCCAAAATTTATAGGATCTCATCGCTCTTTAAAACTGAGGGCTATAGAGGTTTATAGGAGATTCTGCTACATTTAGAAGTCTCCAGCCACAGACTACCATATACCTGTGATCACTTAAGATTCTAGGGAAGTTGGGGGTGCACATGACCGAGACTGCCACAATTTTCTGAGAACAGAAGCATCTCCCAGCTCCTGATTCAGAACTGATATAGGACTCAGATACTGCATGTGGGCCAGCCTGAACCTGTGTCAGTGTCCCCCTCCATGACCTAAACTGGAGTCCTTCCCTGGTTCTCAGTTTTTTTTCCCCTAAGAAAAAGTTATGCTTCTGTTTTTATTTATTTACTTCCATTCCTACTAAAGCAGAGACCCACCCTAGCCAGTGAATATGTGATCAAAATGTGGTAAATATTTAAATGACAGAAAATGCAGTAAAGTAAAAAAACAAACAAAAAAAATGTCACTAACCCTCCTCAAATAGTTCTTCCTGCTTAGAATACACTTACTTCATCCTTCTTGTCACTTTCTGAAGCCATTCTGAAGTCCTTTTATGAATGTCTTTAATTGGGAGGCTGCCTAGACCTTACCTGGCCATTTGTCTTTGGGGCTAGAGCCAGAAAGCCCAGGATGCAGATTCAGAGAGTGGAGTGATGAGGACAGAGTGTCATTTTTTTCCCCAGCCTCTTTCTCTTGGATAGCATTCAGCTGTAAGCATTCACTGCCATTTTTCAATCACAACTCCTAAATATACTCATGAAAGATGACTCCCCCCCAAAAAAAAAAAAAAAAAAAAAAAAAAAAAAGAAGACTTCCAAAACTACACAGAAAGTGGCAAGAACAATGCAATGGTTTAAAGCAAGAGGGAATATCTTGGAGGCAGATAATGGCAATGTCTTACAGTAATAAATATTTAAATTTTAAAAAATTTTTTCCTCTCTCCTTTTTAATTTTTTATACTTTTGGACCAATTTTACATGCTTGTATCTGGTAATCTGAACAACTAATCTGAAGATAATTATGGAATATAACATCCACTGTAGAATCCTTACAATTTTGCTTAGTGAAATTTTGTATCATTTCCAATTTTTTTAAACTATTGTTATTCTCTTTAAAAATAGTAAAAACCTGATGGAGATTCTTAGGACCATAGCCTTAACCATCTTGTTTATATAAATGTATAGTTTGTACTAAGTGTTTGGACAGGATATCATGTCTACATCTTGTACTACGAATAACTACTACGAAGACAACAATATGCAATATATTAATTACTGAAACTGTCCTACTAGTCAGTTGTGAAACTGTCTCATTGCTATTTGTTTCTCAATAAAATTATTAAAAAAAAAAAAAAAAAAAAGAAGGGAACGTAAGAGGCCACAGAAGAAAGCAAGCTTGTAAAGCTGATCTTGGCCTTCTTGGTAGGTTCCATTCACAGTATGAATTCCTGAATCATTATGGTGGTGGTCTAACATGGAAAACCTAACATTTCTTGTCTCCAGAACTGGGAGGGAATTAATTTCTGCTGTTTAACTCACCCAGTCTGTGGGACTTTGTTACAGTAGCCCTGGAAAACTATAAGCTTGGTATTATACATCTGCCTGAGCAAAGCAGGATGGTAAACTTTTATGCTCTCTGCAAGAGGGAGTCCCAGAATTATGCTCCCTTTTCCAAGAAAAACCTGTTTCATCCTTATATCCTCTTAGGGAAAAAGTTAGGCTAAAACAATTCACATAGAAATAATAATACTCCTTTGATCCAGTGAATGAACTACAAAAAGCAAACAACCTCATGAATATTTCAAAGGCAATAAAGGATTGTTAACTACCTCAAATATAATGAACATTTGAATCTTGACAACAACCTCAACAAATACCACATTTTGGTGTATGTGGGGACTTCCACATGCTTGTCGCGCCCAAGAACCTTCACCAGCCAGCTGCCAGGCCCTTTGCCAGGCCTCCTATGGAGCCTTGCAACAGAACTCCCTACAGAGAGGCTAGGAGCCAGATCCTCCCAGCTAATCCAGGAGCTGAACATCTTGCCAGAGTGGCACAGCGGGTTCACTTCTACGAGGTGCAGCAGGAAAGAAGAAGCTGAGCATAGCAGCAAGACCCAAGCCAGACACATCACAAGAGTTCAAACTTCGTAGATCCATACCTGAATTTTGGTAGATACTAAGATTATAACTGCACCAAAGCTCCACACCAAAGGTCAGAGACACTGCTATACAAAATGACAAAGAGAAGGAACAAAATGCAATCTCTGGCCCCGAGCCCACCCAGAATAAATGCAGGAGACATTAGCACAGAAGAAATTGAGGATCACATGGTTGAAATGTCTGAATTAATAAGAGTCTGAAGTAAAGAAACAACTGCAGAAAGCTATAGAGGAAATCAGATCAGAAATATCCTCTAAAATAAGAAAAGAAATCTCTGAATTAATAACATCTGAAGAACCAATTACAGAAACATATAGAGGAAAACTCTACGAAAGAATAACTGCTTCTAAAGACACTGATAAAAAATTAGAGGAATACAGAAAAACGATGGAAGCCTTGATGAGCAATATAGGAAAGAAATAGATCACATGAAGCAGAGTCAAAGAGATATAGAAGAACTTAAAATCTCAATCACAAGCTTGCGAAACTGAGTGAAAGTGAAGATAGAGTTTCAGATCTTGAAGACACTGTCAAAGCTAGTGAAAAGATAAAAAAAGACCTCTTAAAAACAACTAGGATGAAGGAAAAAATAATTTCTTCATCTACAAGATGATGCAAAGATGAATGTGTGACTAAAAGGCAGGCATCAATGAGAAAGACTCAATACAAATGATATAAAATGAATATGGACAGAAGTAATAGCAGAAAACTTCCCAAATATGGATAAACAATCTGACATTCAGTACACTGAAGCATATAGAACTCCAAATAACATCAAACCAAGTAAAAACACATTCAGACATATAAACGTCAAGACTCCAGAAATCCAGCACAAGAACAATATACTAAAAACCGCTAGAAATAAAAAACCAGAACATTTAAAGGAAAAATAAACAACATTTAAAGGAAAACGCATCAGAATAACAGCAGACTCCTCTTCACAAACCAGGAAGTCAAGAAGACTATGGAGCAGAGTATTTCAAGTCCTGTATGGAAAACACATTCCAGCCCAGACTACTATACCTGGCAAAACTCTCTTTCAAGTTTGATGAAGTGAAATACTTCCATGACAAAGAACAATTAAAGAATTTCATAATGACAAAACCAACCCTACACAGACTATTAGAAGATATTCTTGAGAGGAACCAAAATGACCAGAACTCCATGATTGAGAACAAAAAGAACCCACCAAATAGGGCAAAAAATTAAACAGGACAAAAAGGATACATTTACCTGACATGTCAATCATAAGTCAATACATCTCAATTATGACCATCAATGTAAATGGACTCAATTCACCAATTAAAGAAGTAGACTGGCACAGTGGATTAGGAAGCAAAATTGAACAATCTGCTGTATAAAAGAAACACACTTAACTCATAAAGAAATTCATAGGCTGAAAGTCAAAGAGTAGAAAACTATGCTACACGCCCCAGCACCTCAGAAAAAAGCAGGGGTAGCAATTCTTTTCTCAGATAGTCTCTACTTCAAACCAAGATTGATCAAAGGAAATAAAGGCCACTACATACTGGTTAGAGGAAAACTTCAAGAGGAAGAGGTTAACACTCATAAATATGTATGCAACAAACACGAGAGCACTCAACTATATAAGACAAATCTTAATAGACATGAAAAATTTAATATCCAATACACAATCTTAACAGGAGACTTTAACACCCCCTTATCCCAAAAAGATAAGTCAAGCAGAAAAAAATTAGCAAAGAAGTAGCAGAATTGGGGGCTGGGGAGATGGCCCTGTAGAATAAGTGCTTGCCTGGCAAGTGCAAGGCCCTGAGTTCAATCCCCAGTTCCGGAAAAAAAAAAAAAAAAAAGAAGTAGCAGAACTGAACCAGAACTTGAAACAGATGAACTTAGTGGACGTATACAGAGTGTGCCACCCAGCCACAGAAGAATACACATTTTTGTCAGCTGCTTATGGGACATTTCTTAAAACAGACCACAAACTAGTCCATAAGTCATGCTTAAGTATATGCAAGAAAACAGAAATTATCCCAAGCATATTATCTGACCACAATGCAATGAAACTGGAAATAAATGACAAAAAAACCCCAGAAAAATCCCATAAATACAAGGAAATTAAACAACACCCTACTCAGCAATCAATGCGTCACAGATGAAATTAAACAAGAAATTCAACAATATCTACAATTTAATGAAATTTCAATCACAACTTATTGGAATTTACGGGATGTGATGAAAGCAGTTCTCAGGAAAATTCATAGCTGTGAATGCATACATTAGGAAAACAGAATGGGAACAAATAAACACCCTAATGCTGCACTTCTGACATCAAGAAAAGAGCAAACCAAACCCAAAGCCCATAGACAGGAGGAAATTATAAAAATTAGAGCAGAAACTAATACAATCGAGACCAAGAAAACAATTCAAAGAATTAACGAATCAAAAAGCTGGTTCTTTTAAAGATTAAATAAAATTGATAAGTCCCTGGCCAATCTCATTATAAAGAAGAACGAAAAAACTCAAATACAAGCAATAAGGAATGAAAAGGGTGAAATTACCACAGATCCAGTGGAAATTCAAAAGATCATCAATAGCTCCTTTGAGAAACTTTACTCTCACTTTCACAGAACAGAAGACACAGAAAAAATGGACAGATTGCAGGAAAGGTACAAATGACCAAAATTGAATCAAGAACATATAAGAACTCACAATAATCCAATTCCTGAAGGCAAGTGTTATACTGATACCAAAATCAGGGAAACACACAACTAAAAAAATAAAAAAAACTAGAGGCCAATCTCCTTAATGAACATAGATGAAAAAAATTCCCAATAAAAATACAGCAAATCATCAAGAAGATTATACACCATGACCAGGTAAGATTCATCCCAGGGAGATAAGGATGGTTCAATATATGCAGATCTATAAATGTAATACAAAAGACTTGATAAAGTCCAACACTTATTCATGTTCAAAGTCTTACAGAAAATTGGAATAGATGGCCTCTACCTCAATCTGATAAAAGCCATCTATGACAACCCAACAGCTAACATAATTCTAAACGGGGAAAAATGAAATCTTTTACTCTCAGATCTAGTACAAGAAAAGGATGTCCTCTATCATTCCTCCTATTCAAAATAGTTCTGGAATACATTAGCTACAGCCATTAGACAAGAGAGAGAAATAAAAGGAATAATAGGTAAAGAAAAAGTGAAACTATCATTATTTGCAGATGATATGATACTCTATTTGGAAGACCCAAAAACTCCACCAAGAAGCTACTAGAATTAATACACAAATTCAGTAGCATAGCAGGATACAAAGTCAATACCCAAAGTCAACAGCATTCCTCTACACAGATAACAAACACACTGAGAGGGAAATTAAGAGAAATAATACCTTTCATA
>NW_004524701.1:2442637-2457642 GCF_000260255.1 Octodon degus | reverse complement strand
CTAAAATTTATTTGGAACCAGAAAAGACCTAGAATAGCAAAGGCAATCTTGCACAACAAAGACAAGGGAGGAGGCATTACAATTCCTGACCTGAAATTATACTACAAAGCTACTGTGATAAAATCACCATGGTATTGGCAACGAAATAGACCTGAGGATCAATGGAATAGATTAGAAGATGCAGAAGCAACTACAAACACACTCAGCCACTTTATCTTCGACAAAGGGGCCAAACATGCTTACTGGAAGAAAGCATGGAAAAACTGGCTCTCTATATGCTGAAAACTAAAAACTGACACCATGCACTAAAGTCAAAATAGATTAAAGATCTAAACATTAAAACAGAAACACTAAATCTGGAAAAGAAAGTAGGAGGAACTCTTGAAGGCATAAAGGTAGGCAAACAGTTCATAAACAAAAATCAAACTGCACAGGTAATACTTGAAAGAATTAACAACTGGAACCTCCTCTTATTGAGAAGTTTTTGCACGTCAAAAGAAATTACCAACAGCGTGAAAAGACAACCCACAAATTTGGAAAACATCTTAACTCAGAAGCACTCAGACAAAAGTCTTCTCTAGAATCTATTAAGAACTAAAAGACATTAGGGCCCTAAAATTTACAGACCCAATCCAGAAATGGGCATCCGAGATGAACACCTGCTTCTCAGAGGACGAAATTAAAGAAGCAAATAAATATATGAAAAAATGTTCCACATCACCAGCCATCCATGAAATGCAAATTAAAACAACACTGAGATATCATCTCACCCCAGAAAGAACGGCTATTATAAAGAAATCACCCAACAACAAATGTTGAAGAGGCTGTGGGGAAAAAGGAACCCTTCTCCACTGCTGGTGGGAATGTAGAGTGGTGCAACCATTATGGAAATCAGTGTGGAGACTCCTTAAAAAACAAGGACTGGAAATCCCATTCAATCCAGCTTTCCCCATACTGGGTATTTTCCCAAAAGAACTGAAAACATCACATCATCGTGATATATGTGCACCTAGGTTTATAGAAACACAATCTGTGATAGCCAAATCTTGGAAACAACCAAAATGCCCGTCACCTGAGGAATGGATGAAAAAGATGTGGTGTTTTTATACAACAGTATTACTCAGCTATAGAGGATGATAAACTCAAAGACTTCATACATAAGTGGATGCCTCTTGAAGATATAATCATGAGCGAAATAAACCAGACCCACATGTGTAAATATTGTATAGTCTCCCTAGTATAAGAACTCAAAAGAAGAAATAAAATTGAAAGGTATAACACAATTAAATGGAAAGCAAGAGCTTAAGGATTAAACAACAAAGAGAGGGCAAGGAGAAAAGCTAGGAAACATGGCAGGTACAAAACCATACATCTATAAACACAATATGGTTAAGGCAATAATCTTGAGAATCTCCATCATCAGGTTTTTGAAAGTAGCAGTTAATTGGTAGGATTCTCACCCTGACTAACTATATATGCTGATACCTGTGAATTAAGCAGCTGCACTGAATATAGCAATGTGTAATACTAGGACCATGCTTGGAAAGTCTGTTATTCTGGTCTAAAAGCATACTGCTTCATGGGCCGGGGAGATGGCTCAGTGGAATAAGCACTTCTCTGGCAAGTGCAAGGGCCTGAGTTCAATCCCTGGTTCCACAAAAAAAAAAGCATACTGCTTCTAATGTCGTATCAATTACTGCAATACCCTCTCTCAAGTAAATGTTTGTTTAAAAACAAAATAAAGAAAAAAAAAGGGGTAATAAATGAAAACGAGACAAGAAAAAATGTCATAGGACTTCCTGATACAATGTTGTGTATGGTTAGATTTCTAAATTTCTGTGTAAAAATTTGTTATTGTTTCTTTTTTTTTACTTTTTTAAATTTATTTTTTATTTTTTTCACATTCTGTAGGGATTTGAAGTTTAGCCTATCAATGATTGATGGAAAACACCTGTTCCATGTTATGTCTAAGGCATTTGACATTCAGGCAGATACTGATGTTAAGCTCAACAGCTTAGGTTCCAGAGTAATAATATCATTAATCTTCTCTTCTGGAGGGTTAACAACCTATGTTTGCAGATCAAAAAATTAGAGAAAAAGAAGGGCTACAAGGATAGCCAACATTGTGGCCCTGGCCCTTCAAGGTCATGGAGGACTCAGGACATTTGAGAACCTGTACTGTAACATCCTGTTATTCAGTGGTGTCCCAAATCGTCTGTTCAAGGAGATTATAGGGTCACAGAGGAAGGTGATTGACGATATACAGTGTGCCTAAGGAGAGTCACATGGAGTGCAAACTCTCAGGCTTTCACAGAGAACAAATTGGTCAAGCAATGGCCATGATTCATCCACATGGCCGACACTAACAAAAGATCTACAAACTGCTGTACAGGGTTGCAGGGTAAATCCTGAGGGGATTTGACTGACCTTGTCAGATACAAAAGTTACACTTTTTATTATATAGGTCTTGCTTTATCTTCGTCTTAACCATCAAGCAGAAAAGTACAAAAACGAGGTATTAAAAAGTAAAGCTGTATTAATAAGCTGAGCTGTAAAAAGCTCAAGTCAACAACTTCTGACATTGCCAGTCCTGTGAACAACCCATTAGTATTATGGACTACTGGACTATGTTGGATTACTTTGCTGAATTCATACACCTATAATATTTGACTGGCAATGGAATACCCATCTCTGACAAAAGTAAACAAAAAAGGGGGATATAAATGAAGGACCATTTTGTAGTGAAAAAATAATATGTGTGTGTGTAAAATAGCATAGATATATGGCTACTTTCTCTTAGTTCAATGAGAAGAAAGCTTTGAACTAATAGTGTTTAGACAAGATAGCATGTCTGCATCTTACACTATGAATAACTACTACAAAGAGAATATGCAATGTATTAATTACTGTAACTGTCCTACTAACCTGTTTTGAAACTGTCTCATTTCTTTCTCAATAAAGTTAATACTAAAAAAATGCAAAAAGAAAAAAATACTACATTTTATAGACAAAACTAAGGTTAAGAGTGAGAAACCAACTTGCCCAAGAGAATAAAGGATCTGAAATTCAAATGCCAGGAGTGGTGACAAAGGCCTGTACTCCCATGAACAGATGTGAAGCAGGAGAATGGTTGAATTCGAGGCTAAACTACATAGTGAAACCATCTCAAAAAAAGCTACAAAATAAAACACTATACCCTAAAACTCTTATCTTGGGGGTAAGGGAGATAGCTCAGTACAATAAGCGCTTGCCTCAGTAGAAGAAGCAAGTGCAAGGGCCTGAGTTCAATCCCTGGTTCCGTCACAAAGAAAAGAAAAAAAAAAAAACAACTCTTATCTTCTCCCACTAACTGCTATAAAATGATACTAATCATTATAAAGCTCATGAGCCATATTTGTATATAACATTAACTAAGTAGTTCCTTTGGGTTTGTAACCATATCTCACAGTGATTCAGCATCTCCACATCTTTTTAAAAATAAGTGGATATTCTTTGATACTACAGCAAACTTAACAAGTAACAGCTTCCTAAAGATTAGCTGCAACATGTAGTCTGAAACCACAAAAATCTTGCATTGTGTTACATTAAATCCACTGCCTTAGTATATATTTTAATCAACTCTGAATAGTGTATTATTTTGTAACATTGTGAAGGAGGTAGCTAAGAAAAGACATGAAAGAAGGATCTGCCCTGGAGCCCAATTTCTGAGTTAAACTTTAATCCAGGTACAGGATATCCAGGTCTAAATACCAATGGAAGAAAAGTAACCAGGTAACCCAATTTATACCCAGTAAATTTCCGTGTGGGCCCAATGGTCTTCAGGGACCTCTAAACCCATTAATCAGTACACCAATCTGCACTAAAAAAAAAAAAAAAAAAATTAAAGCAATTGCTCATATGCTTTCCCTTAAGATGGCAATTGTGCTTATGTTATGAAATAAAGGGTAGTACACGTTACACATTTCACACAATAATAAATAAGAAATCCACTTGTTAGGTTTTTTGGGGGGTGAGGTGGGGTCTCACAACATAGTTCAAAGCTGGCCTTGAATGCTCATCAATCTTCCTGCCTCTGTCTCCTAAGTGACTGGAATTATAGGTGTGTACCACTTCACCCAGATACAAGTTTAGATTTAATACACTTTTTATTACTTCACTGAAAAACTGTTACATGAAATTAGCATTTAAAACAAATACCAAAACTGTTTCGAGTCTGGTCTTTGATTTAATCAAAGGCACCAGCAGTTCTACCCATTATTACTGTTTTGTTTCTGTTTTGAGATGTGGTCTTAATACATTATCTACTCTAGTAGCACAGTTTTAGGCTAGCCTAAAACAAGTGGTCAGCAGCTGGTTTCTTAAGCAGCTGGGACTACACACCATGTACCACAATGCCTGGCCACCTACTCCTGCTTTTTACCATCAAGTGAAGAAGGCAAGTAAGGTCTCAATTCATTGACAATAGTTTTGACCTTGCAGATAACCTAAGATGAGCACAGCAAGCACATTTTAAAAACTTTTGGAAAACAGAGAAAGCTTATTGCTGAAACACCAACTTTTTAAAACAGTAAAAAATTTAGAATTAACATAATGCTAAACACTAAGATTTGGACAATTTTTAGAAATAATAGTAAAAATAGCTAAGAGCCAATGGCTACAAAGATATTTGTGAGGTAGTGATGCTTTTGAAACCAAAGCAAACTGGAATATCTAAATTATCTAAAGTAATATCTAAAAGGACATTGGAAACACACACATACCACACATAGATATAAAAGTGGAAGAAGGATGGTGAAAAGCCTAAACTATTACAAAGGAAAAGCATCTGGTACTATTTGCATTTGATGTGTGTTGAGTGCCCTACGTGTTTAGTTTTGGATACAGTGCCTTATTTATAGGGAGCAGACAATAAAGAATAAAAGGCAAGTCACAGTTC
This sequence comes from Octodon degus, assembly GCF_000260255.1. Taxonomy (NCBI): domain Eukaryota; kingdom Metazoa; phylum Chordata; class Mammalia; order Rodentia; family Octodontidae; genus Octodon; species Octodon degus. Next base: position 2,452,706 of record NW_004524701.1, on the reverse strand, counting down.
AACTTGTCTTCAACAAAGCAGCAGGGGCAACAAGCCATGAACACACATAATAAGGCTTAACTCATGCTATGAGAGAGTACATAAAATGCTACATGGATATGAGACAAAAGAGCCTGTCCTTTCACACAGAAATACCCTAGCTATCTTGTTTTAAAAATAAAAGATAACATTTTCTCATTATGGAAAGTAACAGGCACCAATATCATAAGCATGCAACCTTACATCCCAGTATAAGATTTTCAGCACCCTTATAACTATTCTCAGACACTGAATTTCTAAGTATATCATGAAATAAAATAAGCATTCATGCCTACTACTGATTTTTGTCTTTAGAAGTGGCCCAACATGAGACTCATTCAAAAACAAATCACTACAGGGAAATTATGAATTTAGATAGTTATACCAACTTAATGATCTACAAATAAAGTTCATCTCCCAAAGTAGAATAAAATCAAATGAACCTTTATAACTGGAAGGCAGACTTGCCAAAGCTTGCTATTTTTGATATTTTGATCATGTACTGCTCTCCTCTACACTGCCCAATCCTGTAACACAGCATCTTATTTATAAGGCAGTTCTTATGAGTACTAGCAAAACACATTGTAAATTTGTCCTTCAAAAAGGACAAGTTAGATAGGAAAATACTTTTAGTATTTCATTAAAGACAAACTAACTCATGGAAATACTAGAAAAAGCAATGAATAAACTAAATAGGAGACTGAAGGACAATTTTGAGGAAATACAAAAGTTGAGAAAACACTTCAAATTTAGGCCCCCAAAAGGATAAACGACTAGGATATAGCTCAGTGGGAGAGTACTCCCCTACTGTGTTTGAGTCCCTGGATTTAATCTCAAGTACTGCAAAAATATATATGTATGTACAATGGTACAGACAAATTTTAAGGGTAGGTTGAGTGTGGCCTATAATCCCAGTATATATGAAGCTGAGGCAGGAAAATTATAGTGAGTTCAAGGGCAGCTGGGCTACATAGTGAGTTAAAGGCGAGCCAGAACAACAAACAGTAACAGAAAAGGAAGTTATTATATTAATATGGAACAATGCACAAGCACTGTACTGTCAAGAAATTTTTAATAGATTTTGTATTTATAATAGATGACATCTTAACTATATACTAACAAAATGCAGATACACACGATATATAAAGAATCAATAAAGAGAAACAAGAGCCTTTAACTCAAGCTTTTCAAAAGGCAAACAACATGAAATAACTAACATGTAGAACAATGTTTTACAAATATTTTTAAGTGGAACCTACTATAGAAGATATTTTAAATTATAACATAAAATACAATTATTAGTTGGATGTGACTAAAACAAAAAGTTCAAGTACTGCTACTGTAACTGATACACTTTGGTAATTTTCTATTCTACTGCATTAAAAATTATAATCACGAAAGGCAGAAAAATGAATAAAAACCTAAAGATATCTTCGGAAAGTGGCTCAAGAGACCCACCTACAGTGGTCTCACTACCTTTCGCTCTCATCAAAATAAGAAATACACCTCAAATTCTAGGCATTTGTCCATCTGAAATGCTTTATAGATTCTTTTTTCTCACTAACAATTTTTCTTTGATAGAAAGACAGATGCCTGGGGGCTTGCAGAACAGCTCAGTTATTTAAGTGCCTGCTGTCCTAAACTGACAGGCGCAGGGGACCACAGTTCAATCCCCAGCTCCACATGTCTACCAGAACCACCCTTAAGGCAGCCTGAGCCAGCAAAAAATAAATAAATAAACAAATAATAGTTCTCAACTTTAAAGGGCTATCCAAATAGCTCAGTGGATTAAAGCACCTGCAAGCAGGTGCAGGTGCCAGGAGATTATTTCTCAGGCCTGCCATGCCAAGCCCCACCAAGATGGCAATTGAGACTGGGCGTGGTAGCACATGCCTGTGATGCCAGCACTTGGGAGGTTGTAAACAGGAGAATCATTATGAGTCTGTTCTAGTAGTAAGACCCTGAACACCCTAAAAATACAGTGAAGAAAAAAAAAAAAAAAAAAAAAAGAAAAGAAAAGACGGATGCCATCTCACTGGCTAAATACCAACATACTCTTCAACAGCTAATGGAAGAACACTCAGCCTAAAGAAAAAGGAAATCCCATATTCCAACCTAGAGACTTCATATTGGTAAAGTCTCTTCATTCACTGTCCCCTTCCCTAGGATCAACCTAGACTGCACTGTCACCTGGACTGTAGCTGAGGTGAAAAACCATTACCAGAATAGTCCTGTGAACCAAGAGAAGACTCAAGATTCTCATTCAAGAAAAAAGTTTTCAGGTAAGTAAGACATTACTCTAATCACTTTACCGCTTAAGGGAGAATGCAACTCTTTTCTATGTAGGGCACAGAATTTGCATAATCATATAACAAACATCTTGCTGGATATGTGTGGCATGTTCCCTTGTAGAGTACATCAAGACTTCCTTACTAGGTATCCCCACTCCAAGGAGATGGCTGGACTAAATTACAAGATTATCACAGTTTAGCCCACAATTGCAACATAGCTGAGTGGTTAATGAACTATATTCTTAATGATTCTGACATAATTTTTCTAATAAGGCCAATAAAGCCTCTTTAAAGGCTCTAGTAGGACCCCTATTAAATAAAAGTAAGGGTCCTATCCTGACAGCCAGTAACTGTTGCTATCAAGATGGCTATTTTCAGATATGGTATGATTATCTACGGTTAACCCCAACTATAGGATATCTATACTGGTAGAGAGGCCCTTAAGTTAGGAACAGAAAAATCACTCTTATTCTTACTAGCCTAACACTACTAAATACTTGAGGTGAACACCCCCCCAACAATATATATAAACAATAACTTTACAGGTTGAAGACTGGTTTCCAACAAACTGATTTCATCACTCCAAAATTAGAGCAGAAGTCCCAGTGGCAATAATTAGTCCTGTGGAACCAAATTATGGCCCTGGCTACCCCTGGATGGATAGGAAGATGCAAGCTGGGATTTGCAAGGTTACGAGGCAGGAGTGTCAAAAGTATTAATAAACTTGCAAACTTAGCCTACCTCTGGCATTGATAGTCTAGAAGTGTGTTTCACCGGTTTGATCATCTGGCTTCTATCTTTATCCCTTTCCTAGGATTAGAGGATATCATGCAGCACATCCAGGCCTCAACTAACTATACTCACTGGACCTTAACACTGAGGTTGGTCTCTTTTCTGAACAAAGAAGTAAAATTGAGGCAACCTGTCCTCCAAAATCAGATCGCATTAGACATTCTAACAGCAACAGAAGGGGGTATTTGTGCAATTATAAAAGCTAAATGTTTTGTATACATTCCCAATCCTTCTGCTAATGTTTCAATTATCTGTTTAAGATATTAGACAACAAGTCAATGAAATGTCAGATTCTAAAATTCCCTGGGCCTTCTCCTTATCCTCTTTATGGAAAACTGTTACTGGCTCCTCCTGGTGGAAAACTTTGCTGGCTATATTTATAATTATCCTGTTGATTTTATTATTTGGACCATGCATACTTGTTTCTGTGGCCTTGTCTTCTCCAGACTTCAGAGAGACTTTCAGTGGAGTATCTCTGACTGCCAATCACAACTATGACATTCTCAGCTCTAAGTAGCCAGATCAGTCTTCACCCCTTATTCCCTTCAAAGCAGTTAAGGTTACTTCTTCAGGAACACTGCTAAAATGAAGTAGGAATATTGTAAGCAGTCAGATAAGACTAGACCCTGGAGAGGTCAATGCAGAAGAAAACTGTAGCTGGAGGCATATTCAGTGAAAGAACAGCTCACACATACACTTCCCCTAGGGATGTACAGCAGTGACTGATATTCTAAGTAGGCATCAATCACCTTGGGGTGAAGACCAAACCTCCTTAACCCAGTCCTTCCAGGAAAGTCTTTGTCTGCCCATGTGCACTTGTTATTGTTTCCCCATTTGATTCCCATTTAATCAATACTACCCTAGCACCTATACTTGTTCTAATCTTATTGGTTGAGATCCACTCATAGCCCAGGCCCAGTGAGTGTGTGGGAGAGCTTCTGGCTACACCCTGCGCCGGTGGGACCTGCCAGTTCCAGCCCAGGCGCAGCATGAGTGAGACCCTCTTCCACCCCCTTGGAACCCCCCCACAATTCTGCAGTACCCCTCCACCCCGCCCACCCAGTGAGAATTTCTGCCGCGTTCTGGGGACCCCCAGAGCCAGTCCTAGCCCAGGCCCGGTGAGTGTGTGGGAGAGCTTCCTGCTTCCCTGCGCCTGTGGGAGCAGTCCCAGCCCAGGCACAGCGTGGGCCAGATCCTCTCCCACCCCCTTGGGATGCCCCCCACTCCGCAGCACCTCCCCCACCCCGCCCACCGAGTAGGAATTTCTGCCGCAAGGGGTGGAGGCAACCTATACAATCATTAATGGATGAAAGAACAAACAAAGCATGATAGATATATACACAATGGCCTTAAATAAACTCTGGTACTATACACTGTAACATGAACGAACCCTGAGGATATTATGCTACATGAAACAAGCTTTATCAAAAAGACCAAGACTAGCCAGGCACAGTGGCACAAATCTATAATCCTGGATACCTGGCAGGTTGAGGAAGGAGAATCACAAGTATGTGCCCGGCTTTAGATAGACCATCTCAAACACAAAATAAAAAGGGCTTGGGATGTAGCTCAGTGTAAAGAAAAGTCCTAGATTCAATTCCCACACAAAAAAGTAGCACATCAAGTAGTTAGCCTACCTGAATCCTAGACTTAATCCTTAGGACCTACAAAATAAAAAGCGTAACAAAATTGTATGCTTTCATAAATGTATTAGCCATGTGGATTTTTTTCAGTGTTCCCTTTGTTATTTCTTCCCCCTCCCCCTGTGATAAAAGATTTCTAAATTTTTGGTTGTATTTTTTAAGATTTCATCAGGCCGTAGTTAGGGTTGCTGTATCAAGCTACCATCAGCTGGGTAGGTTATAAACAACAAACTTAGTTTTCACAATACAGGCAACCAAATATAGGCCCCCTTGCCTGTTGTGAAATGTACTGCTGTGAATATGGGTGCACAGATGGCTTTTCAATCCCCATCTTTTAATTCTTTTAAGTATATGCTCAGAACTGGAATTGATAGATCATGTGGTAATTTTTAAGTATTTGACAAGCTGTCCTACTTTTCTGAAGTATACACTTTTAATGTTTTTGCCCACTGTGCAGAGCTATGGTTTCTCTACATTCTTGCCAAAGAAGTCCTAGATTCAATTCCCACACAAAAAATACACAAAAAAAGAAAACAGAACAACAAAACCAAAACCACACATTAAGATCTCCATACCCCTCCCATTCATAGGTTAAAAACTTCACCCAAGGTGAGGTATGTGAAAGTGGGCCATCTGGCTGGGGACTGAGTCCTGGGCATTGGCCTCAGGAATAGGACCAGTGACCCATCTTTCATCAGCCAGTGGGAAGACCCTGCAGAAAGTGGGCTGCCACCAAACAAAACTGCTGGGGCCTATATTTGGTTGCCTGTATTGTGAAAACTAAGTTTGTTGTTTATAACCTACCCAGCTGATGGTAGCTTGATACAGCAACCCTAACTACGGCCTGATGAAATCTTAAAAAATACAACCAAAAATTTAGAAATCTTTTATCACGGGGGAGGGGGAAGAAATAACAAAGGGAACACAGAAAAAAATCCCCATGGCTAATACATTTATGAAAGCATACATTACCTTAAAAATGAAGAATGCGGGCTGGGGAGATGGCTCAGTGGAATAAGTGCTTCCCTGGCAAGCACAAGGACCTGAGTTCAATCCCCAGTTCCACCAAAAAAAAAAAAAAAAAAAAAAAAAAAAATGAAGAATGCAACAAACAATTATTGAATACTGTAATATAGTAGCTATCCAGTGGCTACAGAATCATGAAGTTAAAATGATACAAGTGAAGATGGTGATGACAGCACGTGCCCATAACCCCTGCACTTAAGATGCTGAAGCAGATCACCCAGTTCAAAGCCAGCCTGTACTACAAAATGAGATCCTACCTCAAGAAGAGCTATCATTCAAAGGACAATTCCCACACACTGGCAGAGACTACAATAAACTTCTAAGCAAAACAGGCTAAATGTAGGTAAGGGCAGACCAGATAGCGCAGTGGATTAAAGCCCCTACTTAGGCAAACCCAGGGACCAGGGTTCAGGGTTTCAGACCCAGCTTGCCTGCCAGCCCCGCCCCGCCCCGGAACACCCTGAGAGGGCAATTAAGACTGGGTGTGTAGGCATGTGCCTGTAATCCCAGAGCATGGGAAGCTGAAAACAGGAGGATCACAATGAGTCTGATCTGTGTAGTGAGACCCTATAGACCCTGTACTAAATACATTAAAAAAAAAAAAAAAAAAAAAAGAGTCAAGCTGACAGTGCTGATGTCTTACCCAAGAAGACATCATCTGTGCATGGCTGAGCTACTCTCTCTGGAAGACTTGGATAACAGATACTTTTCCCACTTACTACTCACTGTTACTTTCAAAATCACTTTAGCCAACTGTATCTATTTCACCAAGAAAATAAATACATCAAGCAATGAACCCATGCATTCTTACTTACTTCCATTTTTCCTCCCAGGTAAAATGCATTTTGATTCCTTAACAAAACTGAATAGTTCAACTTTGTTCCCATCTCTTCCTAACTCTTTTTTAGACATTTCCTTTCTCTCTTCCCTTCTTTTCTTTTTTTTTTTTTTTTTTTTGGTGGAACCAGGGATTGAACTCAGGCCCTTCTGCTTGCCAGGGAAACACTTATTCCACTGAGCCATCTCCCTGGCCATCTCTTCTCTTCTTGACTATATTCTTTCCATTCCCTAAAATTTTTTTGTTGACCTGGAGTCCCTATCAAAATGTTACTGTTTCCTTTCTTGAAAGTCTATCTCACCAGTCTTCTGAAACTGTTAAAAGTAATGGGGCACAGTGGCATATACCTGTTATGCCAACACTTGGGAGACTTACGCAGGAAGATGACAAGTTTTGTTGTCAGTCTTGGTTTCCAAAACTTAAAAATTAAAGCTGGATATAGAGTTCAACATGAAGGCCTTTAATACAATCCCTAGCACTTCCTACCTCATGCATACAACTCACAGTGCTAGGCCAAGCGTGATGGTACACATCCATACTCTTAGCACTCAGGAAGCTCAGGAAGAAGACTGAGCTCACCAACTTGGGCTACATAGCAAGTTCAAGGTCAACCTGGATAACATAGTAAATTCTTTTTTTGGAGGGGAAGGTTGGGGCAGGGTCTTCCTCTACAGTTCAGCCTGGTTTTGAACTTACGATGTAGCACAAGCAGGCCTCTAACTCACAGAGATCCTTCTGTCTCATCCTCCCAAGTGCTTAGACTACAGGCATGAGCTACCACCAGATTACTTGCCTAAGAGTAATCTTGTCTCAGAAAAGAAACCCAAAACAAATGAACAAAAATATCCAGTCTTGTTTACAATAATATTTCTTTAAGCCACACAGTATATTCCTAGTAGGATAGATTTCCACCACTCTCAAAATAAACTTTTCATATTTCTCAATGTTGAGACTATACATGATTCTTAAAGCAACAGTTTCTAAGAACTTGTGTATAGAAAGAAATCTGAAGGGCCAGCCAGATAGCTTAGTGGATTAAAGCACCTGTTTAGGCAGACACAAGGATGAATTTGATTGCCCTGGGGTGCGCTGAGAGGTGAATGAGACTGGGTATGGTGGCACCACACCTGTAATCCCAGTGTTTGGGAGGCTGAAAATAGGAGGATCACTATGAGTCCAATCTGTGTAGCAAGATCCTGTAAACCCTGTACTAAATACATAGAAAGAAAAAAGAAATCCCAGTGAAGAATAATACTTAATGAAGAGGAAAAAAAGGAAAACACAAAATAGATTGAGATTAGAAAGGCAATTAAAACTTTCACATTACAAATTCTAGCAAGTAAAACAATCCACTGAAATCCAGTTTGTAAGTGCTTCTCCACTGAGAAATGAGAATTGTGGACTCCGCATTGTGCTTTGTCCAATGCCCCACATTTAACCAAAATGAACAAGCAGTAGCTTCAAAAGACTGAACATCCCCTACTTAAGCACCAGTCTTTCCTGTTAAGCAAATCAATTTCGACCAAAAAAACACATTTCAATTCTGTGCTCAATTTTATAGGCATGGTGGGGCACGCTGGTAATCCCAATTCTTAGGATGCTGAGATAGAAAGACTGCCACAAATTTGAGACCATCCTGAACTACACAGTGAGACTCTGTCTCAAAAAAACCAAAATCCTTCAGTTTAAAGCCTGGAATGGCAGTGCATGCCTGTAATCCCAGCACTCAGGAGGCTGAGGCAAAAGGATCATTATGAGGCCAGCCTGAGCTGCATAGTGAATTCAAGGGCAGCTTGAATTACACAATGAGACCCCTAGTGAAAAAAATAAAACCAAACAAATAAAAGAACAAGTAAAACAACAACTCAGAAACAAAAAAACATATTAGTAGCTAGGTGTGGTGGTACACAGCTACAATCCAAGTACTCTGGGAGGCAGAGGCAGGAAAATTTCTAGCTAAGCCTGGGCAATTTAGCAAATCCCTCTCAAAATAAAAAGTAAAAAGGGGGCTGGGGATGTAACTCAGTGCAAGGACCCTGGGGTTCAATTCCTACAAAAAAAAAAAAAAAAAAAAAAAAAAATTCCTACTATTCCTACAAAAAAAAAAAAAAAGACTGAAATACATACTGAAACTCCTAACATTTCACCATTCATAAGAAATTATAGTATGTAACACAATGATTAATGTTTATGCTCGAGAACTGAATGCCTTGATTTGTATTTTGGCTCCACCAAGTCCTTAACAACCTCTCGAAATATCATTTTTGCAAAATGTGAATAATAATCGTATTTACCTGGTAGGTTTGCTATGAAAACTGTTAAAATTTAAAGTGCTTAGCCCTAAGCCTAGAAACAGTAAGAATTACAAAATACCAGCTGGTCAAGGTACACACCTACAATCTTAGTGCTCTGAAGGGTAAGGCAAGAAGATCTTGAGTTTAAGGCCAGACTTACACACACACACTAGGACCCTGTCTCGAAAAACACAAACAAAAATGCTTCTGTTAACTTTTCAAGGTTAGAATGGAAATTTTAATTCTGTACTTATCCTATCTGCTAAAGGGATAAAAATGATCCGTTCACTATGAAGAATACCGATTATTTATTTGTATTCTGGAGATACCCAAGAAGCTGACTGCAAGAAGTGTGCAAAAGGGATTCTTTGCTTGTACACATGGGTTGTCCTCAGGCACCGCATCAACATCTAGCTCACAGTAGGTGACCAATATTTTTTGAAGCAAATGAATGAAAATCTGCAACCAAATAAGAGCCCCAAAGTCTACTACAGGACTGATCATCCACACTTCTCTACAATTAGCCATTCTGACCTCAGGGTGACCTAAATTCCGCTTTCACTTCTTTCTCTGGGCTACATTCCCAGAACTCACAAAAAAAAAAAAAAAAAAAAGAGTCAAACAACGGACAGGTGCTCAGCTAGGTCTCACAGGGATGAAAGCTATACTGTATTTCAAATGCAAACTGGAGGACAATGCACCCGTATGAATGACAACAAGAATGAAAATCAGCATCCCTCTGCCTTTCATCACATCAAAACACACTCTGGCGCTTCATTCGCAACCCTGTAACCCACCCGTTTTTTCGGTTATGTCCGAGTCGGGGGTGTTGGCCCTGCTCGCTCCGTCAGCATTCTCTTCTTCCGCACTGAGCGAGATGGGCGAGGAAGGGCCCGGCTGGGCGGGCTGGGGGCGCGGGGGGCTCGCCTCGGGCGCGTCCTCCACCTTGCTTCTCTTCTCGAAGCGAAAGCGGTCCAAGTTGAACAGATTCATATTGGTGCAAACCGGCACGCTGGGGGCTGGGGCTCTGAATGAACTACCTGTGGGAGAGGACGAGGCAAAGAAGCCGTGAAGACCACCCACCGCGCAAAGCCCCCCGCGGCGCCGGGCTTCCCGGCTGGGCAGGGCCCTGCGGGCCGGGGCTCGGCAGCGCGATGGCCGCGCGTC
>NW_004524701.1:2433616-2442498 GCF_000260255.1 Octodon degus | reverse complement strand
CACGCAGGCCGCCCGCCACGGCGCCGCCTGAGAGACCCGCCAGGACCCGCGTGCCGACGCCGCGGGGACACAAAGGGGGCCCAAGCGGGGAGCAACGCGGGCGGTGCGGGCGGGCGCCAGCCGGAAGTCGACGCGGCGCGGTCGCAGCTGAGAGGAAGCTCACGGACGGGAGAACACACCGGGAGGCAGCGTGCGCGGGGGCATCTCTTTCAGCGCTCGACTGCACGCTCAGTTGCTTTGTTTTTTCTTCGCAGTACTTACTATTTTGCAGCCTCGGTGTGAGGTAACAAAGGTTGAAAGAAAAAAAAAATTCCCGGCGTAAGGCGACGGTAGCCGGGTCGGGTCCTTCTAAAACTGTGCACTGAGCGAGCGCGTAATGATGACGCAACACGCAAATTGGGCTTTTTTTCGCCCGTCCAAAAGACACTGAAGCGGAAAATGCCTCCGGTGTGCGCTGTTGTCATGGTAACTTGTGCCCACTTCTGTCTGGTTGTAAGGCTAGAATTGTAAAGCCCTTGTTCAGATTCTCTAGGCTGGCTACGAAGTTGTTATAGTGCAACGATAAATAACAGTATAATAGCATGATAATGTAATAATACAGAGACGTAATAATGTGCTGTATTAAGAAAATACTCTCAATCCTTACAACACTTTTACAAAATAAGAGGACTGAGGCCCGCAAATGTCAAATATTTCGTAAGGGGGAAAAATCCGATGATGTTGAATCACAAAGCATTCCAACTGCTGGCAGAACTGTTCTTAAAGAGAAGTAATGACAATTTTCTATTTCGATGGAAACAATATTAGGACTCTTCACTTCTTTTTCTTGTTTCAACGTTAAACATTTTTTGGTGTGTGCATGAGTTTTAATTTGATATTGTGGTCGGCATCTCTCTAAAAGAGAGATTACCATAATTATTCTGATAGATAAATCCGCCAGTGTAAATTTAAGGTAGCACTCACTGCATATTATAAACAACTGGGCGCAGGATAGTTCAGCGGACTAAAGTGCCTGCTTAGGCAGAGTGCAGCAGCAGGGGTTAGATCCCCAGCATGCCATGCCTGCTGCGCCCAACACCCCACCCCCAGCATTGCGACTGGGCGTGGTGGTAAGTAACTTTAGCCTTGGGAGGCTGAAAACAGAAGAATCACTAACAGTCTGATCTACCAAGTGAGGTCCTGTAGACTCTGCCAAATTCGTAAAAACAAAACAGGGAATTGGCTCATGTTCGAGACCCCAACATTTGGGAGGCTGAGGCACAGAGGGTCTGAACGACAATGTAACACTGTCTCAACACAGACAAAAGACAAACCCAGGTTTTTAATCAAACATAGGTACCCATATATAATGAAGTGAGTGGGGCTGGCCAGATAGCTCAGCAGTCCAAAGAGCCTGTTTAGGCAGAGTGCAGGGACCAGGTTCATCCCCAGCATGCCATGAGACTGTGATTGAGACTGGGCGCAAGCCTGTAATCCCAGCTCTTGAGAGGATGAAAACAGGAGGATTACTACAAGTCTGATCTGTGTGATGAGACCCTGTAGACCCTGTATTAAATCATTTAAAAAATTAATAAGAATCAAGTGAATGGACTCAGAAAATCCAAGATTTAGAACTTGAAAATTTGAGATTTCCATTGTGCCTATCTTTGTTTGGGGGGTCTAGGGTCACCACCCCACCCTTAAAACTTTTTTTTTTTTTTTTTTTTTTTTTGTATTTTAGGACAGGGTCTACAGGGTCTCACTGCGCAGATCAGACTCGTAGTGATCCTCCTGTTTACAGCCTCCCAAGTGCTGGGATTACAGGCGCACATGACCTTAAAACTTTTCCAGGCTCGTTTCCCTCCAATATAGCACGGGAAAGAGGAGTCTGAACAATGCAAAACAAAGCTAAATTTATTTGCAGAAAGTAACAGTACAGGGGCCGGGGAGATGGCTCAGTGGACTAAGTGCTTCCTTGGCAAACACAAGGGCCTGAGTTCAATCCTCGGTTCCGCAAAAAAAAAAAAAAAAAAGAAAGAAAGAAAAAGAAAGTAACAGTACAAAGCCACTTGGAATAGTGGGGCCTCAGGCCTGGGTCATTGCTGAATCTGGGGCAAGGTCCTTTTTATGACGTAGGGGCCCCATTTCCCCTACCTTGTGTCAATACTTGATTGATTAGATGTTGGGCTTGATGCTAAGAGTTTAAGGGAACTTGGGTAAGCATGGCAACCTGCACAAGGAAGTCACGTAGACAGTGCTTCCTTTGCAGAGGCAGAAACATTCCTGTCAGCTTCAGAAGAAAGCTGCCACAAAACGGCATGAAAACTGGTTGCTGGGGAGCCTGCTACTTTCTACCCTCTAAATGGGCCCAGGAAACCCTACCTAAGAGTCCCTTCTATCCATACACCATGAAACACTTAGCTTTGTGCATGCACATTAAGTGATGTAATTAAAGAATATGTTTACTTTGCCCGTAATCCCATCTACTTGGGAAGCTAAGGCTCAAAGATTGCTGGTGTGAATCCTGCGAGGGAGGGCAAATCTGTGTCACCCTGCCTCAAAGTATAATTTTAAAAAGGCTTAGAGACAATATTTCCATGGCAAAGTTCTTGCCTGGCATGTTCAAGGCCCTATCTATATAATTGTCCCCCACCCCAATCTCCAGTACTGAAAAAAAATTTGTTGATAAGGGGAAAATATTTGCAAACTATGTTTTCCTTCGGAATGGAGAGGAAAAACAGAAAAATGAAATCAAATTTAAAGAAATGATAATTATACAAGTCAGGATTGAGAAGCAACTTTTAGGAAAATGGTATAACTAATTGTACATACCCCCAGACAAAAAATATAATAGAATATCTTCATGAGCTTTCTTCCATTACTTGGCAAGTGAAAAAACTCACTGAATTCAAGACAGAACCAACCTTCAATCTTGAAGATTTCAGATTTTGAGATTTAAACACAAATCTTATAAGCATTTACCAGAAAATGCATGCAGCTTATAAAGCTTAAAAAACAAAATCAGGCAAAAATTTTTTCTGTCAAACCACATGCCAGACAGTAATGGTGCAGCATCTACAAGATTGTAACTCAATCGTTTTCTAGATCACAAATATATTATTTATTTTTGGAAGAAAAAGAGGGAGAAAACAGTCATACATTTAATCCTATTAAGATACGTCTTTTAAAAAATGTTCCTTTAAGGGGCCAGGGAGATGGCTCAGTAGAATAAATACTTGCGTGTTAAGTGCAAGGGCCTGAGTTCAATCCCCGGTCCAAAAACACAAACAAAAAAAGTGTTCTTTAAAAATATAAATCCACCTGATGAAGTCAATGTGAAAATTTCAAGAATGGAGAATTCATAATATGAAATTATTTTGTTGATTTTAAAAGATTTAGTGATTGTTAAATATAGTACATCAGTTGCCTGTTGTTTGCTTCATAACTCCAGAATTTTAATTACATGGAAGAGTAAGCTTTTATCTCTCTTTCATGCATCTAGTTAATGGATTTCTCTTTAGAATACAATGCCTGCACATAGTAAATAAATACTCAATGGATTAAAAAATTTTAATAAATAAATTGGCCTGGTCAGATGACACGTGTCTATAATCCCAGCATGCTGGAAGGCACAGGAAGATTACAAGTTTGAGCCCAGAAAGCAACTTAATGATTTAGCAAGACTCTGTCTCAAAGTTAAAAAAAAAAAAGAAAAGAAAAAAAGGCTAAGAATGTAGCTCAGTGTGATGAACCAGGTTCCTATCTCTGGCACTGATAAATAAATAAATAAATAAATAAATAAATAAATAAATAAATAGAGACAGACAACCACAAATAATGTGTAAAGCAAGGTATATATCTTCAATGTGAAAGAACAAAATAAATAAGAATTTAAAAGTCTCTAAAAAGTGGTGACCGAATGTAATAAAGGAAAAATATAAAAGAAAAAGATACATTAGAATGGAAATTTAAGCTAGAGATAACAGACAATCATAGTAGATTGTGCCTTATTAGCTATTGACAGTAAAATGAGAGAATACATTTAAAAAATAAAAATAGGTAAACAGATTTCAAGAAAAATAAATACTGAAATTAAACAAAGATGATCCAACATAATTATAATGAGAATACCTAAGGAATGCAACCAACACAAAGGAAGGGAAGAAATAATTGAAAACTAATGCAAGAAATATTTTCTGAAAATTATAAATGCTTTAAACCTTATACTGGAAGAGCCACATCATTTACCAGTGAGTATCAATCTGCATGGGCCACACTAGGGCATGTTCTAGTAAAATTTAGACTTTAAAGGAAAGCAGAGTTACCTGGACATCTAGATAACAGAAAACAACTTACAATTGATTATATTATTAGCTCTTTCCATAGCAAATCTCTATCTCAGAAGACCATGGATACTAAAGAGTGTGATATGTAATCCAGAAAATTTATAACAAGCAAAAGTGACTTTCAAATATGAAGTCTAAAACATATTATTAATATTATGTAAGAACTTTTCAGCTATTGTTCAGTAATAATGGGTTGCCTATCTGAGGATGAACTTTATGGATCCAAAATATCTATGATACTTTGGTGGGGTGGACCTGGAAGTTACCCAAGACCAGCAGTCAGGCCCAGCTGGTGGAGTTCCAGTTTGGTAGAATTAGACCCAGTGAGCTGAGGCATACTGCTAGGCACAGTGGGGCCAGAATGAGCCCCAGTCTGGAACAGGATTCTCATGGCACAGAGGTGGCAGGTGAAAACTTGGGTGAACTAGTCTGCCTGGAAAACTCCAAGTACATGAAGTGAAGGTGCCCAGACAGAATTCAGGGGAGCTAATTTAAATACAATTTCCTGGTTTAAGATCTGTTTTGTCATATAGCTATAATACTTCGTCCTATGGTCTAAAGTACAAAACCATTTGTTATGTAAGTTTGTCAATTTCTAAATTTCACGAGCTGTTACTAGTATTGCTAATTGTACTATTGTAAATAGGATATTGTATAGACCTTAACTACATGCTCTCCCTTGGGTAATAATATTGAGAAGTGCTTGGGTAATAATCTCACCAAAGACCTATACCAAAGGACAGAGGACAAATGACAAACTGAAGCCAGTATCTCACTCAATCAATAGAAAAGGCAAAATCATGGGACATACACAAAACAAGAATCTCTGACATAGCAAAGATATGTAAAGAACAGACCCCTTGCAGAGAAGTTCTGATTACAGTGATACAGCTACCTACTATAAAATTTTCACAAGAAGTATCACAAAAATCAAAATGAAGTGTTGTCTAAGAAATAGAAAATGACAAAAAGAAGGGGAAATATGCTATCTCAGACCCTGAGCCCACACAGAGCAAACCCAGGAGACATCAGCATAGAAGAAATTAGAAGCCACACACTTTAAATCTCCAAAATAATAGCAACTGATATAGAGAAACAACTACAGAAGGGTATAGAGGAAATCAGATCAGAAAAAATCTCCCAGGTAAAAGTGGTTAGTCTGCTGAGCTATCTCACCAGCTCTAAAAGATATTCTAGGAAGGGATCAAAATGACCACAATTCAAAGAACAACAACAGGAAGAATTCACAACACAGGACAATTAGAAACAGAAAAATTAAGGAACCAATGACAGGGAAATGGCATGACAAACATAAGCCAATACATACCAATTATAAGCACCAGTGTAAATGGACTCAATTCACCAATTAAAAGAAGTAGATTGGCAGAGTGGATCAAGAAACAAAATCCAACTATATGCTGTATACAGGAAACACATTCAACCCAAAAAGAAATTCATAGGCTGAAAGGATGGAAAATAATACTACATGCTCCAGGAGCTGAGAAAAAAGCAGAAGTAGCTATTCTGTTTGCAGACACTCTGAACTACAAACCAAGAATGATTAGATGAGATAAAGATAATCACTACATACTTGCTAGGGGGACGCTTCAAGAGGAAGATATAATAGCCATAAATATGTATGCACCAAATATCAGAGCACCCAACTCTATAAGACAAATTTTAATGGACATGAAAAATCTAATAACTAATAACACAATCTTAACAGGGGACTTAACACCCTCTAATCTCAAAAAAGATAGATCAAGTGAACAAAAAATTAGCAAAGAGGTAGCAAAACAGAACCAAGTCTTTCAACATATGGACTTTGTGGGCATTAACAGTGTTCCACACAACCCAACAACATCTGAATACACATTTTATCAGCTGCACATGGGTCATTCTCTAAAATAAATCACATACTAGTCCATAGATCATGCTTTAGTTAATGCAAGGAAAGAGAAATTATCCCATGCATATTATCTGACCATAGTGCAATGAAACTGGAAATTAATGACAAAGGACAGCACAAAACCCCATAGACACTGTGGGGGACTCAGGTCAACAATTTCTGACATTGCCAGTTAAACAGAAGACCCAATGCTATTATGGGCTACTGGACTCTTTTACAATATTTTGCTGAGTTTACACACCTATAATATTCAAATAATGGAACTTAACAAAAAAAGGGTATACAGATGAATGTCCATTTTGTATCTGTGTATTCAAAGTGATTAGGATAGATATATAGTTATATTCTGTTAATGAATAGAATGATTTGTTCCAGTGGTGTTTGTAAATAGGATATCAAGTCTGCATCTTGTACAATTAACCACTAAGAAGAATGTATGCAGTGTGCTAGTTATTGAAACTGTCCTAGTGATTTGATTTGAAACTGTCTCATTGCTATTTGTTTATCAATAAAATTATGGAAAAAAATAAATAAAATTATGGAAAAAAGTAAAAATTTTTAAAAAATAGAATACTAGTCACCAATAAAAAGAAATGAATTATTATATGCAACAATCAACTTGGATGAATCAAAAATAATTATGCTAAATGAAATAAATTCAATGCACAACACTCTGGTTTGTTAATCAAACAGCTTCTTGTTTGGATGTCATTATATCCCATTGTGAAAAGTCAAAGCCATGGTAACAGAAATCAGATCAATGGTTGGTAGGAACTGGAGGTAGGGAAAGGGGACCTCAAAGAAATTTTTAGGCTTGTGAAAATATAATTTGTCATGGATGTACATGACTGTATCTATTTATAAAAACTCATACAGCTGTATGCCTAAAGGAATAAAGTTGAAAAAAGCAAAAAAAAAAAAAAAAAAAAAAACAGACATATGGAAATTAACACCATCCTCAGCAAACAATGGGTTACAGATGAAATTAAACAAGAAATCAGACAATATCTACAATCAAAGCAAATTCAAACACAACTTACTGGAATTTGTGGGAAGTAATCAAAGCAGTTCTCAGAGGGAAATTTGTAGCAGCAAACTCACACATTAAGGTAGCAGAATGAGAACAAATAAATACCCTAATTCTGCACCTCAAGCTTCTAGAAAAAGAAGAAAAAATCAAGCCCAAAGCCCAAAGACAAGAGGAAATTATAAAGATTAGGTCAGAAATTAATGCAATTGGGGCTGGTGAGATGGCTCAGTGGTCTAAAGCACCTACTTGGAGCAAACTTAGCAAAGCACAGGGACCACGGTTCAATCCCCCAGCACCACATGCCAGCCAGCCCTGCCCCCTGGTGGGCTGAGCTGGCCACACACACACACACACACACACACACACACACTAAATAAATAAATAATTAATTAAAAAAAGAAAAGAAATTAATGCAATTGAGACAAAGAAAGCAATACAACAAATTAATGAATCAATAAGTTGATTCTTTGAAAGATTAAATAAAATTGATAAACACCTAGCCAATCTCCCCAAAAAGAAGAAAGAAAAACTTCAAATTCAAGCAATAAGGAGTGAAAAGGGCAAAATTTCTGCAGATCCTATGGAAATTCAGAAGGTCATAAATAGCTATTTTGAAAATCTTTACTCTCACAGGATTGAATACATAGAAGAAATGGACAGATTCCTAGATAGGTACAAATTACTAAAACTGAATCAAGAAGCTATAAAAACTCTGAGTAACCCTATACCAGCCAATGAAATTCAAACTATAATCAAAAACTTATCAACAAAGAAAAGCCCAGGTCCTGATGGATTAGCAACTAAATTCTACAAGAAATTTAGAGAATATTTATTTCCAATACTCCTCAAACTCTTCAATAAAATTGAAAGGAAAGCAATACTCCCAAAGTCATTGCTGGAGGCAAGTTTTATGCTGACACCAAAACTGGAGAAAGACTCAACCAAAAAAGAGAGTTACAGCCACATCTCACTCATGGACATAGATGCAAAAATCCTCAATAAAATATTAGCAAATACAATGGAGCAAATCAACAGCCAGATTATACACCACGACCAGGTAGGATTCATCCCAGGGATGAAAGGATGGTTCAACATACACAAATTAATAAACAATACACTGTGTTAATAGAGCAAAAACCAAAAACCACATGATCATCTCAATAGATGCAAAAGAGGTTTTTCACAAAGCACAACACTTATTCATGAACAAAGCCCTGCAGAAAATTGGAATAGATGGCCTATACCTAAATCTGATAAAAGCCATCTGTTTTGTCGTATCAGTTGGAGCCAAAAGAAATGATGAGTAGACCCAATGAATATAACTTCAGAGGTAATACTGAGATTAGTCTCTATTTAGGTGAGTCCAGAGCCACAGAGACATCTCACATTTATTGAGGGATAAAGGCAGGCTAAGAAATGTGCATCATTACTTTGGTGAACACAAACTACTCTCTCCATTGACTTCAGCATTTACCTAATGCTAAGTTTACACAATTCTAGCTATTAACATCCCAAGCAAGGGATCAAAGAACAGACAAGGCACCAGTGTTGAATCTCAACTTGCCAGAACTTACAAGAGAGACAACTGTTCTTTTTGGGCTCTGTTTATTGCTCTTTG
>NW_004524701.1:2416027-2426921 GCF_000260255.1 Octodon degus | reverse complement strand
TGGGGGAGGCACTGTGGAGTGGTGGGGGGCAGCCCAAGGGGCTGGGAGAGGGTCCGGCCCACTCTGCGCCTGGGCTGGGAATGGTCCCGCCGGCGCAGGATAGCAGGAAGCTCTCCGCACACTCACCGGACCTGGGCTAGGACTGGGTCTGGGGGCTCCCGGAACTCAGAAAATCCCATGCTGATATGTTTTAATGAGCTAACTAACTTTCAAATATGATGTTGAATTGGTCCTCTAGAAACACAAGGGACACTAGGGGACATTCCTCCTCCATGTCACATTATTGTATCATTGGCATTATTAATGCTAGTATAAATCTCATCATTGCCATTCTGTTTCCATCTTAACTTCTCTTCCACCATCCGGGCTGAGCCATAAGAGCTCCAATCTATCACACTTCCATCGGAAGTATTAACCAACACCTGGGCTGTTTCTTCTCTACAGACTTCCCAAGGTACCCAATCACTGAGATAAGCAATATTGGTATTCTAGCACAGTGGCAGATCTGGTGGTGGAACAGTTTCATCATCAGCTATACCATTAAAATTTTGTCCCTGTAAATGAAAAAATCTGCCCTTGTCTCTGGTGGTATTTTTTACTATAGATAACCAGATTCCTGTGTTTAATTTTAAGCAATGAGATCCAGTCCCACTACAAATAGGCCAGCCTTCTACTTCAATTTTGCAGAATGGAATTTTGGTTCCTTCTTCTTTTGGCACCACTGGTTTCCAGGAATCATAGGGGCCAGGTAACCAGGAACTTTCATTCACATATATGAGTATAGTAGTATGCCACCAGTGAACTCCTCTGTTGAGTGTGGATTTGGAATGTAAGCCTGATAACTAAAATTACCTTTAACACTTACCAGCAGTGACCACAAATCCACCATAGCAAGAAACTAGTTGATACTATTTTTCTATCAAAATATTTACGTTTGCTCATTTTCTAGGTTTTGTTTGTCAAGAAGGCACCCAAATCACTTCTCCAGTATTTCTTTTGTCTAATGATAGTCTGTAGCAGAAGATCTGTCTGGCAGTCAATTTAAAAAAATTTAATATAGGGTGAACCACTTGGGTACCCCTTCTGTCAACTCTTAGACAGAAGCTTTCTGTCCCCCAGTAAATATATTCTGCTCTTAAAAAATTTAATGTAAATAGAACTTTTGTACAATTAATCTAGATGTATTTATGTGTATTCCCAAACCAATTTCCTCTTTTTGTTTTATGAGCATTTCTTTTAAGCTTCTATTAGTTCTTTTTATAGTTGCCTATGGATATTCTAATATTTAAGTCCCTATACAATATTAATGCATAAAAGTTACATATCTTTACATAGAAATTTAGAAATCAAAATCATGTACAACATTGTAGTAAGACAATCCTGGTGACATTTCATGATATACTTAAATTTTCATTTCGATAAGTATAACACTTTTAACCAACCATCTCTGTCTAATGTATAAAAATTTTTCATTTGTCATCCTTAAATAGAATATACATCATGGTTTTTTTGTTAAAGACAGGAGTTTGAATATGAGAAAGTCTTATCCCAATAAGCAATCTTTGTGTTAAATTTTGAAAGACGTGTATACCTAGAATTATAATTACACTTAATAAAAAAACAAAAAAAATTACACTTAATATACCATGAGACTGATAATTAGGAATTAACATATACATGTCAAAACTTTTTTTAAAAAATGTAGTTTCATACCGAAACAAATTTTATTCAAAGAGAAAACCTTATTATAATTTTTTTTTCTGTGAAACTTTTATCTTTTTAACCAATGACCCAAATTATTGGGGGTGTCTCCTAACAGAATATTGAGATAATTGGGAGCTCCTCATTAATGAATAAAAAGTTTGGCCACACCTCTTATTCATCAAATGGACTCATCTTTTTTTTATTAGTTTTATTGAGAAAAGAATTGCAATGAGATAATTTCAAAATAGGTTGGTAGCAGAGTTACAACAATTAATACATTGCATATTGTTGTCTTTGTAGTAGTCATTCATAGCTCAAGATGCCGACATGATATCCTGTCCAAACACTATTGGTACAAATTTTTCTTCTTATTGAGTTAAGAGAAAGTGACTATATATCTATCCTAACAATTTTGTATGTAGAGATACACAACTGTCATCTTTAATAATTTTTCCCACTCTAGGGAATTTTTAATTAACTTAAACCTTATGATATATTGTATATAAATCAATTTCAATATCACTTTGAATATCTGGTAATTTAGGAAAAACATGCTTTTAAGTCTATCTCAAATTATATTTAGAACAAATCATCAAAAAAAAAGAGGAACAGCTGTTCACACAAACAGAAGACATACAAACACATACATACACAGATACATAAACATTTTTATAAAATCAAGAGTGCACTCAGATAAATTTTTGGCCAAGTTAAATTATAGTAACCCTATTATAATTTTGTTTTAGAAGTAGACTACTCAGGTGTTGTTAATTAGCAAAGATCTCTTATCAGAAAAAAATTGGAAGGAATAAGATTTCTAACCTATAATTAATATGTATATTTTACATAGTACATGCTAGCATTTTGTCTTAATACTAGTAAATTTTCACCCAGTTATTTTTATATATTTTATCACCTATTTAAACCTTAGCTTTCCATTTGATCAGTTTCTTTAATAGGTACTGTGCGGGATCTAGCCTCATCACTCTTAACTTCTCCAGATCTGGCTTTATGACAGAGTCAAATGGTACATTCTAGTATCCAAATAGGTCATTTACCTAATGGGTGGGCATTGCCAAAAGTACATCTAGGGTTGAGGGACTTTAGAAAAGACCATTGCAGTGCAGAGAGCAAGCCACCCTCAGGACCTGTGAGCATCTCAAATTGAAATGAGGGGAAAAGGGGAGCCCATCCTGGAGGAAGGGGAGAGCAGGCCCAGCAGAATGTCTCTGGCACAGAGTGACCAGCTGTGTCCCAGCAGCATGTGGCAGAATCTCTGTGCACTCACAAAGATTAATCTTTAATCTTAATCTTTAAATTAAGATTCTTGGAATGAGGACCTGAGGGAGCAGGCCTGGCTCCTACCCCTCGTCTAAATTTAAGCATGGGCCAGAGTGCAGAACCAAAGGCAAGGAGAGCAGCTTGACTAACGTTGGGTCCTCAGTGAGTAATTCCAAGGGACTAGGGATCTGGGAACCTTGGGTGTAGTGTGGCACAGAGAACCAGATAATGCACAGTATAGACTCTAACCAGATATATGAGATAATACACTGACCATGTACTGGCCTTAAGAGGAGTCCACACATTTCAAAACATCAAAATGATATGAGGCACATTTTTATTATAATTTATTTAAACTATGAGCAAGTGAGAATATAATATAAATTCCTATACATTTAAAAAGTAAGCAGTACACTTCTAAAATAGATAGCAATGAGAACAGAACAGGAGCTAAAATGAACACATAGCAGAATTGTGCTACAACTACAACAGGGCAGAGAGTCTGGTTTCGAATCTTTTGGACAGGTGTGTGATGGCATCAGAAAGTCCTGCACTTGGCCTGGTGGTGGGCGTCTGTCCTCGGCGGATCTTGGGAAGGCAGGAAGATACTTGAGTCCAGTTCAAGGCCCATTGACTAGAAGAGCAAGACTCTGTCTCAAAAAATAAACATGATTTTAGAAGAAAAAATGGAGACATGATCTGCAGAGAAAAGTGTTCCACTGAGAGCTATAAAATTGCCAGACTCCTAGATATACTGATCAAGGGGAAAAGAAAAGAATCAGATTACTCATTTGGAAAATGGCCGGTGAGTTATCATTACAAATTGCACAAGTTTTTAAAGGCAAACCATGTAGATAAAATGGGACAACTCCCTGAAAGCTCACCTAACTATAAATATGCCGGCAATGGCCCCAATCTAGGACAGAAATGGAGATTGTGACTAAAAGTCCTCCTAGGAAACTCTTGTCATAGAAAACATTAGTTTAATTCCATGAGGTTTCATGACATGGACTGCATTCGCTTTGCAAGTCCTATCCTAGAGGCTACCAACCCTGGATCATGCTGGAATCCTAAGAGAGCAGTAGGTGCTTTCTGCTCTTAACTTTGAGATGAACTACTTACCTGCAGAGGCATCAGTCAAACCACAGTCTGGTAAAACAACCAGTTACCCTGTAAAGCCTGGGCAGCCATCTTTCTAAATCCTTATGGAGCTTGTCAATGTAAAGCTGGTTCCTCGTCTCCTCCACCAAGTTGACCATGATGGCTCTCCGCATGTTCATGGGGTCTCCAACTTTCAAAAGTACTCTGACAGGGTGAAGCCCATTTCATCCATCTTTGAACTTCTGCCAAGAGGGTCAGAGACTTGCAACTTTTCGTCTTCGGGAAGGCAGCATGGTTTCAAAATGTCACCTCCTTTGCAGGTTCCGACTTTCAGAGGGTTCAGCTTCTTTTTGCGCTCCTTGCAGGGCATCTTTCCACTGGGTCTGAGCAGGTTCAAGACAGGTGTGTGAGCTGCCTGTGTCCTACACAGTGATTCTTCAGTGGTGGAGTACTAGGCCCACAACACCATGGGGATAGTGGAATGCTGGAGCCAGTGACGTCACAGATGCTCCTATCCTGAACCATTACATTTACTGACGAGAGGTTAACTTAAAGATAAAACACTTTTCATTCAGTAGTGTAACTAAGTGCTTGCACAAAACAAGTTGCCTCACACATGCCTACTGTGCTTCTGTGCTTATACTTTTCTGGTGTTCAGGGCTTATAGCGACTACCAATGAGGAGCCAAACCCTTACAGAGAAGAAACTGAAAAGTTGATGTAATAATTGTTTCAGTTTCATCAGTTCCTTTATGCATATACCTGAAGTTACATTGTTGTAACTCAAAAATGAGGTAGGCTCAAAAGTTTAAAAAGCCCTTTATTTTAGCTGGTACCCAGCGGCAACACCCGGCACAAAGTGCCTAAGTGTGCACTGAAGGGGGGGAGCATGGGGTTTATAAAGCTTAAAACCACAAAGCAGGCAGGGGGAACAACTCGGGAAGTTCAAAAAGTCATGGCATCTGTTGAGACTAAATATGGTTGTAGGTCTGGGGTGGGCTTGGGAAACAGAAGTCACATTGGAACTCAAGGGTGGGATGGGGGCTTCAGGAAACAGGTGTTCTGTGAGACAAAGCACATATTGGAACTCAAGGGTGGGATGAGGGGCTTGGGAAGCAGGAAGTCACATTTTATAGCAGCTGACATGGTTCACTAAGATGGCGCATACAGAACAGGCTGGCGGCGCTTTGGTCAGGTTACAACAACATGATTTAAATTTAGATGTAGAAAATAACATTTTATAAATTATCTAGCCTTTGTGTAATAAAGAACAAGAAAATGTGCTTATTTCTTGGCTTGCAGAAAAATATAAACATACAGTTAGGCCTCATGAGACTCTTGAGGCAGGAAAAGGGAAGGCAAACAGGCTGGTGATTGCAAGCTGGGCTGGAGGACGAGCAACAAGAACACTGCTTTGAGTGTGCTTTTTAATTGTTCCTGTGTCAAGAAATGCTACTATTTCATGTGCTCCAAAATAATTAAATTCAACAAGCACTAAGAGAGGTAGTAAAACCATACCAGTTTATGTGAATTCTAGGAGAGCAGAGAAGTAAATGCCTTGTGGATGATGACACAGATTCTTTGTTGGAGAAAGAGCTGTGAATGAAAAACCTAGGACAGTCTTGTGGAGATTGGCTGAGCTAGACATGTCATGAACATGGACCTCAAGGAATCCATATTGGCTATGATTTTGTGAGTCAGTACCAAACTGTGGTACCATATTACCACTGGAGATAGTATCTATATTTGGAGGAGCTTCCCCAGAATGGAGATAAGGACCACAGCTTGGCCCACTGAGTAGGTTCTTTACTCAGCAGGGAAAAAGCATTTCAGGCCATGAGAAGAACAGAAGAGTTTGTCAGGCAGAGCTGGAGAGCAGGAGAAAGACTGCATTTGCAGTTCCTGGCCAGGTCCCTCTGCTCCCTGGTCAGCCTTAGCTCCCCCCCCCCACTCTCCTCCATCCCTGTGGGTGCTCAACCCCCAGCTCCACAAGTGGGAGGAGGACAGGTTTGCTTCCTGGGAGACAGAGCTGAGCAATAGCAGCAAAACTCGGGGGCCAGGGGGCCAGACAGTGTCCTCCACCACTGAACCACACTCAGGCAGAAGTGAGCTTTACTCATCCACTCAGCAGCTCCCAAAACCCATGAGGCTGACAGAACTAAGTTTAAGCAGCACAGGCTCAGACTGAGCTGCTCACACTCTCAGGAGGCCAGCTTGGGGCATTCGCTGAGGTGAGCCATTATTGCAGTTCTATTTTCCACAGCTCTGATGGTATCTGTGAGGCTGGAGAAGCCTTCACTTCCCATGAGATAGAGTATTTTTACTTGGGAGAGGATGGTCACTTGGTTTCCATGAGGGAAACTTGCTTATCCTTGGGAGTAGGGATCTCATCATGAGATGGCCTGTGAGGCTCTGCTTTTCCCAGAACCCAGGTGAATGTATGTTTGGAAACTTCTAAGCATCACTGCAGGGGGTCTGGAACTGGTTGCTGTGAAACCTGGCAATCCATTGACCCTACAAACCCTTAAAATTAGTCTTTTTTTCATACTGTCAGACCTGAAGGGGATGAGAGAGACTAAATA
The DNA here is from genome assembly GCF_000260255.1 of Octodon degus. Taxonomy (NCBI): domain Eukaryota; kingdom Metazoa; phylum Chordata; class Mammalia; order Rodentia; family Octodontidae; genus Octodon; species Octodon degus. The sequence continues at coordinate 2,420,254 of NW_004524701.1, read as the reverse complement.
AATAGAACTAATAAAATTTCTTTTGTCAACCCTTTCTTTGTACAGAGCTGAGCAGGAATCTGATCCAGAGCTTGAAAGTAATAGAGAATACAAAAAATGGAATTTCCTTTCCAATGATCCTTTTTTCTTTTCTCATACCTCAAACCAATATGACTTTGGGGTAATATAAATCAGTGCAAATTCACTTTTCTATGCATCAATATAATTTTTTTATTACATAATGTCTCCCTATGTAGTTAAGGCTGGTCTAAAAGCTCATGCCTCATTCTCCCAAGGGCTGGGATCACAGAAGTGTACCACCATGCCTGGAGAATCACTACCAGTTCCTGTAAAGAATGGTCTTCCAGAAACTCTGACCACTTGGGTACTAGAGACAGGAGCATCAATTCTCCCAGGTCAGTACTACTAGGTCTGGGGACTTAAGAGTTTCCTTACTTTTACAGAACAGTACCCTAAAGCAAGTCCCTCTCAGGAAGTCTGCCCTGGGGGTATCAGGAGTGTTTTTTCAGCATCCTTTGAAGTTGAGATCACAGAGCTAGGCTCTGACAGCTCTGGCATTCTGCAAGCCTGCATAAGGAGCACCATGAGACCTCCCAGCAGTGGTGGTGTGTGCTTCTGGAGCAGTGACCTCAGCTACCCCTGGGCCTCAGCTGCAGCAGCTGGAGAGGGGGCACAGAAATACAGAGAGCAGAGGTGAAGGTGGACTCTGCAGTGAGCCATGGAGGAGTCCTCGGCCTGTGAGGTAAAGCCAGTTTGCATTCCTAGAGCTCTGGGCCTATAATGGGAAGAGTGGTCTTCAAAGCTCTTTAAAGTGACTTCTTTCAAGAATTCTGAATGTCTTGGGAATCTGCCCTCCCTTGTCCTGAAGACTGCATCTGTCTGTCCTAATCTCCTCAGCAAACAGGCTGTTGGCCTTGTGCTTGGTTTGTTCTTCTAAAGACAACCTTTCACTTGTTTAAATGTTATTTCACTTTAGAGAACAGTAGTGGAACTTGAGCACAGAGCATTATCACTGAATTCCATTTGTGTCATCTCTCCCTTCTCTCTTTTTGGAAACAGGGTCTTGCTAGGTCACTACATTGTTCTTTCTAGTTTGAACTTAGAATTCTCCTGCTTCAGCCTTCCAGAATGCTGGCATTACAAGTGTGCGGATCATGTGGCCAGCTTGTCATACTTTACAGGCCAAGGTGGAAATTTGCAAATTCTGGCTTGGGGACATTTCTACTCTTCTTTTCCATTTTTTTTTTTTGGTGCTGAGGGTCACATCATGTCCTGAATGTCAGTCAGGTAAGGACTTCACCAATGAGTTCCATAGCAGTTCCTGATCAGCTTTTTTTTTTTTTTTTGCCTGACATCCAGACCATCTCTCTTCACCTCTACATTCCATGAAGACCTAGGACAATTATGGCAAGTGCTGTGCAACTGTGTAACAATTTGCAACACCTCATTCCTAATTTTCATCTGATGCCTCATCAAAATGACATTTATCCTCAGTATTTCTACCACTGATATAGGAACATGAAATTCCCAACTTGGCCTGGATGAGATCGTGTTCTTTAAAACTGAAGAATGAATTTTAGGAACAAATAAGAGGTTGAGGATAAAACTTTATTGGAAAAGAAAGCTTCTGTCAGAGAGGGACAGAAGGGAGGCCTGAGTGGGTTGCTCAGGAAGGTGTCTCTTTTAGGTTATTATATAGGGCAAAACCATGTGGGGTAAAGGTAGAAACAAAGAGGTCTCACTTAGGTGGATACAGGGTGGGACAAACTATGGTCAACCAATGGGATTACAAGCACCATTGCTCAGGTAAAATTTATTAGGCCTAGGACCAAATGGGGTAGTGAGTCACGTAGCAAGTGGGCATGAATGTAAAATAAGACCTTCTCTGGTGGCCTTCAGATGATGATTCTTTCCAACTAATGAGCAATACTGGATGCCAACTTTAGGGAGGTCAGCATTTGTTTGATCTTTAGGTCTGGCTCATACCAGGAGCATCTCCTCAAGTAAAGTGTCTAGTCTTTGTCATCTCCTTTGAGGGCCTGACCCTGTCTAACTACTTACAATATTTCTATCTAACTCAGGCTGCCTGTAACACCACCATTCTAACCATAACCACTCAGATGGCATTAGTGAACATTTACACTTTTCTATAGCTTCCTTTTTACAAGTGCTCACCAGATTTGCCCTTAGTGGAATATATTTGGTATATTCATGGAAAAGCAGATTTTTTCTAGTCTGCCCCTCCTAATTCCTATAGCCTCTATCCATTACCCAGTTCTAAAAGTATCTCTACATTTTCAAGTACTTGTTATAGCCATATCCTCACTCTTGGTAGCAGTGTACTATGGTAGTCTGTATCCTGCTATAATTTAAAGTAGCATAGAGAATAAATTGCAGAGAATAGAAGTTTAGTGGGCTCACAGCTTTAAATGCTGAGAAACTCAAGTTGGAGTGACTACACTCTGGGGGAGTTGCAGTCAAACTGTCCTCTCCTTGTGTCTTAGTTATACTTATCTCATTGCTGGGATAAATACCTGACACCCAAATTGAAGGAAGGAAAGGTTTATTTAGCTCCCAGTTACTGGAAGTTTCAGTCCATATTCAACTAGCTCCAAGGTAGAGCAGCACAGAGCAGAAAGCAACTTTTACCAGTGGAGGCAAAGAGCAAGAGCAAAGGGACAAGTAGCAGTAGTTCAAGCAGCTAGTTTCTCTTCCCTGCTTACATTGTAATGCAAATTACCTGCCCCAGGGCAGGGGCAGCATCCACACCCAAAGCAATCAATCACAAACTCCAGAAGCTTTCCCAAGACTGCATGAGGCTTGGGGGGGGGACAACTAGACACAAACTGTAACATTCTACCCATGGATCCCCAAAGACTCATGCACATCCCTTTATGCAAAAGATATTCTAGTCCATCTCTAAGAGTGAGTCCATCTCTCAATTGTGAGCCCCTATACAAATGAAAACTTAAACACTTGCAACATTCTGAGACAAGATAAACTTTACCATTCCAAAAGGTACACAGAGCAGGATACCAACCATTGGGACCAACACAAGTCCAAAATCCAGCAGGGCAAACATTAAGTCCTGCAGTTCCATTTGGAACATCTGAAGGAATCTGTGGCAAATTGTGGGTTCCATGTGGCTCTGCCCCTATGGCATTTGTGGTTGTATCTCCCATGGATTCTCTCTTAGGCTGGCTTTGCTCCGTCCTTGCAGTTTCCCTTAGATGATCCACATTCCTGGCTTTTCCATTCTTCTGGGGTTGCCACTGAATAAGCTTCTTTCTCACAGCTTCACACACTGCTCTCTCAGGGGCACACTGCCTGGCCTCCCAGGCCTTCTTCTCAAATCTAGGTAGAAGTCTTCTTAACCTCAGCACTCCTGCATTCTGAAAGTGCCTAAAACCAATGCCACATGGATAATGCCATGGTCTGCTGCCAGCTGGAGCAGTAGCCTGGTTTTCCTCCCTTTTGGCTGTAGGGGTCGAGTGCCTAGATGGCTGAGCACTCTGACCCTGATTCTGAGGAATAAGTTCTCCATGCCGGCACCATTCTGGAACCTGGTGTGGCCACTTCTGCCACTATTCTGGAACCTGGTGTGGCCAATGCCGCCACTCTGGAACAGGGGCCTCTGCAGCTTTCCCCTCAAGGCAAAGTCCCTGTCCTTTGCAATTCTGAGGTTGCAAAGGGTGGAGGCCTGCCACCTCCTGTGATGCCCTCAGGCCATCCTTTCCATTCTCAGGTTCCTTCCCAGTATCAGAGATCCTCTCAGCTCTATCTTTGCATTCCACAGCTTTCTTGGAACTTCCTTTCTGGCCAAACTCACATTCTGAACCATCCTGCTGGGCTCCTTGCTCTTCTTCATTCCTAACATAAATCTGGCTAAAAGCCCCCAGCAACAACCAGGCCATTGCCCCAATATTTGGTTGCTTTGAAATATCTTTTGCCAGATTGATCAGTCCACCATGCTTAAACTCTGTCTCAGGCAGTCTCTGGACATGAGCAAAATGCATACAACTTTTCTACCAACTCAAAACACAAATGATCTGGAGTCCAACAACCAATGCAGTCCTTCTTTCCAGCAGAACCCCCACCCCCAGCCTGGTCTTTACAGGCAGGCTTTCTATCAGCCTTCTGGTCTGCTGAGCTCTGACCAGCTGAAGCTGTTCCAGCTCTTCCAAGTGGGCAATATCTCCAAACCTTTCCCATCTCTTCCCATAAGCC
>NW_004524701.1:2414938-2415927 GCF_000260255.1 Octodon degus | reverse complement strand
ATATATCCTCATTTTTGTTTTTGTACGGAAATTTTGTGAAGTATCAGGATGAGGACTGCAGATTATTAATCCATGTCTTGTTGCCACACTCATCCTTGTCACTGGCTAAGCAGGATATACAAACAGTAAAGAGACAACATAGACAAATCATTACTATACTCCAACTAAACTATGGAATAACAGGAAAAGAATTAAGGTTTTCAATGCCATTAGAGATGATGCCTTGTAACAGCTCATACAATTCTGACAATTGTTTTGCAAAAGTATTTTCAATATGTTGCTGAAGAGACAGGATGTCAGAGGTAATACTACCATGATACAATAAATGCCTTTTTACATTTTCCCGTGAGAAATGAGTTTGGATCCATGCAATTGGAGTTATACAGAATAAAGAGGCGTTCCAATCATGTTTTAAATGAAGTTGATGTCATAGATTAGCAATTACAACAGTTTGTTCTAAGTCATTTATCTTAGCATTTAACTCTGAATATATGTGTCTTTGTGAAGTACATATTTGTTCTGGGTCTGTGTGCCACTGCTGCACAAAGTGCACAGTTTGTATACCTTGACTCAATGCTACTCCAGCTGTAGCAGCTGTGACTGTGACTGCTACTATTCCTAAAATTAAGACTATCATGAGTTCAATCATTCTTTTTGTTCTCTTTTTTAGTGCCTCCAGCAAATGTTGGAATAGCATCATGGAAGGAGAGTCTTGCCATTAGTGTCGTAGGTGTACAGGAAGCCAAATTTCCAGTCCTTGCTTTAAGATAAAATTGCTATCCCTAGAAAAGTTAAGGCTAATAGAAGAATTTAGACATGTATATAAAGAACAATTGTGACATGTAACACTGTAGTTAGAAGGGTTCCAAAAAAAAAAAAAAAAAAGAAGAAGGGTTCATAACTAGATCCTACAAGCAACAGGTAAAGGAGGTGAACACATGCAAAATGCATGGTGTTTCTTTTAAATTTTAGATGTAAATTATAGGAAG
>NW_004524701.1:2408701-2409628 GCF_000260255.1 Octodon degus | reverse complement strand
GTAGCCTTTTATTACAAGCCAACTGATCCAGTAGCCTGCTTTATACAATGACAGCATTAATACATGGAGCAGGATACAGACCTCAGGACCTACTATGCCTTAAAATTGCCTCCTCAATCTGATCAAATAGGTCATTTAGCATTTTCTGGAAAAACACAAACATACCCTTTGCCCCAGGTTAGTAGTAGACTAGGCCCCCTCTACTGTCTAGCATGAAACTCACTCTAAAGTACCTTTTAGCCCCTCTTTTTTTGCTTACATGATGGAACTGTCTCTCTGTTGTATTTTCAACAGTCTGGTTGTGATGCTTCCAAAACTAAGGAAATTAAACTACAAAGAGACCATACATGAAGAGGAATTGGTTCACCTTTCTGACTAGTATGTTGCAGCGTTCTTATAACTTGTTTCCAAACTTTTAAATTTAAGGCAGCCTTTCCTGATGGCCTAAACCAATAGCAATGTTACCAGACCGGAGCAAACAACTCTTCAAAACTTTTTAGTTTTATTTTCACTCGTGCTCCCTTGAATAGTGTCTAAATAAGATGGACATATCTATATTCTTTTTTTTTTCTATATTCTATTGAAGGGGAGATTTCCATTACCCCGAGCTTCTGCTGTTGGTCTCCCCTACTCTGAGTATACCATACCCCAATGGTCCAACCTGCTTTCTACTTATAATTAGTCCTCTACTGCCTGCCCCATATCTAGGCACCAGCAATCTATGAGAAACCAACAGCTAACATCGTTCTAAATGGAGAAAAATTGAAAGCTTTTACTCTAAAATCAGTACAAGAGAAGGATGCTCATTATCACCACTCTATCCAATAGAGTTCTGGAAACATTATCCAGAGCCATTAGACAAGAGAAAGAAATAAAAGGGATAAGAATAGGTAAGGAAGAAGTTAAACTATCATTATTTGCAGATGA
>NW_004524701.1:2403742-2404671 GCF_000260255.1 Octodon degus | reverse complement strand
CAATTATTATTGTACTCTTTAAAATAAATTTTAAAATAATAAAGTAAAAAGGTCAAGAAACAAACATTCAGGTTTATTGAAAGCAAGTGTTAATGTTCAATTATTTCTCCAATCTTGCAAACTTATATTTGTTAACAGATTTGATGATAAAGATACGTAAAACCATTAATTTGATATTCTTGTTTTGAAAATATGTACCATATATATTATTGTATGTTACTGTTTCTGTCTTTGTTTTTGTTTTTTCTCTCTAAAATGAAATAAAATAAAAAGTAATGTACTTTTAAAAAAATTTTGGAGGGGCCGGGGAGATGGCTCAGTGCAATAAGTGCTTCCCTAGCAAGCCCAAGGGCCTGAGTTCAATCCCTGGTTCAAAAAAAAAAAAAAAAAAAAAAAAATTTGGAGACATGGATGTAATCACAAATATATAGTTACTTATAGTACAGTGAGAGTATGAAGTTTAAAATGAAGACATTACACTATCTAGTCACTATGGCCTGAAAATATATACTTTTAAATTGGAAAAGAAATCCCAGTACTTGGGAGACTAAGGCAGGAAGATTTCAAGTTTGAGGCCAGCCTGGGCCACATAATGAATTGAATCTAGTCTGGATTACATACCGAGACTGTGCTGCAAAAATTCAAAAATAAATCAAGTAATAGAATAAAAAGGGAAAGGTTGCAGACATAGCTCAGTGGTAATGTGCTTGCCTCACGTATGTAAAGCCTTGGGTTCAATTCTCAGTACTGGGTGAGGCTGGGTGTGGTGGAGTTGGGTGAAAGGAGGAAAATAGTTTGAACATATGCAGATAAGCTTTTTAGAAAAAAACATTTCCAGTAACTGTATTGGAATGTTTTAGTAGTATTATTGAATAATTAATGTGTATATATTGTTGGATAAAGCAAATGAGTAATTATAAAATAGTCAA
>NW_004524701.1:2401686-2402971 GCF_000260255.1 Octodon degus | reverse complement strand
AATTCAGAATAGCCTTGAACTCACTATGTGGCCCAGGCTGGCCTTGAACTGACAATGGTCCTCTTGCCTCAGCCTCCAAGTGCTGAGATTACAGGTGTGCACCGCCCACACCCCTCCTTCTCTTGTTTTGTTTCAGTGCTGGAGTTAGAGCTCAGGGACTTGCATGTTCTAGGTAAGTGCTCTAGCACTGAGCCACATGCCTGTTCTGAACATGTTCTCTGTATGTAAGTATCTCAAATTAGTAAATGAAAGCAAATGGTAAAATCCGAATCACTTGGCAAGCCTGGCTCAAATTTCTGATCCATACAAAGATGAGATAAAATCAAATGACAGTATAGTTTAAGCCTATGACACTAAGGTACACAATAAGAGATAGTCGGAACAATCTGGGCATGGTGGCACAAGCCTATAACCCCAGAATTTGGGAGGCTGAGGTGGGAGGATTGTTGTGAGTTTGAGACTAGCCTACAAAGTGAGTTCAAGGCCAGCCTGAACTGCACGGTAAGACCCTGTCTCAAAAAAATCACACACACACACACACACACACACACACACACACGAGATAGCTGGAGCATGTCCAATTATTTTCCTATGTTTCTGTCTTCTATGGGTTATTATAGTTAAAATGCCACCCATCTTTAAAATTTCTATATTCAAAAGCTGTCTAGAAATTGCCTGGAAATGCATTTGTTCTCAAGTTTTAAATAGCAGAATTTTTAAAGAATCATGTTTGGTAGACTTTGTTTCTACACACACACACACACACACATTCTACCTTCTTTTCCAGAAGAATTATTTCTCACAGTAGTACCTGATGCCTCTTTCTCAAACAGGACTAAAGATACCTCTTCTCCAGGATTATGTTGTCTACTTAATCACAGAAAAATATCATTTCTAATTCATGTAAAAGTGTTTTATGTGATTTCAATAAGGTTAAGATAAAGTTAACCTAAGTTAAATAGACTATAAGATAGAATTTTGTCTGTAGGATGATTCAAATATGGTTACTAAATTCCCAGGGGGGGGGGGGAAATCATTGTTTGAAATGTCTCTTTGGAGATAGAATTTATGTAATTAAAATTAGTACTTATATAAGGCTTCCCAAATCCTGTTAATCGCCTGTGAATTGTGTGTGTGTGCATGTGTGCGTGCGTGCGTGCGTGTGTGTGTGTGTGCGTGTGTGAAGATATAAGACTGTATCTTGCTATGTAGTTGAGGTTGTTCTTGCACTTACAGTGTTACCCAGGCTGGTCTCAAACTTGTGTCACTCCTCCTGCCTCAGCTT
>NW_004524701.1:2399105-2399618 GCF_000260255.1 Octodon degus | reverse complement strand
TTCCCTTTCCCTTCCCTTCCCCTTCCATTTCCTTCCCCTCCTCTCCTACCTTCATTTCTTCTTTCTTTCCTCTTCTGGTTTAGTTATTCATTTATTTATGAGAAAGGGTCACTAAATCACTAAGTTGTCCAGGCTGGGCTTGAATTTGTAATCTTCCTGCCTTACCTCCCAGAAGTTGAGATTATAGCTGTGTGTCACACACTTAGCTTAAATTTAAAACTGCTAGCAACTGCCATCAGCAATATATTAGACTAAAATATTTTTTTTTGATCATGAAAAGACAATTTTTATTTAATCCAAATTATATGCTGTTCATAGAATGCTCATCTATTTAGAGACAGAGTGAAGAATGGTGTGGGGGATAGGTGTACAGGGAGTTATTTAGTGGATGCAGAGCTTTTTTGGAGAAGATTTTTAAAAAAATAGGCATAAAGAATTATATACTTCTTATGTTTACACATAAGTCCAAAAATCTAACCATATGCAACCTTGAAGCAGGACAGTCCCACAATA
>NW_004524701.1:2389446-2392466 GCF_000260255.1 Octodon degus | reverse complement strand
TTATTTTGATGAGCAAAATGACTTAAGGGGGAGAAAGAGCTGGGTGAGGTCCCATGGCCAAGGGCACCTGTGTCCCAACAGTGGGCAGTCCTTCCTCTTGCAGCAGCAGTAGAGGCTGAGTTTGGTGCAATGCACAGCCCAGCAAGTGCAGGAGGACTGAGGTAAAGGGCCCATGAGGGTGGGCACACTGCCCAAGGAGAAACAGAGGAGTCTGAGCTGCTGGATTAGATTAAGGCTGGGGTCCAAACCCCAGCTGGCATGGGGCACAAGTCAGGCTCAGAAGCCAGGTGTCACCTGGGAAAAGTGGCTCTTGGACAATTTGCAGCCTGCATCAGGTGCAGGCACCTAGCAAAGCCTAGGCTGACTCTCTCTGAGGGTCCAAGGGAAGATAACAAACCTTCTTGGATTTCCCAGGCATTATGGAGAGCCTACTGGGGCACTTCTTAGCTGACTGGTAAATTTACTTTTGGATCCTCATCTTGGAGTTGATATTTTTATATAATTAAAATGCTAAAATGTTTCTTTTAGCTGGGCATGAGGCCCATGCTTGTAATACTCAGGTGGCTTCAGAATTGCAAGGGAGAGGGACTTTACTTTGAAGGGAAAGCTGCAGAGCCCCATTTTCCAGAATAGTGCTGGCATAGAGGATTTGTTCCTTAGAATCAGGTTCAGAGTTCACAGCGATCCAGGCACTCTACCCCTGCAGCCAAGAGAGAAGAAAAGCTGGCTACTGCTCAACTGGCAGCAGACCTTGGCATCATTCACGTGGCATTGGTTTTAGGTGCATGCAGAATGCAGGAGTTCTGAGGTTAACAAGGCTTCCACCTAAATTTCAGAAGGCCTGAGAGGCCAGGAAGTGTGCCCCTGAAAGGGCAGTGTGGAAAGCTGTGAGTGAGAAGCCTATTTAGTGGAAAACCTAGAAGTTTGGAAAAGCCAGAAACATGGATCATCTGAGAAAAGCTGCAAGGAGGGAGCAAAGCCTGCTCAAGAGAAAAGCCACCGGAGCTGTAACCACCAGCAGTGCTGTAGAGGTGGAGCCATGTAGAGCTCACAATTTTTCACAGATTGCTTTGGATCTTCCATATAGAATTATAGAACTTAAAGTTTGCCCTGCTGGATTTTGGACTTGTGTTGGTCCCAATGCTTTGTATTGCCCTTCTGTTTTATCTTTTTGGAATGGTAATATTGGAAATGTTTAACTTCTTTTGTACAGGAGCTCACACCTAAGAGTTTACTTTAGATCTTGGAAAAGATGGGACTTGGACTTTTCAGCAATGCTGATACTGTAGGGCTTTGGCAATTCTTACACATGGACTAAAATGCTTTTTTTCACAAAGGGATGAGCATGTGTCTTTGGGGATCCAGTGACAGAATGTTATGATTTGTGTTTAGTTGTCCCCCCAAAATATCATGCACTCATAGGACAGCTTCTGGTGTTTGTGACTGATTATTATGGGTGTAGGTGCTGTACCCACCCTGGGGCAGGTAGTCTACATTACATGTAGGAGGGAAAGAGGCTAGCTAGCAGCTGCAGCTGATGCCCTCCCTTTTCTCTTCACTGCTGGCCACCTCCATGAGTGGCTGCCCTATTCCATATGCCACTGTGCCTTGAAGTCAGCTGAGTATAGACTGAAACCTCCACTAACTATGGGCTAAATAAACCTTTCTTTCCTTAATTGTGTGTGTTGGGTATTTTATCCCAGCAATAAGAGAAGAGTAACTAAGACAGTTTGTCCTAGATGGCTTTTATCAGATTGATGTAAAACCATTTGTTTTGATTTTCTATAGGTTTTTGTCCTGAATGAATGTTGGACTTTGCCAAAAGCTTTTTCTGTGTCTGTTGAAATGATCATGTGATTTTTGTCTTTGGCTCTGTTGACATGGTATGTTCTATTTATTGATTTGTGTATGTTAAACCAGACCTGTATTCCTAGGATGAATCTGACTTGGCCATAGTGTATAATCTTGACGATTTGCTGCATTCTCTTTGCTATTGTCTTATTGAAGATTTTTGCATCTACATTGACTGGGAAGATTGGCCTGTTGGGTCTTTCTCTGGTTTTGGCATCAGCATAATATTTGCCTCTATGAATGAGTTTGGGAGAATTGCTTTTCTTTCAATTTCATTGAGCAGTTTGAGAATAATTGACTTGAAATCTTCTCTAAATAAATCCATTGGGATCTCAGCTTTTTTGTGTGGTAATTTTTAATTACATTTTCTATTTCATTGGCTGATATTAGATTATTAAGAATTTTTTAATATCTTTTTGATTCACTTTTGGCAATTCATATGTATTTAGGAATATGTCCATTCCTTCTGTATTTTACATCCTGTAAGAGTAAAGATTTTCATAGTAGGTGTTGTTGAACTATTGAATTTCTACAGGGTCTTTAGTAATTTCACCTTTTTTATTCCTTATTGCATGAATTTGAATTTTTTATTTCCTTTTTGATAAGGTTGGCTAGGGGGTTATCATTTTATTTATTCTTTCAAAGAACCAACTCTTTTTAAAAACTTTTTTTAAGAACCACCTCTTTGATTCATTAATTCTTTGTCTTATTTTCTTCTTCTACATTGCATTAATTTCTGCTCTCATCTTTATAATTTCCTTCCTCTTTGGACTTCAAGTTTGACTTGTTCTCTCTTCCTAGAAGTTTGAGGTAAAACATCAGGTTGTTTATTTGGGCTCATTCTATTTTCCTGATGTAAGAATTCACCATTATAAATTTCCCTCTTAAGATAGCTTTCATTGTATCCCACATGTTCTGGTAAATTGTAACTGTATTTTCATTTGATTGTATATATTGTTTAATTTCTTCTTTAATTTAATCTGTGACCCATTGATTATTCAAGAGTTTGTTATTTAGTTTCCATGTGTTTATGTAGGGTTGCGATTTTTTTCTCTATAATTTCATTTCATTGTACTATGGTCAGATATATACACTGAATGATTTCAATTTCTTTGCATTTACTTAAGCATGTCCTGTGAATGCTGGGACTACAGTTGTGTACCACCATG
>NW_004524701.1:2386457-2387796 GCF_000260255.1 Octodon degus | reverse complement strand
TCAGCCCCTGTTTTGTCATTTTGAACCTACTAAATTTCACCAGGGCTCAGCACTGCTCTTGCAGTGGTGGTGTGGGGTCTGCTTTTCTATTCTTGGGAAGTTTCATGATATTACTTCTGTGAACTGGTTTCCAACAATGTTGAACTATCTCCTACTACTTCATTTGTTATTCTTTTTGCTTCATTAGGAACTGGTGATTTAAAAAAATCATTTATTTATTTATTTGTTTGTTTATTTGGTACAGAGTTTTGCCATGCAGCTCACATTTGTACTGATCCTCCTGTCTCAGTTTCTCCAGTGCTAGGATTACAGGCATGTGCCCCCATGCCTGGTTTCAGTGGCTGGTTCAGTGTGGGCATTGAACCTGGATCCTTGTGCTTGCCAGGCAGATGCTTAGACTGATGAGCTATCTCTCCAGCCCTCAACTGGTTGTTTGATTTTTCATTGTCTCTTGATGTTTTAAAGGAATCTTTCTTTTCATGATCACTGACTATAGCCCTGTCTCTCAGCTCTGATAGTTTGACCTCACATTGGCTCATTATACTGCACTAAATTTCCTGGATTTCTGTTTGAATGTTTCATGCATTCTGTTTCTTTCCTATTATGGACCTTCATGATTTTCATCATTTTCCTAAACTCCTGTTTTTTTTTTTTTAATCTGTTTGTACTCTAGATTCACTAACTATGTCCTACCTACATTATGGTTATTACTTCTGTATTTATCTTAGAAATTATTTCTGATTTGACTTCTTTTAGGGCCTCATTCATCTGCTTTGTTACTTCCACTGTTACCACTTCAGAGAGCCTATGTGGGTGGCTTTTGGATTCTTCTACCTTACTGCCTCTTGGGTTTGATGAAGGTGAGTTAAAAGTCTGGGTTTGCATCTTGCTTCCATGTCTTCTCACATTTTTTCAGTTTAACTCCTGCATCGATGCTTGTAAATTGTTTATGGCAGGTAGCTTTATTGTTAGTATCCTGAAACCTTAGGAAACATCTACTTCTCCAAGGTGTCTCCCAGGTACAGTTGATTTTCAATGTTGAGTCTGTCCAAGTTCCTACCTTTTCAATTTGTTGGAGATGAGAAGGTGCTGCCTACATGGCCCAGCCCTGTGTTTTGGCACTGGCCCATAATGTTGCTTACGATCCTCAAGTAGGCTCAGACTTGGCATACAAGGAAGAATAACTGATTAGAACAATTATGTCACATTGGATGAAATAGTACAATCATTAACAGCAGTATCAAACACATGCTAGAAAATGACAAATGATGGTAACTATTAATTGGCCACTTTAATTATAGGAACAGGATTTGTAGATATATAACCAAATCTAAAACCA
>NW_004524701.1:2374722-2382740 GCF_000260255.1 Octodon degus | reverse complement strand
ATGTTATTTGCTTATTATTTCTTGCCTATATCTTGTAATATGAGAAACTACTTTGGCAATAACAATACACAATGTACTAACCATTAAAAAAATAAATAAATACAAAATGAAAAAAAAAATCTTCTGAAGATTCTCAGGATCATTGCCTTGCTCATCTTCTACATAAAACTTTTTCCTAGCTCTTCTCCTTGCCCTCTCTTGATTAGTTAGTCCTTGAGATCCTGCTTTTGTACATATTTATTAAAGGTATTTGTATCTATGTTCACCAATGAAAGTGACCTATTTTTCTCTTGGGTCCTTTTCTGGTTAAGGTAGAATGAGTTTGAAAATAGTCCTTTCCTTTCTATTTTATTGAATAGTTTGAGGAATACTGGTGTCAGTTATGCTTCAAAGGTTCAGTAAATATTTATTTGCTTTTTATGATTAATATTATTGTTATTTTGAGACAGAGACCCACTACACACAGTAGTCCAGGATGATCTTGAACTTGCCACCTAGACCAGACTGGCCTTGAACTTTACAATCCTCCTGCTTTTGCCTTTACTTTCTTGATTGATTGATTGGTTGATTGATTGATTGTACTTTTTTAGGGAAGGGTCTGTAGAGTGCTCATGGTCTCACTACTAGATCAGACTTGTAGTGATTCTCCTGTGTGCACATATAACCCTCTCAGGGTCCAGTGAAATAATTATTTGGTATATCATTTTTTTCTTAGCCTTTGTTTTCCATTGTAAAATAGAGACAAGTTTTAAATTTATTTAAATAAATACTTGTTATAATAAACTTCAGAGCCGGGTGCAGTGACACACCAGTAACCCCAGACATCTGGGAGGCTGAGGAGGGAAGATTACATGTTTGAGACCCACTTGGACAATTTAGTAAAATGAAATAGGAAAAAAGAATTGGGGGTATATCTCAGTACAGGGTTCTTGCCTAACATGTGTAATGGCCTAGGTTCAATTCCCACATTGCAAAAATAAAATTAAATATAATTTTTATAATACTGAAACCTTCAGGAAATCAGGAATTGTGTTTCTCAGCTGTTCACTGTAATACTGTGTGGACATGAGTGGTAAGTACTTACACATGGCTTTGCCCACAACATCTCTGAAATTTCCCCATGCTCACCCTTCATCCCACTAGTACACAAACTTGTGCTAAGACTAGTTACAACAGAATTGCTTTTATGTCCATGTCCTAAAATAAGAATCCAGGATAAAAAAAATGGAGTATGTTAGGCTTATGAAAGACACCAAATCAGCTGGGCCTGGTGGCACATTCCTGTGATGCCAGCACTGTGGGTGGCTGAGGCAGGAAGAACACACACTAGAGACCAGGTTGGGCAATTCAGCGACTTAGTGTAATGCTGTCTCAAAACAAAAACAAAAGTAAAGGATGGAATGTAGCTCAGGGTGAAGACTGGGTTCAATCTCCAATACCATGTGAAGGAAAAGAGACATATTTCATGTAGCTCTGACTAAAACTATGATGTTAGAGACTGGCAAGACTCTAACAGTTCAGTGGACTAAAATGCCTGCTTAGGCAAGCTTAGGTAAGTGCAGGGACCACAGTTGGATCCCTGGCACCACACTGCCACTCCACCCCCACCCCCAGGGTGGGCTGAGCTGGCCAGAGAGTCCAGTTGTAGTGGCACACGCCTGTAATCCCAGAGCTGAGGAGGCTGAAAACAGGAGGATCCCTGTGAGTCTGAGCTGCACAGTGAGAGCCTGTAACAACCAAATACATAGAAAAATAATAAAATAAAATACTGATGTTATTTCTGTCTTCTATAAAAGGAGAAATTGACTCTGGAAAATATGTAATGGCGATGACTCAGCATATGTTTAGCTGGCAAGAGACGGACCTAAGACTGAAAATCTTTCTAATTGCCTCCACTTGCTATAAAAAATGCTGGCATTTGTCTGTTTGTTTGTTTATTTTGGTACTGGGGATCAAACTCAGAACCTTGTACTTGCTGGGCAGGTGCTTCAGCTGCTGAGCAATCTCTCTGGCACAAAATGTTGTCTTTTAAACTTGAGTTAAATGGCAGGTATTGTTGTAATCGCAGTACTTTAAAGGCTGAGGCAGAAGGATCTTTGAGATTAAATGGGACTACCTAGCAAGAACCTAAGTAAAACAAAACAAAATTGAGTTAGAAAGCTGGGGATATAGTTTTGTGGAGTGTGGAAAGTGTGAGAACTGCCTGAAAAGTGAGAGACCCTTGGCTGAATCCCAGAACTATGAAAAAATAGAAAAAATATAAATAAAAAATAAATTTAAGCCAAGGGGGTGGTGTATACCTGTGATCCCAGAACTCAAACATTGGAGGCAGGAGGACTGTAAGTATAGGGATATTCTGGAGTATAGAGCAACAGTGCAAATTCCAAGACAGCCTGGACTGTACAGTGAGACTCTGTCCTACAAAATTAAAAATCAATAGCAGGGCCAGGGAGATGGCTCAGTAGAATAAGCACTTGCCTGGCAAGCTCAAGGGCCTGAGTTCAATCCCCAGTTCTGCAAAAAAAAAGAAAAAAAAATTTAAAAAAAATTAAAAAAATCGATAGCAATAAAATCCAAGCCTGATGGCTGACCCTGTATCAAAATAAAAGATTAAAAATGGGTTGGCCAAGTAGCTCTGAGAAATCTCCAGTATCTAAATAAATAAATTTTAAATAATTGAGCAAGAATAAATAAAACAGCTGCGAATTGTATGTGATGCTAGACATTACTCCAGGAAATGGCACTGTGCAGGCTTTGAGTTTCTCTTTTTATGCAGGCTTTGTGCTTTGACAGCAATAAAGTTCATAAGCGGTGGGGTGGGTACTGTGTACACAGGCTTGAATAGACTCACACTGCCCTTCCCTGGTAATTACATTGGAGTTGTAAACATTTAAAACCATGTCCTTGGACAAATGTAAGCCTATGTCATTATGGAGGGAGAAACAGACAAGTTTCCTATCGCAAGCCTAACTCAGTGGCAATTTAACTTGTCAGTTTATCACCATGTCAAAGATACTTAAAGATAACTTTGTAGATAAATGATCTTAAAACACATGTAAAAGATTAGAAATTTAATGCAATAAAATATTGTTTACAAAACATATTTTATAAGTACTGCATGTTAAGATTTTGATTGTATTTGGATCTTCTTTCCCTGTCTCTTTCTCCAGCACTAGGGATTGAAGCTGCACCTTTTACACTGAGCTACAATCTCACCCTTTTTGATTTTTTTGAAACAGGTCTCACTAAAGTCACTAAGTTGCTCAGGTTAGTCTTGAACTTGTGACTTTCCTGCTTTATTCTCCCTGAGTGCTGGAATAATTGGTGTGTGGCAAGCCCAGCTTGTGGACCCAAGCCCAGCTTGCCTTCTTGTATCAATATTAGATATTTCTTTTTTTTTTTGTTTTTCTTTCTTTGTTTTTTGTTTTATTTGGTGGAACCCAGGATTGAACTCAGGCCCTTGTGCTTGCCAGGGAAGCGCTTATTCTACTAAGCCATCTCCCCGGCCCAATAATAGATATTTCTAAAGCTGGTAACACTTTTGATTTAGCATACCAAGGAGGATCCCATTATATTTGTGATGTGCAAATGACTTGTGCTGGAGCATTGGGTTGCTAAGCACCCAATGTGGTGGGGGTGGGGTGTGGAGGACCCAAGCAGGCATGGGGCTCTGCACCTTGCCACTCCTTGTTCCATGCAGCTCTTCATTTGGCTGTTCGGATTTACCACCTTTGCCATGAGCAGGCTAGCCTGATGGAAACCGTCCCAACCAAGCCATGGAGCCACTTGCATTGGGCAGACACTTCACCTCCCATTGGGGTGCAAAGAGACATAACAGTAATCTAGCACAGTTCCTGTAAATGTGTGTACTCCAAATCTAAGAGAAAGCATTAGAAAAACACAAAGAGCAAAGCACTGTGATCTTTAGAAACACCAAGATTGTGGAGAACAAATGAAGACTGGAGAATTGTTGCAGAGTAAAAGATATTAAAGAAATATAATAAACCAGATGTGATGACTCACACCTGTGATCCAGCCCCTCAGTGAGCGGAGGCAGAAGGATCTCAAGTTTGAGTCCAACCTAGGCAATTTAGCAACTTGGTGTAAACTTTTCTCAAATAAAGAAATAAAACCCAGGTATGGTGATGCACACCTGCAATCTGGGAGGCTGATTCAGGAGGACTTCAAATTTAACTTATGGTTGGAGAATTTAGCAAGATTCTGTTTAAAAAAAAAAAAAAAAAAAGACTGGGCAGTGTAGCTCAGTGTCGAGGCCCTGGGCTCAGTCCTCAGTACTGCAGGGAAAAAAATTGGGATGATTACCAAAAGTTGAGGGCAGTTTACAGATTAGAGTCTTGTGCAAGATTAAATGAGATGTGTAGGAAACTGTCCTTGTTCTTAGATGATGTATGCTTAAGATGTGATTTCATCTTAAATCCTCCTAAATGGTTCAGAAACCTTTCTCAAAGTGATAGGTATTAACTGTTGACATTGCTGCTTTGGCAAATTAAGTAGAATAATTTAAAAAGTCTCTGGAAGTTCCTGCTATAGTTCAGATCTGGAATTCCTCTAATGGCCCACATGTTAAAGTTGATCTCCTGTTTGTGGTGCTGACCAGAAGTAGTGGAACCCTTAGGGTGTGGGGTCTGCCCGAAGGAAGTGTGGTTGTCATGGTGCTCCCTAGAAGGGGCTGTTGGGACCCTAGCCCATTTCCCTTCTCCCACTCTCCCTCCCTGCCTCCCAGCTCCCTTAGCTATGTGTGCCCACCATGACTGTGTGCCTCACCACAGACCCAACAACAATGAGGCCAACTGATTAGGGACTAAAACCTTCTCAACTCTGAAGTCATTAAAACTTGTTTCCTTATATGTTGTTTGTCTCATGTATTTTGTCACAGCTGTGGAAAGCTATCCTAAGTGCTTCTGTTCAGAAATCTCATTAGCTTATCTAGTAGATGCATCTTGCAATAAATTAGTGAAATAAGGGGCCGGGGAGATGGCTCAGTAGAATAAGTGCTTCCCTGGCAAGCACAAGGGCCTGAGTTCAATCCCCGTTTCTGAAAAAAAAAATTAGTGAAATAAATTAGGCCACTATTAAGCTTTTATTTGCATAGAGCATTGCCTTAGTTTCAGATGGTGCTTTATCAGAAGCAATGGACTATGGAGGTAGCTGAGTACCACATTGCTTGCCAGCAAGAGTGAGGCCCTGGGTTCAATCCCCAGGACCAAAAGAAAAAATAGAAATAAAACAAGTACTCTTGGAAGGGAAACTAAGTCTCAGGTAGATGCTTCATTGTGTCTCTCATTCATTCGCATGCATTCTCTTATTCCTGTGTAATTTTTTTGTAGTACATGTTAATCAAGGTTCATCTGTTGGGGCTCTCCAGAGGAGCTATATAACATAGGATTCTTTTTTTTTTTTGGCTGGCTCCTGTGCCTTAATTGCAGGTCTGGTGCAGCATGTGGAGCTAGGGATTGAATCGCGGTCCCCTGAGCCTGACTGAGTTTGCCCAAGCAGGAGCTTTAAACAATTTTTTTTTAAACAACTAAGCATTTTTATTAATTGGCATCAGTAGTAGAGTACAAGCACTATTCCTACGTCTTTAAACAATTGAGCTAACACACACACACCAATATAATGTAATATGATATAATAATATATGTAATATGATGTAATCTATGTAACACAGCCTAATATACATATAGTGATTTATAGGTGGCCTGCAGGATCAGAGGTGAGAAAGTCCATGGTGGCCAGCTGTAGGTTATAGACTGGAGAATCCAGTAGCTGCTAAGACCCATAAGCTGGAAGCTGGGAGCAAGAGGAGTCACAGATGTAAAACCGGTTGGAGACCAAACACCTGGGGCCCCCCAACACTGGCAGGCTAGAGAAACTGGAGACTGGTGTCCACAGGAAATGGTGGCGAAAGGCACATTCACTCACGCAGATGGGGTACATCAGGATGCGCGCTGACTTCCTCCTTGCCCCTCATTCCATGCAGGTTCCCGACCTGTGGGACAGTGCCACGCACACCCAGGCTGGCTGCACACTCAACTTGCTGCCAGCTGCCGCTTGTCTCTGGAGACATGCTCAGAAGTGTGCCTTGCTGATCTGCTAGGCTCTCTCAACTGAGTAAGTTGATATTTCATGATTCATGGTTACAAGAGGCATGATTTATGTACAGCAAGTTTCAACCCTTTTAGATATAAAATTTGATGAATTTTGAAAGATATATAGTCACTGTAATGACAAATTTATAAAAATCTCATAGTGTAAATTAAAAATCAATTAGTGGCCTGTGGCTGTGTTGAGACAGGATATGGTTATGCTGCTTGCTGCATAGTTAGACTGCTAGGCTCAGCCTTGATGGTCTCTGTCCAGTTGCTTCTTCAACCTGACCATATCGAGCTCTAGTATCTGTATTTTTCAAATAAAATGTGTACATATGTAGCTTTGGTTCAGCTTGCTTCAAGGACTCTATACTTTGTGCCCAGAACTGATGAGCCCAGTCAAGGACACGTTCAACTCTACCCGCTCTGCTCAGACCACCTCCTTCCTAGAATGTTTCTGTCTATTGGTAAATATTTTCGTTTTAAGTAAACCTGATTAAAGCAAATCTGCCTGATAACATATGACTTATTCTTGTAATCCATGTAACCAGTCACACAATAATCTGCCATCAGCTGTGTACTTCCTGCTTGGAAACTGTATTTAAACTAAATTCAAAACTGACTTTGGGCTGATGATTTGGAACTGGTTTCCATCAGCCTGGTAGCTTTACATTCAAGTTGCCTTTCTAACTCCTTGGTGTGGAGTGTCTTTCTTTCAGTTCTGGATTTGTCCCACATCACCACAACACTGAGATATAGAGCACTTTTATGACCCCCCTATTTTCATCTTACTTTTCCTATTACTAGTCTTCTATCCTTCCCAGTCCCTGCTAGTCACTGATTTGGTGTCTGTTTCAATAGGTGTATGTTTCTTAGTTATAGAGTTTGCCACCAGGGATACAGAGACAATAGGATCTAGTCCCTGCAGGTAAGAAAACTGTTGGTGTGTGGTGGAGGCAGATTTGTAAAACAGAATATCACATAGTAAGTGATATTACAAAGATTCAATGGCCAGGCTCTGTGACATGCATCTATAATCCTAGCACTAAGGTGGCTAAGCCTGGGGGATTGCTTATGAGTTCAAGGGCAGCAAAGTGAGACCCTGTCTTAGAACAAAATAAAATCATAAAGATACAATTATATATTTGAGTGACACAGAAGACATATAATTAGCTTTGTGCATGATGAGAACTATTTCACTGAGACTATGGCAATTGAATGGGGCCCTGAAATGATGTACTGTAGTAGAGCAGACAGAGACTGGGATAAGATGTTACAGCTGGAAGCAGTAGCCATACAGAAGCACTGCACTGTGAGTGTTTTTGCTTATTCTAAGAAGGGAATGAAGATCAATGTAGTGAAATATTTTCAAGGTATAATAAGGGTTACCATTCAGGCTCTCACATTTGCAGTCCATGCTTTGAGCTTTTAGAAGTCATTTCCTAAATGCCCAAGCTAAAGGAAAGATCTATCACTAATACTTTGTGTACATTTGCTTCACTGGCTGCTTTTGCCATGGATCTGCTATTTAAATTTGAGTTTTCATTGCATAAAGAAAGACGAGTTTGAATCATCAGCAAATCAGTGAGGAGTTGAGTTGAATTTGGAGCAGGAATGAACAGATATGGAAACAATTTTTGTGGTGGAGAAATTTTCTTAATTCCTCTGTTGTCCTATCTGTAGCTCAGGCTGAATGTTTCTGGTCCACGCATCATGCTCTCTCTGCCTTCCAGGCTTTGTCCATGACGTCCCCTTGCCTGGGGTCACTTTTCCTTACGTTCTGTTGATAGCCCAGCCCAGTTTATCTAGTGAAATATTTTATGTGCACTTTCCAGATTTTCAGTGTCCTTACAGTATGCAGTGTTTACTCACACAGTGTCATTTTCAGTGTGGATTACGACTTTTTGT
>NW_004524701.1:2363845-2374433 GCF_000260255.1 Octodon degus | reverse complement strand
AACTGCGGTCCCTGTGCTTTGCTAAGCTTGTTCTAAGTAGGTGCTTTAGACCACTGAGCCATCTCACCAGCCCCGCAAAGGTACTTTAAATGATTTGGTAAACAAACACCTTTGAATTCAGGGTTGAGCTTTGAGATGATATGACTGCATGGGGGGGAATAGACATGAAAATGCAGTTGGTTAAATGTGAGGCCTGAGTGAAATTGCCAGGAAAGTCATGCTGACAGTGTCACCCCTATCCATTTTTGTAGTGTTCTGCCTACATAAGCTATTTAACTGTGCCTATCCATTTGATAGAGGATTTCAAGAGGGGGAGAAAATCATTATTCCGGAGATGATTTGCCATTACAGGCCTAACTGCCACAGGCATCAAGCCACCCACAGTCTGCAGATCATGAGTCACAAAGCAAACAGGTCTGGCTGTGCCTGGGTTCTGATCCCTAATCTCAAAGCTAACCATGAACAGGACAGCATCATGAGATGAAACAGCTGACTCCGCACGGGAGATGTCACTTCTTATTTCTCTGTGTACCCAGGAAAGAGCCATAAAATAAAAGCTGTGCTTTTGTTATGAAATAGTTCAGGGTTAATATAAATTCATTTTCTAAGTTACCTTTCCCCAAGGAAATAAAACATTTTAGAATAATTTCTAAAGTTTTTTTCCTCTTAAAAAGTACTGCATGTCCTGTAAGATAAAGGACAGTAGGGTTTATAGATGGATGCACTGTAGGCTTTCAGAGATTGTGGACTAAATTAATTGGCTCAAACCTGTACACAGAGGAGTGAGGATGTAGCTCAGTGGTCTAAGCCTTGCCTAACATGCTGGAGGGCCTGGGTTCAGTTAACAGACACACACACACACACACACACACACACACACACACACACACAGTATAAGGGAATCTGGAATCTAAACCCAGCTTGAGCAGTACAGAGTAAGTAAGTCACTGCGCCTAAGAATATACTGATAAATATGTAAATCATATGGCACAATAGAAAGTGACAATTATTTTTGGAAAGAAAAGGATAAAGCAAGAGTAGGAAAATCAGGACAAATGTGTGTTTACTTGATATTGGACATATATGAGCCCTTGGTAAAATATTACTTTTTCTTTGGTACTGAGAATCCAACTCAGGACCTTGTGCTTGCTAGGTAGGCACTGTGCTGAGGAGCTATATCCCTGACCTCAATATTAATATTACTTTGTTTTTCTCATCTATAAATGAAGCCATTTGGACGAATGAGTCCTAGTGCTCAGAAAAAATTTGTGTTCCATTTCAGGGTTTTGTGGTTAGTAAACTGTGTTTCAAAATCTTGATAGTGATGTTAAATTTTATAAACTGTCTTTTAAATTTTGAGAGGTACTGGAGACTGAACTCAGGGCTTTCTTATAGTGTTTTCCTAAATTGCTAAGCTGCTCAGGCTGAGCTCAAGCTTGGAATCCTCCTGCTTCAGCCTCCTAAAGTTTTCTAAATTCTTATAGTTTTTGTTGCTGTTTTAAAAATTTCTAAGCCAGGCCTGGTGGCACATGCCTATAATCCCAGCACTTGGGAGGCTGAGGCAAGAGGATCACTATGAGTTCGAGGCCTGCCTAAAATACAAAGTGATTCCAAGGCCAGCCTAAACTACATAGTGAAACCCTGTCTCTAAAAGGCCAAAAATCTTTTTTTGTATAACTTCTGGGCACAATGGTGCCCTCCTGTATTCTCTGCATTCTGGTGGCTGAGGCAGAAGGATCATGAGGAATTTGAGGCCAGCCTGGACTGCATAGTAAAACCCTATTGGGGACAGAATTTGTTTTCATGTTCTTTGTGATTTTTGTAAATCTTTTTAATAATGTAAAAATGATAAAATTGACTTTAAAGTATATTAATTTGTTTAAATGGTATAAACTCAATATAAACTTCTTAGTGAATTTTAGAAAGATAGGAATCTATGAAGATAGTATTTGTTAGGTTTGTTTCCTTTCATATATTTTTAATCATTGATCTGTTATTATGTTTTCAAAAATATTGGTTCCCAGTCCCACTCCATAGCATTCCTGTTCAAAATTGACATAGTTATCATTGTTGTCTTAGAATGAGCCTTTTGTAGCACACCTTTAGGACCCGTCCCCAGACATCATTAGACATCATTAAAAATAGATGTTGTCACCTGTCATCCCAGCTCTTGGGAGGATGAAAAAAGGAGAATCACTACGAGTCTGATCTGTGTAGTGAGACCCTATAGACCCTGTACTAAAAAAAAACCAAAAACATATAGATATTGTTCTTAGCCATAAGTTGTAAGTCAGAAAACAGACTGTCAGTCTTAGTTTCTACCTGAATATTATTTTTCTAAATAAAAAAAAAGAAATTCTCGTATGCTTAGAGTAACTAACCCTCTTAATTTAGTCAAGGGCACCAGAATAGGTGCACATAATGCATGTGGTTAAAGCAATCCATTGCTTCTAAACCTATGCCAGTACCTGGAGCCCAGGAATGTAAAATGGATAGCAGTGCTAAATGTTACTGTGTTCTAGTAATCTTCCACATCTCATCCTCTCCTCTTTATTTTGACTGCTACAAATTCAACTTTCATGAGTTCCAAAAATTTTGGTAGAAACATTTGAATACTTTAAAATATGCACATGCAGTCATGAGATGGCTTCTGGAGTTTGTGATTGATTATTGAGGGTGTGGATGCTGAGCCCGCCCTGGGGCAGGGAATCTGCACTGCAATGTGAGGAAGGGAGAGAGCCTACCTAGCTGCCAGAGTTGCTGCTTCTTCCCTTTGCTCTCCCTCTTTGCTCTTTCCTTTGCTTGCCACTGCCATGAATGGTTGCTCTGTGCCACCATATGCCACTCTGCCTTGGAGCCAGCTGAGTAGGGACTGAAATCTCCACTTATTGTCAGCTAAATAAACCTTTCCTTCTTTTTTTTGGGTGTTGGGTATCTGTCCCAGCAATGAGAGAAGAGTAACCCAGACATGTTATTTGTGTATTGTTGCATAGCAAATCATTCCAAAATGTAGCAGGCTAGATAGCTAAAGCCTTTCAGTTCACAATGGATCTAAGGGCTGCAAACCTGGAAGTGACTTAGCCCAGACCCTTAGGTCAGGGTCTTTGGTGAGGTCAAGATTTTAGCTGACAGTCATTTCAAGTCTCAAGTAGGGCTGGGCATGGTGGTGCATACCATAATCCAGCACTCAGGATTCAGAAGACTGAGACAGGATTACCTCAGCGTCAGTGCCAGTGTGGGTTATATAACCAGGTCAAGGTTGGCCTAGACTATATAGCAAGAACAAAGGAATCAGGGGAGGGAGAGAGGGAGAGATTAATTTGAAACAGGGTTGCATCAGAGCAGGTTGTGAAAAATATTTCTAGAAAAGTAAAGATAGAGCCTACAAAATATCCTGACAGAGTAGCACACAATGTGAAAGAGAACCATTAAGGGTAAGGGTACTGTGCGAGTCAGCTATTTGTGTCTGTGACAAAACACCCCAGAAAAAATAACTGAAAAAGATTCTTTGGCTCTTGGTTTGCATACATGGTCACTTGGGTCAGAACCTATGAGAAAGGCACATGTCGTCCCACCCAAGCACACAAACAAACATAGACATCTGCTGAGTACTTGTGCATACACAGAGGCATGATTTTGTAGAAGTTGAAGTGTGGAGATGACACTTTCCAAAATACCTCTTAAAGACCTTTGTGTGTCGATAGCTCTAATTCATTATCTGTGGCATGATTTGTAATAATTGCCACAGATAATGACCAGTGGCAGAAACACACCCTATTTCTTCAGAGGGGAACTTTTTCTCAAGTGAGTTGTAGCAGTGCACCTGGAGGTTTCCAGCTGAGAGAATGTCACATGCATACTGACGTCTTGATACCAGGGGGCACAGATTATTCCACCGGGATAGCTCTTTTTCAAATGAGAGAAAGTAAAAGATGGGGAAATAATAGCTGAGGTCTTTATGAATCATGATCATAAGGATTTGGAAGGTTGCTTGGTTTTAAGAAATACCTTAAAGGGAAAAATAAAATGAAATAAAACTACATAATCTTTCTAAAACACAGGTCTTATCTTGTTATTTTACGTTTAAAAGTCTTCAAAGACTTCCGTTGCCCTTAGAGAGCCGGTTCTTTAGAACAGCTTATTAGATGCTTCAAAGCCTTTCAGATTCTCTCCAGCCAAATCTCCTCCTTTGCTCTCAAGTCTTAAGCCGCTCTGGACTGTGGGGTGCTACCTCTGAAGCTCCAGGCTGTTGCTGACTTCTGAGCTTCTCAGTATGCTTTCTCTTTCCTCTGACCTTCATTTCCTGACTTTTTTTCTTGAAATACCTTAGACTGATGCCAGTACCTGTTAAAGTTTCCTTGTCTGTGTTACCTCATTGCCTCTATAGCAATCATTTATTCATTTATATTTATTTATTTAACTTTTTGAGACAAGATCTCACTATGCAGCTCAGGCTGGCCTTGAGCTCACTTTGTAGCCAGGCTGGTCTCAAACTCACAGTAATGCTCCTGCCTCAGCCTCATGAGTGCTAGGACTACAAGGCATGCACCACCATGCCTGGTTCATTTATTCACTTACACCCTCGCCTGAACTCTTACATCCAAGAGATGATTGTTTGTATATTCCTAGAACACATAAAACTCCTCTATAAAAATTTGTTAAATGAACAAACAAAAAATAAAAGCTACTAAGAGTTGAAGTAAAGCTAATTTGGGAACTAAGGAGATTACCTGTCAAAATGGCTAAGGAAGCCCCATGTTGCATTAAATGTTCAGCAGCCCACACTGAAGAATTTTGTTGTTGCCTGGTGTAGTGCATGGAGGTGCACACCTACAATCACTGCAGTCAGAAGGGTGAGGCAGAAGGATTGCTTTGAGTTTGAAGCCAGTCGGGGTTACAAAATGAGTTCAAGGCCCACCTAAACTGCATAATGAAACCCTGTCTCACAAAAGAAGTTTGCTATGGTATCATAAAAATTTCTGGTGAGAATATTTTCTGTACAAAATCTGGAATTAATTTATATTCGTTTATATTCATTCAAATGAACCATTTTATTGCCATGACTTAATGAAATGAGTTTTGCTTACACTGAAAAAGCTGGAATATAGCACAACATCAGAGAGAGAGAGGGAGGGAGGGAGGGAGGGAGACAGAGAGAGAGAGAGAGAGATACTGTTCTTAGTATAATTTTAAAAAGTAGCACCTATAATTTTACTTCTTTAACGTGAATCTATAGTATTCTGATTAAGACTTACTCCATAGGGCCGGAAAGATAGCTCAGTGGACTAAGTGCCTGCTTAGTCAAGTGCAGGAATGGGGGTTCATCTCAGTACCACACACCAAGCCAGCCCCATCCCGGGTGTGCTGAATCAGCCACCGAGTCTGGGCGTGGTGGCACACACCTGTAATCCCAGCACTGGGGAGGCTGAAAACAAGAGGATCACTACGAGTCTGATCTACGTAGTTAGTGAGACCCTGTAGACCCTGTTCTAAATACAGAAATAAATAAATAAATTTCCATGGATTAAAGGTAGTAGCTGTCATCCCTTGCATTGTCTAAAAAGCACTTGTCGAAGTAGCATGGTCTATTTCTGCTGTGTTGGGGAGATGGTTGAGTGGAATAAATGCTTCCCTGGCAAGCACAAGGCCCTGAGTTCAATCCCTGGTTCTGCAAAAAAATAAAACAAAACAAAACAAAAAACCTCCTCAAAAAACAAAAAAAACTTATAAGGACTATTTCTGCTGTCTCCCTGTTCTGTAGTGACAACCTCCTTGTTTGCTGGTGCTACTCTGGAAAGCACCCACAAACTCCCCCAGTCTTGCTGGTTTGTGAAAGGCCATGAGGGCTGCCTGTGAGTGGCAATAAGGAGCTAGGACACTCGTGCATCTGGTGTAGTAGGTGACCTCCTTCAACAAATGATTAGAAAAACATAGAATGTAAAATACATAGCAGGTCTTGTGTCAACAGGGGTAGTAAATAAATCCACTGAAGCTAGGCTTGCACCCTACCTATAATCCTGGCACTCTGGGAGGCTGAGCCAGGAGGATTTTAAGTTCAATTCTAGACTGGGCCAATTAGGAATTTAGGGAGAGACTGTCTCAAAGAATGGAGAGAGACAGAGAGACAGAAAGACAGACAGACAGACAGACAGAGAGAGAGAGAGAGAGAGAGAGAGAGAGAGAGAGAGAGAGAGAGAGAGCGCTACAGAGACAGAAAGAGAGGAGAGGAGAAAAAGACATTCTTTATAATTCTGATAGAGGAATGGTATTTCAACAGTTTAAACATAGTAATAATCCAGGCATGGTGGTGCATACACAACTATAACCCTAGCTACTTGGGAGGCTGAGGTTGAAGACTACAGGTGTGTGGTCAACCTGTGTAACTTAGCAACCCTGCCTTAAAATGAAATATAAAGAGCAGTGGGAATAGATACAGCTCAGTGGGAATGTTCTGGATTTGATCTCCAGTACTGAAAACAAACAAACAAACATTAAGAGGCATGAGGAGGATGCCCTGCACAGGCGCTACCCTGCAGTGAGAATGAAACTCCACCAGGGCCAGTGCAGCTTCTCTGCTGATCCAGCAATCAAACATGAGACCATCAACTGTGTAACACATCTGGATAAAGTTTAAGTGTTGTCAGCTATGTGGGTTTAATACGAAATGTGTGAGCTTGACTGATTTTAATTCAGAAATTAATTTGTTCCTACGCATTTTAAATTTAAGAGAATGCAGTATTAAATTTCTAAGTTTAAAGTTCTAAATCCTGAAGAACAGTGGTATTTAAATGCTTATAGCAATTTGTTACATTTTTGTTGTCTTTTTTTTTTTTTTTTTTCATACTGGGAATTGAACTTGGTACCTTGTGCATGCCAGGCAGGTGTTTATGTCACTGAGCTGTCTCCCCAGCCACGTTGCCTATTGTCTTTGCTTTGTTTGTAATTTTATTGAGCTGAGTCTTTTTGTGCAGTTTAGGGTGGACTCCAGCTGTGGCAGACCCTCCTGCCTCAGGCTCTGAAGGCTGGAGTGAGAGATGTACCCACTTTTCCCAGCAAAAATACTTCCAAACCCTAGGATCCTCTAACTGGTATTCTTTTTTTACTTTCTTTTGTAGTGCTGGAGATTAAACCCAGGTCACGCTAGCCACTGAGCTGCTCTAGTGTGTCTTTTTTTTTTTTTTTAATGTCTTTTTGAGACAGGGTCTCCCTGTGCAATTCAGGGTGGCCTTGAGTTCACCTTGTAACTCAGGCTGGTCTTGAATTGGCAATGATCTTCCTGCCTCCTGAACGCTGGGATTATAGGTATGTGTCACTAGTATAGCTTCTTATGCCTTTTTAAAGTTTGTTTTATTTTGATATAAAGACTTATGAAGTTGCCTGGGCTGGCCTCCAATTTGCTATCCTCTTGCTTCAGCCTCTGGGTGGTGGGGTTTACAGATATGTGCCCCACCGCTGGCTCCAGTCAGTACTGTCTTTTGCATCTGATGAAGACAAGTGTAGGATACACACCTGCCATTGGAAAGGCAGGCTGCATCTCTAGCTGAGAAAGACCTTAGTTTTCAGAGACCTCTCTTACCCTATTCCACTCTGTGCAAAGGAGACTGTATTTAAATTTTTATAATCTATGGAATAATTTGGGACAACACAGTAATATTGATGTTGTGTTAGCCTGAAGACCAAATGGACTGATTCTTAGGTCAGCCCTTTATAAATAAAGTAGTATGACATCATTCGAGTTCTGATATTTATCGAGTCTCCAGTGTAGGTGAGGCGGTGTGCTGTTTATAAGGGCTGTAGCATTGAAGTCTTTGGTTGCCAGATCTAGTGCTCGATTTTGTGCATACACAGAATTATGAGCTTTCTGTTTATAAGAGTGGGCCACAGGAAGTGGCACAGATCTGAGTATTTACATTGTCCACTGGATTCTGATGTACCATTGGATTTCAAAATTGCTCATTTAGTCTCCAGACTAACCCTTTAAGAGAGTTACTACTACAGTTCAGTTTTTCCTTGCTGAAGAGCTACAAAAATTAAATAAACTAGGCAGGGAGGTGCACCCATGTGGTCCCAGGTCTCTGGGAGCCTGGGCCAGCAGGATTGTACATTTGTACCCAGCTTGGGACAATTTTTTTTTGCCATAATTTTATTGATAAACAAATAGCAATGAGATAGTTTCAAATCAAATCAGTAGGACAGTTTCAATAATTAACACACTGCATACATTCTTCTTAGTGGTTAATTGCTGTACAAGATATGGACTTGATATCCTATTTACAAACACCATTAGAACAAATCATTCTATTCATTAAGAGAATGTAACTATATAACCATCCTAACCACTTTGAATACACAGATACAAAATGGACATTCATCTGTATAGTCTTTTATGGTTAAGTTCTGTTATTTGAATATTATAGGTGTGTAAACTCAGCAAAATATTCTAAAGAGTCCAGTAGCCCATAATAGTATTGGGTCTTCCGCTTCACTGGCAACGTCAGAAATTGTTAACCTGAGTCACCCACAGCTCAACATAACAGCATGGTTTTTCTTCCTATATTTCGTCTTCATACTTTTCTTCTGGATGGTTAAGACCAAGGTAAAGCAGGACCTATGCAACAAGAGTTGTCAGCTTGGGACAATTTAAGGGCTTACAGACTCTCTGTCTCAAAATAAAAGAAAATGGTTGAGGATATAGCTTACTATGAAGGCCCTGGGCTCAGTCCTTAGAGACACACATAACGCACAAAGCAAAACACAAACTCTAGGAAGTATTTGGGAGATAGCTTACCATGCCTGTTATATTAAAGAAAAAATGTGAAACAAAATTAACAAAGACTAAATTCATAAATGTGCAACAGCAGAACCTTCCGTTGTGCCTTCATCTTGGCAGGTTTGCTGTGGTCCTGAGCTGGGCTGTGTCTGTGGTGTAGAAAGGGGATAGGGAGACTTTCTCTGATCAGTGAGCTTTTCTCAAGATGAAATTTTAGAAATATGAGGCTTTCTAGACAGTTAATAGGTATACTGTTAATTTTCTGGAAAGTAATTTGGAGTCATTTTAAAAGTAGGATTACTTAATGCTGGGAATGGAGGGTTATAATTGAGGCTCGGGTCAGAGTCAGGAATTGCCACATTACTGGAACAAATGGGGCTGAAGGGATGCTTTTTGGTGTTCTATTGTCATCATGGTTTTTATGGGGAATGGAAGAAGGCCTGCTCATGAAGATGTCTTTGGTTTATTTATTATATTCTTAGGGAAAAATCCTCAAAAACCTCAGTGAATGGATGAATCTGTATTACAGGGCAGCATAGTATCTATCACAGTATGTGCTAACTCTGAACATACGTTTTTTAGCAAAGATTTTGTTGGTGTCATTTTTTTTGAGACAGAGTAGTCTATGTACTCCAGGCCAGCCTCAAACTCAAGGCAATCCTACTGTTTCAGCCTACTGAGTGCCAGGATCACAGGTGTGCATCACCACCATGGTTTTTAAGATTGCCACAATTGTCCTGTAGATTTTTTAAAAAATGTATTTAGTACAGGGTCTACAGGATCTCACTATACAGGTTGGACTTGTAGCGATCCTCCTGTTTTCAGCCTCCCAAGCACCGAGATTACAGGTATGTGCTGCCACGCCCTGTCTCAATGGCTGTCCCGGCACAAGGCAGGCAAGGCATGCAGTTGCCACAATTGTCATCTGCATACAGATGTGAATGGGCTGGTGTATTGCTGCCCAGGTAATTGTCCAAGCACAAGTGAGACCAATATTGTTTCAGTGACTCATGGTGTTCTTGGTTGCTGAGGCCCATGTGATCAGTGAGCAAATTAAGGGAGGCCATGTATTTTGGTAAAAATGGAGAGGTGTGTATTTACTCAAAGCCAGCTCTGAGGAGCTGGAGGGGCCTCAACAACCAGTCACCATCTCACCATACACAGTGAGCGAGCATCATTCCTAGCGAGGAACAGTGAGGGAGGGGCTACAGTGACTAACAGGGACTTGCAGGCTTCCTTTATCCCTTCCTTTTCTTCCTTTCTTTCTTTCTTTCTTTCTTTCTTTCTTTCTTTCTTTCTTTCTTTCTTTCTTTCTTTCTATCTTTCTTTTTTGTATTTATGTTACCAGGCAGGCTCTTATGTCACTGAGCTATCTCCCAGGCCCCTGTTCGTCCCTTGTTTAGAAGATTGCTCCATTCTTGTGGAAGTGACACTGGGTCAGGGCCCGCACATTCTGTCCATTCTACTGGGTTGTGGTGGTGGTGGGGTGGTTATTGCCTAGGCCTGAGTAAATTTGGAGAAACCATTTGTCTCTAAAGGAAAACAATCTGCTTCTTCCAGTTCCATTTTGTTCAGCCAGATTATGTCAAAAGACAAAATTATAACAATTGAGTTTAAAGTTCTAATTGACTCTATTATCCATTCAAGAATTGGGCAACACTTGAACTGATGGGTGACAGACAGGAAGGCTGGAGAAGCAAAAGCAGAAAGCAGATTCTCTCTCTCTCTCTCTCTCTCTCTCTCTCTCTCTCTGTCTTCTTTCTTTCTTTCTTTCTTTCTTTCTTTCTTTCTTTCTTTCTTTCTTTCTTTCTTTCTTTC
>NW_004524701.1:2350919-2363288 GCF_000260255.1 Octodon degus | reverse complement strand
TACAGGCCAGGCTGTGGAGGCTTATCTTAAAGTTACTCTTTTTTCTAAAATAGGGACAAGAAGACAGCACACCAGTCTACATTCCCACCAGCAGTGGAGTAGGGCTCCATCTTTCCCATATACTCTCCAAAATTTGTTGTTGGTTGATTGCTTTATGATTGCCATTCTTTCTGGGCTTGGTTCCTCAGTGGCAGGGCCAATTGACTCTGTCTTTACTTACTTTTGCTTGCTGGGGTCCAGTGGAGGAGCTGAGTCTAAAACAATGGCCACCTGCAATTTTTATTTGTTACATTATTGAGTTTAGGGGAAGAGCCAAGATATGAATATTCCCAGAGTCAGGTTACTCAGCGTGGATAGTGAACAAGCTTCTAAGCTGATATAAAAAAAAGAAAGATCAGGGTAATTAAAAAAATATGCTTTGTGAGAAAAACGTGAAATTTCCTTTATCTTCTATGTGCTTTAAATTGCTTTTATATATTTTGTCTAGGTAAAGTAAATTTTGCCTTTGAGAACATCTTTTCTAGAAAAGTGCCTGTGAATCAGTTTTCTAAATGCTCCCGATGAGCCAAGTAGGGTAAATAAATAAATCCTAGGGTAAATAAATAAATAAATAAATCCTGTAAATAAATCCTAGTACTCAAGAGGCTAACGCAAGAAGATTATTGCAAGTTCAAGAGCAGTTTGACATAGAGAGTAAGAGCCTGTCTCAAAAACTACAGCAAAACCCCAAACAAACAAAAAACAAATAAAATGAAAAGCTCTTGATGATAACGAGAAAAAATTTAGGAATATAACAGTGATGCTAAGCTGTCCCTCTAATTAATTTTGAGCACTATTAAAACCTTTTTGCTTTCTTGGTAGAAGCTTTTCTCTTTTTTCACTAATCCTGTCTTAATTTATTTCAATAAGATTACTTTAGCTGAACAGACAAGTAAACACTCTTTGCCTCCTTTGTGTAACTTAGTATTTCCACTGAAATAACATGCCTTAAGGAAAAAGAAATTGCAGGGCGGTAGGACGGGAGGCAAGAAGAGAGCAGGGCTTGGTTTGAACAGGCACAGACGGAGAACCTTTAGGCTTGGAGGGCGAGGCGTCCCCCGGGCTGCATGATGAAGGGCTCCTGTCACCTCTGAGTGTGAATCCTTTTTTACCTGTGGGTCTGCAACAAAGAGGCCATTGTGCCTCAAAACAGATGCTCCCAGCGACACAGATGCAGGCCAAGGGGGCCAAGGCACGGGTGCTTACTGAACACTTCAGTAGCATTTTCCAGGTAATTGGTGTAACTACACGCCCAAGCTAAGTTGTTAGAATTTCCAGGGCATCACAATTAGCAGTGATTTATTTCAGTGCCGTGCAAGTAACTCTTTGTTCTGTCTCTTTCCTGGAATTAGGTCTGTGAGGGACACAACGAAAGCCCGACCTGTCCTAGGTCTGCTTGCCACTCAGGCACTAAGGGGTGTTTATAATCAGGAGTAGATGGCTGCTCTAGGTGTGACAGACTCAAACCAAATCAAAATAAATTCCAAAATCATTAGTTAGTATTTCATAGACTGCACTAGAAAAATATAGGTTAGTGGGGATAGTCAGTTTTCTGGTCCCCTTGAGTAGATCCAACCAGCTGCAGATTGAAATATGATAAAAAAAAATTGTGGCTGTACTGAACACGTGCCGAGTTTTTCCCTAAATAATACGGTATAACAACTATTTATACAGTGTTACATTATCTTCACTACTGTACGTAACAGAGAGATGAGAGGACAGGAGGTCACTGACCGAACCTTTAGGCAGTGAATGACATCATGTGGCGGATACTGTGGCTTCTGTCACCAGCACCCTGAGGGCATAGTGGCAATCCCACAGGAGCTGAAGGACGCCTATCACCTGGTAGCACAGCGTGCAGCACACTGCAGGTGTGTTTGTGGTGCTGCTGGCATAAATCTGCTGCCACACTGCTTGGCATGTAAATGTATGGCACACTCAGTTGTGTGGGACGTCTTCTGACACTGATAATAGACGACAGCATGATGTGCTTATCTATTTACCAATTCATACCTTTTAATCATTATTTTCTAGTGTATTATAACTTACATAAGAAAAAGTTAAAAAAAGAAAAGAAAAGAAAAAGTTAGCTATAAATTATTCTCAAGCACATCCTTCAGGAGGGATTCCAGAGAATCCTTATCATAAAATAGGATAGTCTGATTACCAGATGCTGAGGGATTCCCCCACCTAGGTGAGGCCCTCTCCCTGGCCTGCCAAGTTGCTGACATCATTGCAGGGAGTTTTGGGACACCCAGTTGAGGGGCAGGGGATGCTACCGTGTAGAGATAAGGAAGTACCCAGAGAAGAGCAGGTGTGAGCCCCGAGAAAAATGGGCTACAATCTGGGCTTGGGAAGAGATGGTTTTGGAGGTAGTCTTGAAGATAGATAGTCTAAGATGGCCTAAAAACAGCATTTGAACCCTTGGAATCTGTTGCGCCTCCCCCTCCTCCATCTCTTACTCCTCTTTTTTGGAGGTACTGGAGAATTTTTTATTTTCAGAAGGTTTCTCAATGAGTTGCTCAGCTTTCAGTCTCCCTGCCTCTGCCTCTCAGAGATCTGGGATTCCAGGTATATACCACCACATCTGGTGTATTTCCTCATTTTTTAAAAAATTTTATTTATTTATTTATTTATTTGTGTGTGGCCAGCTCAGCCCACCGGGGGGTGAAGCTGGCTGGCATGTGGGGCTGGGGGATTGAACCACGGTCCCTGTGCTTTGCTAAGCTTGTTCTAAGTAGGTGCTTTAGACCACTGAGCCATCTCACCAGCCCTGTTTCCTCATTTTTAAGTGAAGTTGCTAGCTGGCTGTTGTGGCACAAGCCTGTAATCCCAGCACTTGGAAGCCCAAGGGAGGAGGATCATTTTTTTCAAGACCAACCTGGGCTACAAAGTGAGCTCAAGGCCAGCCTGAACTATACAGTGAGACACTGTCTCCAAAACAGATGAAATAAATAAATAAATAAATAAATAAATGGGGGGGGGGCGGGGAGGTGGCTCAGTAAAATAAGTGCTTGCCTGGCAAGAGCAAGGGACTGAGTTCAATCCCTGGTTCCCCCACCAAAAAAAAAGTAAATAAATAAAGCCAAGTTGCTGTCCTTTACTTTATCAATGAGTGACTTTATGCCTCGCCTCCTGAATTCCACCTGGGCAGACGTGTGTGTCTTTTAGTGTCTAGTGAAAAAGTTTAACTCATAAAACATTTTAAATAGAAAAAAATTCCTGGAATAGTTAGGATATAAAGATAACTTTTTTTGTAAACTTGCAAAATGGGTTTGTATTCTTAGCAAGGTATTGTTATAAAAGAATCAAAATGTTAACATTTTTAAAGTAAAAAAAAAAAAAAAGAATTAGTTTGCCTGGCAAGTGCAAGGTTCTGAGTCTGATCCCTGGTAACCACCAAAAGAAAAGAAAACAAAACAAAACAAAAAAATATTAGTAATTCACTTTTGAAGGAAAAAAATACTTAAAAAGTACACTGAAACTGGGCATAGTTACATACTCCTGTAATCCCAGCACTCAGGAAACTGAGACAAGAGGATCACCTTAAATTTTAGGCCCGTTTGGGCTACATACTTGCGTTCAAGAACTACCTGTACTACATACGGAGATCCTGTCTCAAAACAACTAAACCAAACCAAAGTAAAACAAAACAAAAGGTAACATTTAAACTGGGGTTAGTAGAACGTGCCTGAAGTCCCAGTACTCCAAGAGGCTGAGGCAGGAGGATTACAAATTTAAGACCAGCCTGGGCAATTCAGGGACTTAGTGAGAACCTGTCTCAAAATAAAAAATTCAAAAGGGGTAAGAGAATGTAGTTCAGTGCAAAAAGCCCTAGGTTCAGGCCCCAGTACAGAGAAAATAACTATATTGTTATTATTATTGTCATTATTATTATTATTTTGTGGACGGCTTACCTGCTCGGGGGGTGGGGCTGGGGGGAGTAGGTGGGATCGAACCTCAGTCCCTGCACTTGCCTAATCAGGCTCTTTAGATGGCTGAGCTGTCTTGCTGGCCTGAGAAAATAAATAAATTAAAAACTGACTGAATAAATAAATACAATTACACCTAAAAATATGGTGTGTGTAGTGTCCCTAGTATATAGCGTCACAGCTGTGGATAGCCTCCCACTGGGCTTTCGTGTTCACTCGCCACTCGTGAACTTTCCCACAAGCTCCATTCAGTGGTAAATGTCCATATGAGTTACCAGATTTTATCTTTTATATTGTGTTTTCTTTAGACAGGATCTCACTATGTAATGAAACTTTTTTTTTTTTTTTTAGTGGTGCCAGAGATTGAACTCAGAACCCTGTACTTGCTGGGCAAGCACTTATTTCACTGAGCTATCTCCCTGACCTTGTTTTATTTTTTGAGACAGGGTCTCTCTGTGTAGTTCAGACTGGCCTTCAACTCATTATGTAGCTGAGGATGGCCTCTAACTTACAGTGATTCACCTGCCTCAGCCTTCTGAGTGCTAGGACTACAGGCATGTGCCACTACAGCAAATATTTTTGTTGTTTTGTTTTCGATGTGTTTAGATACACAAATACTTTCCATGGTGTGACCATTGCCTACTGTGCACCATTGACACAGAAGTAGCTGCATAAGGGTGTGTGCCAGGAACAGTCTACTGTCGCTTGGGTTCACCGCAGCAAACAGAGTATCCCAGGAGTATTTGGCTTCTCAGTACCCAGGCAGGTGCATTTCTATTGCAGTCTCTGTTGCACACAGTGCTATGCTGAAAACAATGCACAAACCTTAAGTTAAAGGTTTGTGGTGGCCAATGGTTATCTGGGCTGATAGGCTGGGTGGCCTGCTGCAATGTCCCTATTAGCTGTCCTGTTCCTTGCATAGTGATGGTTCTCCCTTAACCCTGTGTGCCTATATCTGCTAGCTCCAACCTTTTCCCCAGCAGCTTTTGCACCTCCTTTAGCCTTCAGAGAACCTAGGAGATGGTGTGGTAGGCAGTTGCCTGAAGTCCCAGCTGCTTGGGAGACTGTGGCAAGAGACCCAGGTCTCTAACAGGAGCAATTTCGCCTGGGCAACTTAGCAGGGCCCCATCACAACACAAAATGTAAAAGGAGAGGGCATATAGCTTAGTGTAAGGTTCTGCACTCAAATTCCACTGCTACTGATAAAGGGGAATGAACCTCCCAAACTGAAAGGTACCTGGGATGAGTTCATGTTCTCTAAAACTGAAGAATGAATTTTAGAAACAATGGTGATTAAGAGCCCAATATTTATTGGGGGAAAGAAAGCTTCTGTCCAAAAGAGGGACATGAGGGGTCCCTGAGCAGGATGTACCCAGGAAACTATCTCTTCCAGGGATTTTTATACAATGAAACCATGCAGTGAGGCAGGACTAAGGTGGTGGAGAACATGGGAACTCGCTTAGGTGGGACAAAACTATAGTCAACCAATGAGATTTCAAGCACCATTGCTCAAGTAAAATTAATTAAATGCAGGACGGAATGGGGAAGTGAGTTACACAGCGAGTGGGCATGAGTACTGGACAGGATCTCTTCCTGTTAGTGACTCTTTCTGGTTCTTTCATGATGATTGATACCTATTTAGAATATCAATCCCTGATGCCTGTCCCTAGGGAAGTATGTGGCTAAATTTGTTTATTTTTTTGTCTTGAGGTGTGACTCAAAGCTGGAATGTCTATCTCTTCCAAAGTTGCAAAATCACCTTGTCTTCCAAATTGTCTCTTTGAGGGTCTAACGCTGCTGACTGCCTACAGTATTTCTATCTAATTTAGGTGCCTACAACAGTACAAAAAAAACCCAAAACAGCAAAATAAAATAGAACAACAACAAAAGGAATTGAAGAGAGTCTGGACAGTGCTCTAGGCTGGGCTTTGGTGTAAGAGAATGCTATTCTTTTTTTTTTTATTTTTATTTTTTATGTATTTGGTACAGGGTGTTCAGGGTCTCACTATATAGATTGGACTCACAGTGATCCTCCTGTTTCCGGTCTCCCAAGTGCTGGGAGTGTGCCACCACGCCCAGTCTCAGTCACCACCTCAGTGCCCCCCGGGGGAAGGGCTGGCATGCCACACCAGGGGGATTGAACCCTGGTCCCTGAGTTTGCCTAAGCAGGTGCTTTAGCCTGCTGAGCTATCTGACTGGCCCTACAATGAATTCACAGTCCTCTACTTCAGCCTTCTGGAGTGTTGGGATAATGTGTGTGATCACTGTGCCTAGAATAGCATCCTTGGGCAGGCCAGACAGCTCAGCGAACTGTGGCAGGAGACCAGGGTTTGATCCCCCGTGGTGCTGGCCCTGCCCCTGGAGCTCAATGAGATGGTAATTGAGACTAGGCCTGGTGGCACGTACCTGTAATCACAGCACTTGGGAGGCTGAAAACAAGAGGATCACTAGGAGTCCGATCTGTGTAGTGAGACCCTATACACTCTGTACTGAATACATAAAAAAAAAAAAAAAAAAAATAGTGAGTTCAGTGTAGTTTGAGCAATTTAAAAATTTGGAATTTTTCTTTTATGTATTCAGTACAGGGTGTACAGGGTCTCACTACACAGATCAGACTTGTAGTGATCCTCCTATTTTCAGCCTCCCAAGCACTGGGATTACAGGAGCATGCCACCAGGCCAGTTTCAATCACCCTCAGAGCACCATGGGGGTGGGGCAGGCACTGCACACCTGGGATTGAACCCCAGTCCCTGTGTCTGCCTAAGCAGGTACTTTAATCCACTGAGCTATCTCACCAGCCCTTCACTTTTTGTTTTTGTTTTTGTTTTTTTTAAGGGCTGGACTATAGATCAGTATGAAGGACCTGGGTTCAATCTTCAGTAACGGTGCTCTTTCTCTCCAGACTCCAGACCCCAGGTGCGTTCTCCAGATCAGCCACATGGATGTTTCCCCTTTCTTATCCTTCAGTGTTTTCTGCAGAGGCACATTTTCTTTCCTTTGCATTCAAAACTTGGCTAACTGGTGCTGTAGGCTTAAGTTTTGGCCAGTTGTTCAAAGGGCCTGCATCACTGAGCTTAATCACTTCCAGCTCTGTGGTGTGGAACAAGAGATGCTCTTCTCACTTAGCACTTAGAACTACTGTAGTGCTAATTTACTCTGATCTGGACTTGTGGGCCTGGGGAAAGAAGGGAGCCTAGGAAGGAGAGAGCCTGGGGACTGTGCCACATACTGGGGAGTGTGGAGTTATCTTATTCACTGTCTTGACACAGGGAGAAAAACTGGTCTTGGGTGGATGATCTCCAAAAGATGTACAGGAAAAATGAAACTTGTGACCTGCAAAGTATCTGGGATGAGTTCTTGTTCTCTAAAACTGAAGGATGGATTTTAGGAACAGAGGTTATGAGCAGAATATATTTATTGGGGAAAGAAAGATTTTGTCCAAGGGAGAGACAGAAGGTGGGGCCCTCCAAGCAGGTTGTCCCTGGGAAGGTGTCTCTTCCAGGGACTTTCATAGAGGAACACCATGTGGTGAGGTGGGTCTAAGGTGGTGGAGAACATGAGAAGTCGCTTAGGTGGGCATGAGGTGGAACAAAACTATGGTCAACCAATGCGGTTACAAGCACCACTGCTCAGGTAAAATTGATTAAATCCAGTATCAAATGGGGAAGCCAGTCATGTAGCAAGCAGCAAGTGGACTGGGCTTGAATACAGCACAAGGTCTCTTCCTGTTGGGGGTTCGGTTAGTGACTTATTGGGGCTCTTTCAAGGTGACTGATACTTATTTAGAATATCAACCCCTGATTTTTGTGGAATCCAGGATTGAACTCAGACTCTTGTGCTTGCCAGAGAAGTGCTTATTCTACTGAGCCATCTCCCGGGACCCCTCCTGGGGAAGTATGTAGCTGTGTTTGTTTCCTCTTTTGTCTTGAAGTCTGGCCTGTAGAGAGTGTCTATCTCTTCCAAGTTGCAAGTTCACCTTGTCTTCCATCTTGTCTCCTTGAGGGCCTGCCCTGTCTGACTGCCTATAATATTTGTATCTAATTCAGCTGCCTACAGCAGTGTCACCCAGGTGCAGGGTGTGGCACCTCAGAGCAACACCAAGAGTGACGTCGATCACTGATCATGAAGCTCCATAGCAGGTGTAACACTAAGTAAAATGCTTGTGATGCTGCGCGGGTTTCCACCGTGTGCCAGGGACAGGAAGCGAGGACAGGCGTGTGGAAAGGTGGTGTGGAAAGGTGGTTTGGATGGACTTGCGCTGCACAGCTGCCGCCTACCTTCCAACAGGCCATTTGTAACAAAGGCAACGTTCACGAAGCGGAGCACGCGAAGTGAGGTGGCCGGAGTATCTGCCAGAGGGCTCCCTCGCGCCGCCAGACTTGTATGTCAGATTTGCTCAGCCACGTCATTTCCTTTCATGAGAGGCTCACCTAGAATTTCCAAGTATTCAGAGGTCCGCTTGGGCACTCACAGGCCGCCGCCACTCTTTCTCATTTTGTTACAAGTAAGGATCTTCAGTCAAGAAACCCGCCAGGGCCGCAGTTGCCACCGCGCAGTGGCCAACTCATCTTGCCTTTGCTGTTAACCTCACCGCAAACTTCTGCTCTGCCTGGATGGTCGCGGAGCCCAGAGGGGTGGGCCTCTGCGTCTGGTGTCCAGCAGGCTCTAAGGGAGTTTCTCCGCATCCAATGCAGAACCGTGGCGACTCTGTGTTC
This sequence comes from Octodon degus, assembly GCF_000260255.1. Taxonomy (NCBI): domain Eukaryota; kingdom Metazoa; phylum Chordata; class Mammalia; order Rodentia; family Octodontidae; genus Octodon; species Octodon degus. The sequence goes on along the minus strand of NW_004524701.1, from coordinate 2,354,602 downwards.
TCTCATCGCCCGCAGTGAGGCAGATCTTCTGATAGATTTCACAGTCTTGCTCTCTGGGACCGCAGCTTTGGCAAAAGGGGATGTGCCCTGACCTCCCACCTGTGCCGTCCTTGTCATTTTTAGTTCTGTTTTCAAGACAGTTGCTGTAGGCACCAGAGAAAGGATGTGATCCAGAGACTGGACAAACTCCAGATGCACGGGGCTGCTGGAGGGATGCCCTGGGCACTAGGTGTGTTTGTTTGTTTCTTTGGCCATGGAGACTGTACCCAGGGAGCTCGAAACTGTTTTCAGCCCTTTTATTTTTCATTCTGAGATGTAGTCTCACCAAATTGCTTGGGTTGGCCTTGAGATTTGAGATCCTCCTGCCTCAACCTCCCAGAGTTGCTGGATTCCAGGTGTGAGCCACCATACCTAGCACTTTTAGTTTTGAAAGTGAAGGATTACACTAAAATAACATTGAAAACTATATTATAGTGAACAGATAAACAAATTACATAGTCATTTATTGTCATCAGGTGTGTATGGTGGATAATTGTGTGAATTATACTTTTATTCAACAAGCTGTGTAGCAGTTTGCCTATGCCAACTGTCATCACAAACACATAGCTCTAGGACATTCTGAGGTGATAGGAATTTTACTGTGTCATTAGAATATTTTTCTTTCAGATTAGTAGCATGGATTGAACTTGGGGAGTGTGGAGCTATCTCCCCAGCCCTTCATTATTTTATTTTTGACTCAGGGTCTTGCCAAGCTGCCCAGGCTGACATAAAACTTGTGACCATGCTTCCTGAGTAGCCAGAATTGTGAGTGTGCACCCCTGAGCTGATCCATCGTCACCTGCCTGGAGCACTGATGTGGATGTAGTGGTCACCTACCAAGATGCTGCTGCACAGTGCGGGACAGCACTGATCCACTTTCTAAAGTAGCCTGGAGCTTGGGCACCCTCAGACTTTGGTATCCTAGTGGTGGTGGGAGGTCTGGAACCGAGCACTGTAGGTCCTGTGTGACAGCTTTGGTTAAAGGAGGGCCTGGGCCACAGACCCTTGGATTTGCTGTTGAGCTTTGCATTAAATGTGTGATCCTAGAACAAATAGAACTACCTACAATCCAACTACTGAAAAAAATATAGCACATTTATTGGAAGGAAGGAAGGCAAATCCATGCATCATTAACCACTCTGCATTGCATTTTTGTCCATCACAACTTTAATGCACTGGTATATAAAGGATAATTATAGAATGTTAATAATAATAGATTGCAATTAAAAAAATTCCACTTAAGTATCTGGGTTAGTGCACACAAGTTTGTCTCCTGAGAAGGACAACTGAAGTGTTCCTCATCTTACTAAGTATTGGTCTACATGAGTATTTGTGTGTCTATTCTGCTCTATGGTAGTAGAGTGAAAATGTTACACATAAAACTATTTCTGAGGCTTGTTTCATGGTGGGATGATGAACTGAGTGGTCTGCACATTTCTAATTTTATTCAGTACTTTCACATTTTTATTTGATTTTCATTTATTTTGTTGAGACAGGGTCTCACTAGGTAGTTCAGGCTGGCTTTGAAGTCTCTGTGTAGCCAGGCTAGCACAGAACTCTGGGCGATCACCTGCCTCAGCCCACAGAATGGTGGGAATACAGGAGTGGGCCCCACCTCTGGTTGACGCCCCCACCTCCCATTTTCATCTTTCAATTTGAGAGAATTACAAACAAAAATCCCCTTGAGTCAGGGGTGTGGGTAGCTCAAATGGTGCTGGCATCGGAGGGGTAGACACCATGTTGGCAAGCTCACTGTACTTTTTCAGTACCCCCAGGATTATTTTGCATTAGTGATCACTGGCTCAGAATGTGTTGGCTTCTGATGTGGTTGTTGGACTTGTTCTTGGAAATGTAGAACTAGCCCACTGGGTGAGACAGGAGCTCCCACCACAGGGTTAGATATAGCAGCAGGGAGCAGACACTTGGGTTTGGGGACTGAGAACCCCTGTATAACATAGAGCCCCCCAAAAGCCAAACCAAACCAAACCAAAACAACAACAACAAAATATCCAGAGCCACTGTGTACACCCAAAAGCCAGCCTTGATCCCTCGCAACAAACGCGTAAGCAAGCACATATTACATGGCCACCTGCACAGGTCCTGGTCACCCCCGTGGGAGTGATCCAGAAGTTGCCTGTCTTTCCAGTTTAGAAGGCATAAGATAACAGGGCCACTAATCCTTTGTCCACTCCTCTCTCAAGCAAAACACCATTTTTAATAATCTGGGACTTAAAATTCTTTTGTACTGCACTGTGAATTATGTCCAGGGCCTCTACCACCCTACTGACTTAGGGGAATGAAACTTCCAACCTGAAAGGTATCTCATTGAGTTTGTGTTCTCTAAAACCAAAGAATGAATTTTAGCAACAAATGAAGGTTAGCAGCAGAATATTTCTGGGAGAAAGAAAGCTTTTGTCTGAGAGAGGGATAGAAGGGGACCCTAGTGGGTTGCCCTGGGAAGCTGTCTCTTCCAGGGATTTTTATGGAGTAAAACCATGTGGTGAGGCAAATCTAAGGCGGAGAACATGTGAACTCACTTAGGTGGGCATGAGTTGCCTAAGCATGTGCTTTAGTCCACTGAGCTATCTTGCTGGCCCTGGATCACAAAAAAACTGTGGTCAATCAATAAGATAAAAGCACCATTCCTCAAGTAAAATTGATTAAATCCAGGACCAAATGAGGAAGCGAGTCCAGTTTCTCATGGGCATGAATAGTGGACAGGGTCTGTTCCTGTTAGTGACTTTTTCTGGCTCTTTCAAGGTGTTTGATACCTATTTCTATCAATCCCTGATGCCCATCCCTAGGGAAGTATGTGGCTGCATTTGTTTATTCTTTTGCCTTGAGGTGTGGCCCAAAGCTGGAGTGCCTGTCTCTTCCAAAGTTGCAAAGTCACCTTGTCTTCCATATTGTCTCCTTGAGGGCCTGGCCCTGTCTTACTGCCTGTAATATTTCTATCTAATTCAGCTGCCTGCAACACTACCACTGAGCTATGTCCCTATCCCTTTTTTTACTTTGAGACTGAGTCTTACCAAGTTGCCCAAGTTGGCTTTGAAATTGTGATCCAGGGCCAGCAAGATAGCTCAGCAGACTAAAGCACCTGCTTAGGCAAGTGCAGGGACTACAGTTCGATCCCTAGCACCACATGCCACACCAGTCCTGCCCCAGGGTGGGCTGAGCTGGCCACAGAGTGAGGTGTTGTGGCACATGCCTATAATCCTAGTACTAGGGAGGCTGAAAACAGGAGGATCACTATGAATCCAGGCTGCATAGTGAGACCCTATAACAACCAAATACATAAAAAGAAAAAAGAAAAGAAATTGTGATCCTTTTGCTTCAGCCTCCTGAGCAGCTGGGATCATAGGTATTTACTACTATGCCTGGAAGGAGTTAAACATTCTTAATGGGCTTTATCTAAGTTTTACATAAGAGCTGGATGAGGTGGCACACACCCGTAATCCCAGCACTCCATCTCTCAGGAGGCAGAGGCAGGAGCATCCTTACAAGTTTGAGATCAGCCTGGGCTTCAAAGCGAGCTCAAGGCCTTCACAAGAGAGGTCTTTTTTTGAAAGGTAAACCAAATTTAGTTACTTATCTACTTGAAATTATTATAGATAGCTAAATCACTTAGAAAAATTATAATCCCC
>NW_004524701.1:2320594-2349704 GCF_000260255.1 Octodon degus | reverse complement strand
CCTGCCAATCTGTACTCCTATTTCTCAGAACCTACACGGCACCATGCCTCATCTCGTATGTGCACATGGCACTTAGAAACATAAATAAATGTAATCACATTTAAACTAAGATCAGAAGGATGGCTAGAGTGTGCCTGAGAGGGGGGCTTCAGGTTTTGCTTAGAAAGTCTTGGAAAAGTTTTCAGGGTAGGAAAGGAATTAATATTCCAATGATTGGATTAGAAAGTTGCTTTGCTCTGCTTTGGGAAGTGTAGGAAAATTCCTTCTCTTTTTGGTAAGAGAATTATATTTTTCTGTTTTATTGCCTATTTAGTTATTAAGCCAGGCTCATTAGAAGTGTGGAAAACTAAGCTAGATAAAATCTCTGGAATTAGTGTTGGGGTGATCCTATTATATGCAGGTGTTGGGTAAGGTGATTCACCCAGCCTTGATGTGCTGTCTCACAGAGGGACAGGAGAAGGGAGAAGTGGGAGGGAGAAGGTGTGGACTGCTGATATGATCTGCTGCTGCGTACATGTACCATAGAGAAAAACAAATCACCGAGAAGTGTATCGTGCCTTGCTTTCCACATTTTTTTCTATGACCTTTTGTTAGTAAACTTGTTAGGCAAATTGGTGGTAACAACCTGCAAGAAATCCTCTGCTAATCACAACTTGAAAGGCTAGGATTTTGGCATGGAGATACGATGAGAGAAAAACAAAAACCCTTGCTAAGTCAATTGTGATTGGAAGGCAACCTTTACTCAAGTATCTCACTTTTTACTGCCTCAGAATCCAAAAGGTGAAGTTAATATATCTATATAGATATATCTATATCTGTATATACAAATTAGCATAGATATACTTTCTCTTGGTTCAATGAGAAGAAAGTTTTGAACTAATAGTGTTTAGACAAGGTATCATGTCTGCATCTTGTACTATGAATAACTACTATAAAGACAATATGCAATGTATTAATTATTATAACTGTAATAATAACCTGTTTTGAAACTATCTCATTATTACTTCTTTCTCAATAAAATTATTTAAAATTTAAAAAAAAGAGAGAGAATGGAAATCTGAAGGGAACTAGGCCTGAATTTAAATGCCATCACTTTTTTTTTTTTTTTGGCAGTACTAGAGATTGAACTCAGGACCCTGAGCTTGCCAGGCAGGTGCTTATTCTACTGACCTATCTCCCTGGCTCCTTTAAATGCCATCACTTCTTGTGTAGTCATGAATTTTTTTGCATGTGCAAGTAGTGCTGGAGACAGAATGCGTGCCTTATGAGGCCTAGGCAAGCTTACTGAGGTCCCTCTTTGGTCCTCCTTCATTTTTTGCAGAACCAGGGATTGAACTTAGGCCCGTGTGTTTGCCAGGGAAGTGCTTATTCTACTGAGCTATCTCCCTGCTCCCCCCCTTTGTTTTTAGCCAATTGATTGACATATAGCTTATATGCCCTAAACTTACCCATTTTGGATATGCAGCGTCATGTTTTTAGTAAGTGTGCAGCGTCGCTTCAGTCTTCCATCATTTCCACTACCCCCACAGTTTTTCATGCCCCATGCAGCTGACTCTCTCCCCAGCCTTAGACAAGCACTATGCTTTTTTGTTTCTACAGATCTGCTTTTTCTGGGCATTTAATAAAATAAAATCGTACAGCATGTGGCCCTTCATTTAGCATAATGTTTTGAGATTCAACAATTTTCAATTGCCTGTCCCTTTTTATTACAGTGTAGACATCTGATTTATAGATATGCCCTGTGTTTATTCTTTCACTAATTGATGACAATTTGGAATTTTCCACTGAGAAACTGTGAATACTGAAGCTGCTATACACATCGCTGCTCAAGCCTTCGTATGGATGCAGGCCTCCTGGGTGTGGGCATGATTGCAGGCCAACAGTAACTTCACGTTTAATTGTTGAAGAAAGCTGTAAACTGCCTTCCAAAGTGGCTGCAGTGTGCGTGCTCTAGTGTTTTCTTACATTGTCTTGTTATTGTTCTCCCTGTCTCTCTGTCCGTTTTTTGTGACACTGGAGATAGAAGGATTTTTTTTTTTTTTGGCTCAGAATGCCTTAAGGGCAAGTCTGGTAAGGCATGAGGATCTGGGGATTGAACTACAGGTATCTTGTGCCTGACTGTATTTGCTTAAGCAGGCACTTAAACAACTGGCAGCCCCCCTTTTGACACTGATGCTGAAGATTGAACCAAAGGTCTGTATACTGGGGATAGGATCTTGTTAAGTGACCAAACTGGCTCCAGCTTTCAGTCTTGCCTCTTGATGCAGGCACATACCACCATACACAGACTCAATGACTGAGCGCCTCCCCGGGGGCGAGGCTGGCAAGGCACACTGAGGCCGCTCTGCCCTGTCTAAGCAGGCACGTTAGTCCGCTGAGCTATCAGCCTCCAACCTTCCTGCCTCAGCCTCTGAGTTTTGGGATGACAGCCCTGTCTGTCTGTCTGTCTGTCTGTCTGTCTGTCTGTCTGTCTGTCTGTCTATCTATCAATCATCTATATATATTTTTTTTCCAGAACCGGGGATTGAACTCAGGCCCCTCTGCTTGCCACTGAGCCATATCCCTGGCCCTGATTTTTGTGATTTTTTTTTTTTTTTTCATGTTGTTGTGAATGAACTTCTTAAACTTAATTTTTGAAAGCTTTATTTCTAGTATTTTGAGTGTAGTTCATTTTTGTATATTGATGTTTCTTTCAATGTGAACCAGAGCTGTTTGGTTGTGATTGCCTGGAACCGAGTATGCAGGAGATCTTATTGTGTGCGTATAAAATGCTTTCGTTTGTTTCTCATGTAGACAACTTTTTATTCATTTACGTATTCATGCCTGATCACCTTGGCTAGAATTCCCAGTGCTGTGTTGAATAAAAGTGATGAGGGCAGACGTTTGTTGCCTGGCTCCCCGTCTTGGGAGAACTACTCAGCCTTTTGCGGTGAAGCGATTTTAGCGGCGGTGATTCATCGACTCCTCTTATCAAGCTAAAGAAGTTCCCTTTTATTTTTAGTGTTGAGAGTCATTTTAGAAGTCATGGATGGATTCTTGGGTTTTGTCACTATTTTCTCCTGTATCTACTCAGAGGGTCACGTGCATTTTGTCCTTATTCTATTTATAAGTTGACACATTGAGATGAAAATACTCTTGCAATCTAGGTTTCAATCTCATTTAGTTATGGTCATGATGCTTTATAGCTTTTATGTTTTCCTGGACCAAGTTGCTAATATTTTACTGAGGATTTTTGAATGCATATGCATGAAGGATATTGGTGTGTAATCTCAGGACAGACTTGATTGGCTTTGACATCACAGTGATACAGGCTTCATGGAATGAGTCAGGAAGACTTCTCTGGCCTTTGGAGGAGTTTATAAAAGATTGTTAGCTCTCTTTGTAGAAAGTTTGATGGAACTCACTAGTGATGTTGTCCATGCTCGAGGGTTATTTTTTGTGAAAAAATTTGAATTGTGATTTCAGTTTCATTATTATTGTGTGTATATTCAAATTTTCTACCCCTTTTTGTTTGCTTTTTTTTTTTTTTTTTTTTTTGAGAGAGGGTCTCACTATGCAGCTCAGGCTGACCTTGAGCTCATTTGTAGCTCAGGCTGGTCTTGAACTCTCAATAATTCTCTTGCCTTAGCTTCCTGAGTGCTGGGATTACAGGTTTGTGCCACCATGCCTGGCTTTCTTGAGTCATTTTCAGTTACTTTTGCTTTTTGAAAAGTTTACGATTTCATCTAAGTTGTCTAATTTGTTGACATAGACTTTACAGTGTCCCCTTATAGTAATAGCCATTTCTCTAGGGAGATTAGCAATGTTTGGTTTTTCATTTCTGATTTCATCATTTATGTGTCTTTGTTTTGATGATGTTTCATCTTTTTTGTATAGGGAGGTAATACTTCATGGAATGAGCTGTGTTGTATCTCTGTTTCCCTAAAAAGTCTATTAAGGATTGTTGTTATTGCTCTTTAGATATTTGGAATGAAGTCAACTGGGGCTTGGTTTTCTTTCTTTTATTTTTAGTTTTTACTAGTGCATTTTTTTTTTTTTTTTTTTTTGGAACCAGAGATTAAACTCAGGCCTTTGTGCTCACCAGGAAGTGCTTATTCCACTGAGCCATCTCCTCAGCTCCCTACTAGTGCATGTTTGCAGTACATAATGACTACATTCCTTGTGGAAAATTGGTACATGTACGTAACACAACTCAACTTGTTTTTTCCCTTTCCACCTCCCTTTTTGACAGCATCAGATTCATTTATCTTATAAGTCCCTATAAAGTTAATTTTCATATATGCAGATTAGTATATATACTAGGCAAAAAATCCCCACATAAAACACATAGGTCAGGTATACTTTTAGGTAAATTGTCCCTGCTTGATTACAATAACTTTTTTCTTTCTGGTTTCCTGTTGTCTGTCTTTCATACTGCACTTTATATATTGAGTTTCTCACATAAGAGAAGCCACAGGATACTTAAGCTTGTGTGTCTGATTCAAATGACTGAGTCTTATCCTTTTCACAGGACAGTAGCATTCCATTGTGTATAAATACCACATTTTCTTTATCCATTCTTCCATTGGTGGACATATAAGCTGCTTCCTAGATTTAGCTATTATGAATTGTGCTGTTGTAAATATGGGTATGCATACATCACTGTGCTATAATGTCTTTAACTCTTTTGGGGAAGATTCCTAGAAAGGGAATAGCTGGGTTAAATGGAATTTCTATTTTTAGTTTTCAGAGGACTTTCCATGCTGATTTCCATAGTGTTTATACCAGTTTAAAGTTTCACTAACAGTGGAGAAGGGTCACTTTTTCCTCATAGCCCTGCCAGCATTCGTTATTGACTGACTTCTTGATGGTAACCATTCTTCCTGGAGTGAGATGGAATCTCAGTGTTGTTTTAATTTGCATTTCTGGAATATTCCGAAGCATTGGACAGTTTTTCATGTATTATTGGCCATTTATATTTTGTCTGAGAAATGTCTATTCATTTGATATGCTCATTTTTTTAACTGGGTCTTTAAATTTGAGAGGTGTAATGTTTTTAAGTGCTTTGTATGTTGTAGGCTGCCTTACTCTGCTGATTGTTTCCTTTGCTGTGCAGAACCTTTTGTATTTGATGTTGTTACATTTGTTGATTCTTGGTACGATTCCTTGTGCAAGTGTGGCTTTGCTCAGCATGTTTCTGCATATATTAATGCCTTACCCATTTTAGTATTTTACCATACTGGCTTCTAGCAGATTGTTTCCATTCCAATGTTTAGATCTTTGTTGATCCATTTTGATTTTGTTTAGTGCATAGTGAGAGATATGGGCATAGGTTCAATTTTTAGTCTGCAGAGAACCAGTTTTCCCAGTACCATTTGTTAAAGAGGCTGTCTGCCCTCCAGTGAAAGGATTTGGTCCCTTTAACAAAGATAATATAGCTGAGTGTGCCTGGGAGTTCTTTTCTAAATCTTCCATTTCATTATTCTGTTCCACTGAGCAAGTCTGTTTTTGTAGTCTTTCTGCCAATATCATGCTGTTTTTGTCATGGTAGCTTTGCAGTGTCACTTGTGGTCAGGAAGTGTGATGCCCCCTAACTAGCTTTTGTTGCACACAATTGCTCTTTCTAATCCATGTCTTTTCTCATGACATTTGAATTTTAGCATTGCTTTTTCTAGCTATGAAAGTTATGCATTGCCTTTTCTAGCTGTAAATAAGACATTGGTATCTTATTTATTTATTTTTAAATTAAAAAACATTTATTTATTTAGTGCAGTGTCTCACTATGCAGCTGAGACTCATAGTGATCCTCCTGACTCAGCTACCCTAGCACTGGGATTACAGGCATGCACCACTACACCTGGTTTTGGTGGCTGGCATGATGTGTGGTACTGGGGATCAAACTTAGGACTTTGTGCTTCCCAGGCAGGTGCCTAGACTGCTGAGCTATCTCCCCAGCCCATATTTATTTATTTTTGAGACAGGGTCTCATTATTTAGTTCAGGCTAGCTTGGACTCAATCTATAAAAGCCAGTCTGGCCTTGAACTCACATTAATCCTCCTGCCTTAGCCTCCCAAGTGCTGGGATTATAGGCCTGCTCCACCATGCCTGGCTATTGGTATTTCATTTGGGCTTGCATTAAATCTGTGGAACAGCTTTGGAAGTGTGACCATTCTGACTATACTGGTTCTACCTATTCATGCATAGGTGATATCTTTCCATTTTATGACATCCTCTTAGATCTCTTTTTTCAGAGAACTATAGCTTTTATTGTAGAGGTCTTTCATTTTCTTGGTTAGGTTAATTCCAAACTACTTCATTTTTTTTTTTAATGTTATTGTGAAGATGTTGTTTACTTCTGTTGGTAAGCTAGAGTTATTTTTTTAGAAAGGGTCTCACTATGTAGTTCAGGCTTGGCTTGAACTCGCTTTGTAGCCCAAGCTGGCCTCAAACTCAAGATGATCTTTCTGGGTAAGCTTTTTAAGTGCAGGGATTACAGGCATGTGCCACCACTATGGGTAAGTTTATTACTGGAGTACAGGAATGCTATTGATTATTGAATATTGACTTTGTATTGTGCTATGCTACTGAATTTGGTGATTAATCATAGCAGTCTTTTGGTGGAGTTTTTGAGGTCTTCTATATAGAATAATATGTCATCTGCCAATAATGATAGTATAACTTCTTTTCTTTTTTTTCATATTAAACTTGTAGTTTTATTCAGGTTTGATTTTAACAAATGTGTTGGGGAGAGAGCCCACAGGAAAGGGTGAAGCCCATGGGGGCAGGGCCCTCCCAGATGCCTGAGGAGGGGGCACATCCCCCCTTCCCCTCTTCTCTTCCCTCCCCATATAAAGGGGTTTAGGGAGAGATATAGGCAAGGGAGAGAACTGGTCCCCAGTCTGTGGGAGTGGTATTGGGGTAAAGAGGTATGGGGAATGGGACCAGACCATTGACAAGTAGGGAGAAGGGGCACAAGGACCATTTACAAGAATCCACAGTATTCTGATTCCAAATTTTTTTTGAAAAAAAAACAAACCTAAACCACAAGCATCACCCAGCCCCTCTCCCCCACTAGAGTTGTAGTGTGAGGGGAGAAGAGGAGGGCAGTTCACCAAGGCCATGGCTCCCTCACTCCTGGCCATGGGAGCTAGGTGAAGGGCAGGGGCTCCCCAATAGATTGAAGGGGTAGGGGAAACCAAAATAAAACATCAAATAAATTGCATAGGAGGAGTCCAGCCAAGGGCCCAGCTAGAGTGAGGCCAGGCTGGGGGAGGGACCTCTGCAGGCTTGAGGATCACTGCCGCCACTGCCGCCACTGCCACCACCACCCTGGGAGTCAGTTATTTCGCCATGACCTTGATTGCATCAGCTGCCTCCTCTGTCATGGCAGACAGCATCGTGATCAGGATCTCTTCTCCACAATCATACTTCTGCTCAGTCTCTTTGCCGAGGTCTCCCTCAGGCAGACGAAGGTCCTCTCTCACTTCCCCACTGTCCTGAAGCAGTGACAGGTACCCATCCTGGATGCCAATCAGCTGGAAGTCATTCCTTTTGTTGTTTGGGACATCCATTTTATGAGTTGATGGGTAGATATCTCCATATTTCTTCCCAGTAAAGATGTCAATACCAACCAGACGGACCTTGGCATGGCCATGCTTGCCAGTCTTCAAGGTGGACATCTCGACGATCTTACATGGCCTGCCTTTGAGCACCACAAGGCCATTCTTACGTAATGCTGAGCACTGCATTGGGGAGGTAGCTGAGGCCCCTGCATCTCCTCTCTCGAAGTCCAAATCATCTGCCATTTTAAGAGGCTTGGATTCCAACTCGTGCGAACACACTGACTCGACCTTGTCTGCTCGCCGCGAACCCAACCGCTGCCTCCTTCCCTTTCTATCCATATCCCTCTTCTCTTTTTTTGAGACAGGCTCTTACTGTGTTGATCATCCTGCCTCAGCCTCTCAAGTGCTAGGATTATAGGAGTGCACCCTGAACCCTGCCTAATATCCCTTGCTTAATCATTCCAGAACTATACGGAATAGAAGTCGTCACAGTGTATGCCATTATTTTGTTCCTGATTTCAGAAGAAAAGCTTTCAGCTTCTCTCCATTTAGTATGATATTGGTCATTGGTTTGTAACAGAGTCTTTTATCAGATGAAGATAAAGATTTTCTATTCCTATTTTCTTAAGTTTTTTTTTTTTTTTTACTGTGAATGGATGTAGATTTTATCAAATACTTTTTCTGTGTCCATTGAGATGATCATGTGATGTCTGACCTTGCTTCTGTTTCTATGATGCTTTACATTTATTGATCTGCATGTGTGGAGCCATCCCTGGAATGAAGCCCACTTGGCCATGATGCATGGTCTTTTTGATGATTTGCTACATTTAGTTCACCAGCTTCTTGTTGAGGACTTTTACATCTGTGTTCAGGAAACAGGTTGGCCTACACTTCTCATTTTTGGGTGGATCCTTTTCTGGTTCTGGAAGCAGGATAGTGCTTGCTTGCAGGAATGACTTCAGCAGTGTTGTTACCCTTCCAATTTCATTAAAGAGTTTGAGAACTAATAGCATTGGGTCTACTCTAAAGTTGGTGTAGACTCTAGTAATGAATCTTTCAGGAAGTGGGTTTCTCCTGGTTGGTTGTTTCCTTTTTAAATTACTTTTTCATTGTATTAATTTTTCATCTTATTAGAGTACAAATTCCTGAAGTAGCTAATCATACTCTGGATTTAGACAGAATTAGTTGCAATTTTACCTTTTTATTTTCTAATTGTGGGCTGAGGAGATGGCTCAATGGAATAAGCACTTGCCTGGCAAGTGGAAGGGCCTAAGTTCAATCCCCGGTTCCACCAAAAAACAACAACAAAAAAAAAGTGATGTATTTTCTAATTGCATGGATTTAGTTTTCTTTTTAAAAAATTCCCTTATTTTGATAAGCTTGACTAATAGTTTCTCTATTTTTGTTTAGAGAACCAACTCTTTGATTCATTAGTTGTTTTTTTTTATTTTTTGGCTAACTCAGGCTGCCTTAAGGGTGGGTCTGGTGTGGCTTGTGGAGCTGAGGATTGAACTGTAGTCCCCTGAGCCCAACTGAGTTTGCCCAAGCTGGCACTTTAAACAACTGAGCTCACCCATAAGCTTCCAAATTTTTTTTTTTTTTTTTTTTTGTGGTACTGGGGATTGAACTCAGGACCTTGCGCTTGCCAGGCAGGCATTTATTCTACTAAACTATCTCCCTGGCTCCCTGATTCATTGATTCTTTATATTGTTTTTTAGTCTCAATTTCATTGATGTCTACTCCGATCTTGATAATTTTCTTTCTCTTAGTAACTTTGTATTTGGATTGTTCTTATTCTTGCAAGACCTTGAAGTGTATCATTAGGTTATTTATTTGGTCTCGGTCTATTTTTCTGATGTAGGCGTTCACTACTACCAACTTCCCTCTGACCACAGCTGTCCCTGTGTCTCACAGGTTCAGCAATGCTGTACTGGCACTGTCATTGGAGTGTAGAAACTGTTTAATTTCCTCTGTGACCCATTGATTATTTAAGGAAGTAAATTTAATTTTCATGTGTTTGCATAGCTCTTGTGATATCTTTTGTGATCCATTTCTAGTTGTATTGCACTGTGATCTGATAATATGCATGAGGTAATTTTGATTCTTTTGAATTTACGTAAGCATGCTTTATAGGCTTATGTGTGGCCTGTTTTGAAGAAACTCCTGAGAAGAATGTGTATTCTGTTGTTGTTGGGTAGAATACTCTATAGATATCTATTAAGTCCATTTGTTCAAAGGTTTGATTCAACTCTGATATTTCTTTGCTGATTTTTTGTCTCGTTGACAAAAAATTGTGACATTGTGGTACTGAGGTTCTCTATTACAGTTGTATTGGTGTTGATCCGAGTTTTTGTGCCCCTTTAGTGTTTGTTTTATGAAGCTGGGTACACTGGTATTTGGTGTGCATGTTTATGATTAGTAACTCTTCCTGTTGAGTTGTTCCTTAACTAACTGTAGTGATTTTCTTGTCTCTTTTGATGAGTCTTGGGCTTGAAACCTGGGTTCTCTTTTCTTTCTTTCTTTTCTTTTTTTTTTTTTTTTTTTTTGCATTTTAGGGAAGGGCCTACAAGGTACTCAGGGTCTCACTATTAGATCAGACTCATAGTGATCTGCCTGTTTACAGCCTACCAAGTTCTGGGATTACAGTGTGTGCCCCATGCCCAGCCTCAATTGCTGTCTCAGCGTGCACCGGGGCTTGCACAGCAGGCCAGGGATTGAACTGGATTTTCTTAATATGAAGATTTTAAATTATTAGTTTAATATTTTTTTGTCAAATCTAATTAGCTTTTCTATTCCTTTATATAAAGTTATTCATTTTCATTTAAACACTGATTTTGTAAGAGTTTATAAATTGAACTATATTGTGTTTTTACTTTTATTCAGTTCAAATATCTTCTGGTTCTTTTTCTTTTCTTTTCTTTTCTTTTCTTTCTTTCTTTCCTTTTTTTTTTTTTAAACAGTGACAAAGTTTATTTTGAGAGTGAAGGATAAGCTGGGCATGGAAGTCATGCCTGTAATTCCAGCACTCAGGAGGTTGAGGCAGGAGAATTGCTGTGAGTTTGAAGCCAGCCTGGACTACTTAGTGAGACCCTGTCTCAAAAAAAAAAAAAACAAAAAACAAAAAACAAAAAACAAAAAACAAAAAAAACCCCAAAAAAATAAAGGAAAAAAAAGGAAACAACATGAGTAGGATTTATAGTATTAGGCAAAGACAGAAAAAAATTATTTATTATAGAGCAAAAATAGGAAACAGCCTTTATTGTAAAGCAGAAGCAAATAAACCTGGAGCCCCAAAAGGCTACCAGTTCAGGGCTTTCAGACTCCAGAAATGGGAAACTGTTCAATTGGTCAGCACAAACACAACAAAGGCATTCAGGGTACCTTGTTCCTGGGCGAGAGAGTTGTGATCTGACGAGACCTTGGCTTACTGATCCCTGGTGCCTGGCCTTGGTCGCTGACGTGTCCATCCCTGAGTCCTCCTGATTCCTCTTTGGCTCAGCCTGTCCTGGCTGTTGTAACTCTGCTTTCTAGGACCCTGGAGAAGCCTGTGAGGACGGAAGGCAGGGTGGGGCACAGCTGGCAGGGTAGTGGGGGCTAGTAAACGTGAACAGATCCCAGCTCACATGTGCCAAATAATTCCCAAGGCCTTGTATATAGGGTTCTCCAAGGTTCCTGAGAGAGATGGGACACTGATGAGGGTGTCTACCGTGGCTTCCCTCAGGTTAGCCCACCCTTCCTCTCTCAGGGTGTACTTTTTATCTTATTTTGGTTTTTAATTCTTTTTCTTTTTTGTTCAGCCCTGGTTTCCTTTCTTTGATTCATGGGTTACTTACAGATACATGTTTACATTTCTAAATATTTGTAAACTTTCTCTATTTTTCCTGTTTTTAATTTCTTATTCCATTATTTTATGTTGAGATAATATTTTTTAAAACAAATTTTGAAGATAGGCTCTTATTCATAGTTCAGGCTGGCATTGAACTCCCTGTGTGGCTCCCAAGCTGGGTTCTAATTCATGGCCATTGTCCTGCCTCAGCCTCCCAAGCACTGGGATTACAGGCATGCACTACCACACTTGGCAAGATCACACTTGTTTCTTGAGACAAAGTATCTCCCTGTGAGCGTAAGTAAATAGCGTACTTCAGCCTTGCCCTCCTGTCCCTCTGCCTCCCTGCTTTGCACTTGCCAAGGCCTGGCTGGGCCTGGGCATCCAGACACCACAGTGGGTGCTTGGGGCTTGTCTTTGTGAAGCCTGCTGGAGCCGTCGGGGCCCTGCGCACCACCCAGAGGGCCCACCGCACATGTCGCCAATGGACAGGGCTATTACTGCTGTATGCTGGGAGAAGGGAAGCTCTGGAAGCGCATCACGCTGCTGTTGTTGCTACCTCCCCCCAAACTATACAGAATCTAAATATTTTATGTTCTTTTTCTTTTTGAAATTAAAGGAAAGAGGGTTTGTGGATCAGTGGTGGAGTTCTTGCCTAGTTTGCACAAGGGCCTGGGTTTGATCCCCACCACCACAAAGTACAAGAAAAAAAAAAAAAGAGGAAAAAGGGAAATGAAAGGAAAGAAATAGGGGGAAAAGCTAAAATTCATAGCCAACAAATGCTGTTTGATTTAATTATTGTACTGAGGATTGAATTCAGGTTGCTGTCCTCTTATGTGCTCTGCCCCTGACCCTCCTGCCCAGTCGCCGCTGTCAGGACAAGGCACAGCCGTATCTCCGCGGCTCGGAAGCTGGGCAGCATTAGTGTCGCTCCAGAGCCTTATCATGGGAACTTGTTGGGCTCAGTCATCTTTCTCTTACTTTACCGGGGGTTGAACCCAGGGCCTAATGCATGCAGTGCATGCTCTGACTTGAACTGTGCCCCAGTCTCTAGTTGTCTGGTTTCTGGACATCTTTTTGCTTTATGACAATGACATGTGAAATGCCTTGATCTACAGATATTGATCCCATAAAATTACTGACTAGGTTAGTCTTTTCTAAGTAAACTGAATAGAAAGTCTTAAGTCATCAGAAACCATATATATATATATATATATATATATATATATATATATGGCTTATATATTATATATAATATATTTATTTATTTATATGTATTTACTTTCTAAGAAGTTAGGAAGATTAATGAAAAGTATTTGCAAAATTCAGTTCACTTTATTATATTAGGAGTAAAATGCTACCTAGAAATGGCAAGTTAAGAACAAATCTTACTAATCACAGACAGCATTTTAAAGTCACTGATTTGCCTGGCCTGGTGACTCACACTGGTAATCCTGGCACTCTGGAAGGCTGAGGCAGAAGGATGTCAAGTCGGAGTCCAGCCTGGGCAGCTTAGTGATTTAGCAAGAAGTGGTCGCAAAATACAAAATAGAAAGGACTGGGACAGAGCTCAGTGTAAAGGCCCTGGGTTCAGTCCTCAGTACTAAAAAAATCCATTTCAGTTAATCTATTGCTTATTTCTTCAGTTATTCCAGAAACATGTGAAAAGAAGATTTATTCTAAGGAGCACTATACCATTATAAGGAAAGCTCAAGTTTTCCCTCTAAGAAATCCTGTTGCATGCATTACATACCACTGCAAAAGACCTAAAAATAAAAAAGAAGACTAACATGTATTTCAGAAAGTAGTAGGAATACCCAAATTTACAAAAATTCTATACAACAGATTATAAATGTTTATTTACCTTGGAAATAACGAGACAAGAAAGTTTCCAAATAAATGCCTTCCTATTTTCCCAAATCATCAAGATACTATGTTGGATGTAAACCAAATAAACTCACTTCCTTGAAGAAAAAGGATACTGGCGTGGGCAGCGCACCTTCCCACAGGCCTTTTGGGTTATGGAAGGGCTGTCCGCTCCCGCTCTGAGCAACAGAGCCCGGGGTAAGCCTGAACTGTGGGGTCCTCACGCGGCACAGGCACGTGTGCATTTCACTGCCTCAGTTGGATCTACAGTTAGTCTCTGTTATTTGACTGACCACAGCTGTCAGAATTCTAATCTACAGCGTTGCTTGTGTCCACTAGGGGGGACCAAACCACGAGCAGAGCACGCTCTTCTCTCATCCCCTCATGCGCTGAGGTAACCCAGGCATCGGAGACTGCTCACTTGAAATCCACAAGTTACTCACTGTCCGTTGCTTCTTACTTCTAAAAGCCCACTTTTCTGTGTATCCCAGCACATCTGGAGCAGCACTGGCCAGTCAATACTAACCAAACAATGTTTTAGAATAGAGCAAACCTTGCCTAGAGCCTGGTAACTTGAAAACGTTAAACTTTTGAAATGATTCAAATTTAATAAATACCAAGTTGCATATGTACCATCTTTAAGAACTGGATGATTTAATAAGAAACCTAAAGTGAATTTGAAATGCACTTCTGCAATGGCATAAGAGATATATTTAGGATCATGGTGAATATTCAGGTTTTATCAAAAGTTTATGTTCAACTGTTATTTTTATTAGTTAATAACTTAAAGCCAGCCAGGTATGGTGGTGCATGCCTGTAGTCCTAGAACTTGGGAGGCTGAGGCAGGAGGATCTTTGTGAGTTCAAGGCCAGCTGGGATTATAAAGTGAGCTCAAGGCCTATTTGAGTCGCCTCGTGAGACCTTGTCTCAAAAAGACAAAAATAAAATGAGATGAAGCAAAACAAGAGAAACAAAAAAGCCCCCAAACTTAAAGTCAATAAATTCTCAAAAGTGTTTGTTATCTAAAATACTATAGTTTGAAAATATTATCTTCCAAAATGAAGAGAGCGTGTGCACTGAGACTACGAGTTTCAAGTTCAAGACTCTGTTATCATTTGCAAATGCTGCAAAGTGATACTTTTGTATACTTTATTGTTCTTTCTTTCTTAAAGCACTTTCACTTTTTATGAAACTTAATATTCCCGAAAGACAAAATATTTTATTTCATGAATATAATTTAAGAATCTCATGTTGCAATATATTTTTCAAAATAAAAAGTAAGCGCAGTTGAGAATTGTTTGGTAGAATGCGAGGTCGTGAACAATTTTCTATCTTCTTAGGCAGCTATATTAGCACACGCACAAGTTCAGATTTAACATGGAAGCTGAAAACAAGACTATTTAAAAGACACAAAGACCTGTCCTGTCATTTGTCTCTCTGCAAACTGCAGAAGGTGTCGCAGAAACGGAATGTCCACTAGATGCCACACTTCCTTTGCTGAGCAGGCAGGCTGTGGGCTGTGCGAGCCGCCTGTCCTGTGTCTGTAACAGGCCCTGCACCCCCACGCCGGCCTACCACCCAGACCCAGACCCCCCACGTCACTCAGCAGGGTTAGCCTGGGAAGTGCTCTTGCAATCATTAGGCACAAGCACAGGAAACTTGTGTTTGTGGACTTTAAATATCACCTCTCAGTTAATAGTCTTCATTATAAAGACAAAAGTTATCAGTTATTTTGGAGGCCTTATTGATTTATTTATCATAGTGATGGCAGCTGCAAAGAATTTCTTTCTTTCTTTCTCTGTTTCTTTCTCTCTTTGTTTGTTTCTTTCTTTTCCTTCTTGAGCTCACTTTGTATCCTAGGCTGGTCTCAAACTCGCAAGGATGCTCCTGCCTCAGCCTCCTTAGTGCTGCAGTTGCAGGTGTGTACCACTATAGTTGGCTAAATTAGTGTTTACTCTATATTAGTACAGAGAAGTGTGCTTATTCCTTTTTTTTTGAACTGGGAATTAAACTCAGGACCTTGCACTTGCCAGGCAGACACCTGTGCTGCTGAGCTAGAACCCTGGCCCCAGGATTTCATTTTTATTTTCTGCCACTATTTTTTTTAATTACACATTCTTTTTATTTACATGCTTGCTTTTTTTCTCAAGAAAAAATAGAGAAAAGCCAATTTTATACATATAATCAGGATATAAAATCGAATCTTTAGAGAACTACATTGAATAAAATTGTGATTCAATTACTTTTAGAGGCACTGACATTTCATTTTCAGAGATTTCTGTTTTTGAGATGAGGTTTACTAAGTTGCCCAGGTCAGACTCACACTTGCGATCCTCCTGCCTCAGCCTCCTGAGTAGCTGTCATACAGGAGTGCACCCCCATTCCTGGATGCTTTCTCTGCTAGTTCTTGCAGGCTGGGATCAATAGAGAAAAGAGAATTCAGCAGGGGAAGAAATCCAAGGCATTGTCCTGTGAGCTTGCAGCCTACATTACGCGACAAGGCTGAACGGGTGACAGCTATACTGACGCAGAGCTACAGTCACAAGTGTTCCGTGTGCCTGTGAACTGCCTCCTTCCTGGCAGCATTGTCCAGGATGAGCCTTTGATTGTGCAAGATAGGTAACACATATTAATCTGTGATAGTGGGAGAATGGGCCCATCCAGCTTCCTCCACATCATTAATTACATGAATAACTTTTCCTTGGAATAATGATAACTTGAAGATGTTGTGTTTTCACTATTTTTCAATATATATATTTATTATTTTTTTTTTTTTACTTTTTTTTTTTGGTCTTCTTGAAACAGGATCTCACTATGCAGTTCAGGCTGTCCTTGAGTTCACTGTGTATTCCAGGCTGGTCCTGAACTCCCAAAGGTCCTCCTGCCTCAGCCTTCTGAGTTGCTAGGGTTGCAGGCATGCACCACCATGCCTGGCCAGCCTAGGTCATTTTATTTCCAGGCAGAGTTACCCTAAATTATCGACTAGCTTTGACCTGTGATCTTCCTGCCTCAGCTTCCCAGAGTGCTGGGATTATAAGTGTGCGCCACAATACCCAGCTATTTTAAAGACTTTTGAGACAGTGTCTGGCTAAGTTGTGATCACCCCTCATCAGCTTTCTGCAAGTGAATTTTTAAAACTGCAATAACTGGTAAAGTTTACTATTTGAGTTTAGGAATTTTTCTTTTCTAATCCAATATATTTTGAGAATTAGTTTCTAGGTAACCCTCACACTGTAACCTGTATGAAAAACTCTCTACCTTTCCCTTGCCCCTACTTTCTTTCAGTTACAGATATAAAATAGAGCAATATTACTGGCAATTTGTTGAAGACAATAATAAATTCTAGGCTGGCTGTGGTGAGCACACACCTGTAATCCCAGATATTGGAGAATCTGAAGTAGGAAGACCATGAGTTTGAGACCAGTCTGATTACTTTATTAAGACCATGTCTCAAAATAAAGTTTTAAGGAGACTTAATCCAGGAATGGTGGCACATGCTTGTAGTCCCAGAACTTGGGAGGCAGAGGGAGGAGGATCACTGTGAGTTCCAGGCCAGCCTGGGCCACACAATGAGTTCAAGGCCAGCCTGAGATGCATAATGAAACCCTATTTCAAACAGACAAAAATAAAAAAGGCTTTAGAAATTTAAAAAGATGTAGAGTAGCTTGCCTGGCATGCCCAATTCACTGGATCAATCCCTATGACAGGGCTGGGGTATGGAGGAGAGAAGCAGCGAACAAACTTCTGACATAAAGCAACAAAAACAATGGACACATAAGTGAAATCAGTTTGAGTGGTCATTCTAGATCATCTGCATATCTGTGGCAAGAATTTGTCAAAATATCTTTTATAATGGACTCCAGGGTCTTGGAAATTTAAACAATTTGTAAAAACTTTTGAAAGAAAGTGGGAAGAAACAGAGGAGGTTAATGTCTGACACTACCCAAAGTGGGGTCTAAACAGGGTTCATCTGTTCATTCCAGTGGCTTATGAGTGTGTTTAACTGTGTACATCTGCAGCCCAAAGAGCTGTTCATAAGGGAAGGAAATGCAGATAAAATGCAAAAATGTAAAATGTTTTTTTCCTCACCTAGAAGTTGCTACTGAGGTAAAAATGATATAATTTGCATTGCAAGGGCTGGGGAGATAGCTCAGTGGCATAAGTGCTTGCCTGGCAAGTGCAGGGTCCTGAGTTCAATCCCCAGTACTGAAAAAAAATTTCATTGCATCTTATTTCCACTGAATTCAAAGAGTAAAAAGAGACAGACTACAGTTAACTCTCATTTTTAAGCAAATTGTACCCGTATCAGAAAGCACCTAGAAAAAATTTGCCAACAGTCAACACAGTTGATGTCTTAGTTACTTTTCTCTTGTTGCTGAGACAAAATGCCCAACATCCACAATTAAGGAAGGAAAGGTTTATTGAGCTCACAGGTTTCAGTCCATACTTGGCTGGCTCCGAGGCAGAGTGGTACATGGCAGAGGGCAGCAGTTCATGGTGGTGGAAAATAGCAAAGAGCAAAGGGAGCAGCAGTTGCCACAACAGCTAGCTAGTCTTTATCCCCTCCTTACATTGTAATGCAGATAACCCACCCCAGGCTGGGGGTAGCATTTACACCCATAATCCCAGCATTGGATCATGAATTAATCATAAACTCTAGAAGCCTGCTGCCCCAGTGACTGCATGAGGCTTTGGGGGACAATGAGACACAAACCATAACAGTTGAGCATATATAAAAAAAAAAATGATTTGTGCATGTCTGTGATACTCAGGAGACCAAGGCAGGAAATTTTACTTTGAGGCCATCCAGGGCTACATAGTCAGACTCTGTCTCAACAAAACATTAAACTATATATACTGTGTTTAGTTTGTACCACTTAGGGATGGAGAAGAACGATAAATTGAGTCCTCAGAGTTCTAAGTTAGAGCTGAGATAAGCAAATGCATGCAGATGGATGTCAGGATACACATGCTAAGCAGTGGCACTGGGGAGCTCTTTGGTGTATATTTTGGCTCCAGGTGCTCTCCTTCAGCTGTTAACAAAATCTTAAATAAACCAAATCCCCCAACAATTCATAACTATGAACAGAATGTTCAAATGGTAGGAGCCAAGTTGGAAGGCAGTTGTTGATGTTAGAAATTTTGCTATAGATAAAAGAATATATTATAAAGATGATTTGAATAATTATAATAATTTTAATAATTAATATTTACTATCACCTCACTTTATGCACACGACTCTGAGTATAAGAGGAAGAACTGAGAAAGTCACGCAAGTCCTCATGTCTTCCTTAGAGATGAGGAGGACTAGACTTTGGGCTGAGTGCCCTTTTTGGCTGTCTGGGTGGGGACACCTTTCTGTTTTCTTTCCCCACGCACACTTTCCCTTGAATCTCACACACAGGTCAAGAAAGAGAAACTAAGTCTTCTTTAGTGTAAGATTGGCCTTGTCCTCTCATGATGTGAAGCCAACACAAGCTCAGCTAGAACACAGGTTCTCTTGTATGAGAACCCAGGGCCTTAGTGCTTGGGGAGTGGCCTGGCTGCTTTGCCCAACTTCCTTTGGCCTGGGCACCCTTCCTGGGATCCCACTAACCAAAAACTGAACCCTATGTAAACTGTGAGCCTCTACACACTTTCCCTTCCTTCAAAAAAATTATTAAAGAACAAAACAGAAAATAGCTAATGGAAGCAAGAGATCGATCTTTGAAAATAGGGGACAGAGAGATGGAGGAAGGGGGAGGCTATATTGTGTTTGCTAGCATTTCCCCAGGACAAAGGTTATCATTGCATATTGCAAATGCATACTTAGAAAAATAAAAATTTGAAGGAAAAAGATTTGGCTGGTCCTCAGCATCACACAGGTGTTAGCTCAAGTTCTTGCCCAAGAGAGTGACCTAAGGCAGGCCATGGGGAGGAGCAGTGTTTACACTATTCTCCAGGGCTGTGCAGGACTGGGCAGGTGGATGGGGGGCTGTGTGTAGGGCTCACTGCCTGGGGGGTCCCCTCAAGGCATCTCTGTCCCTTCCATCTCTGCCATCCTGATCCAACTAGAGCTCTTCTGATTCCTTGGACGAGGCAGGCTGACTGAGGCAGAGGGCAGAGTCTGGATAGTGGTTGTGGCTGTATCAATGCAAGTACAAGTGTTCTGCGGACTTGAATTTGGTCTATTGCATCTAGAGTGATGTGCAGGTAAGCAAGGAAGGGCTGGGTGGGGGGTGCACACCTGTAATCCCAGCATGCCAGGAGGTAGAGACAGGAGCATCGCAAGTTTAAGCCTGACGTGGGGAATTTAGCTACCAAGTGAGCTCCTGTATCAAAATAAAAGGGAGAAAAGAAAAAGAGCTGGGGATGTAGCTCAATGTGAAGGCCTTGGGTTCTATCTCTCATATACACAAAATTAGAAAAAAAAAAGGAAGAAAAAAAGAACCTCTAAAACTCCTATTAGTCACATTGTAAGCTATAAGACCCAAGATGTTCAAAGAGAAGAGAGAATTT
Organism: Octodon degus; assembly: GCF_000260255.1. Classification (NCBI taxonomy): domain Eukaryota; kingdom Metazoa; phylum Chordata; class Mammalia; order Rodentia; family Octodontidae; genus Octodon; species Octodon degus. Next base: position 2,329,972 of record NW_004524701.1, on the reverse strand, counting down.
ATTGAGAATTTAAAGAAGAGATAATCATTAAGGAACATTAAATACTAGAATTAATATTTAAAATTATTGATTATTGTTGATTACTGAGTTTTTTTCAAAAGAACTCTATCAGTGTGAAAACAGAACATTTTTAGATCTTACAGCTTTACAAAGCTATTAAAATAAAATGGTAAGGGGTAGGTTTGGAGCTCAGGGCCCAGTGCTTGTATAACACTCAATACCATACACACATACACACATGTGTGTGCTTGTACCTGTACACACCTCAGAGGAAACACCAAAACAAAATGATGAGGTCTCAGAGAAAGGACAGGCACATCTATTTGATTGAATAAGTAGCCTATAAAAGGGAAAAATACACAATTGCTAGATTACACATTTTTTTCCTTATATCATCTTTTTTAAAAAAAATATTTAAGACCTTTATTAACAGGTATTTGCAGTTTGTTGACTTTTTTGAAAAAATCAAGTTGTAAACTTTTATTACAAATTAAAAATGAAGTTCTTAAAAATCTCAACTTGACCAGATAGGAAACAATTTAAAAACCTTTAAAGGTGTATTGAGAAAAACCAGGCTTTTTTTTTTAAAAAAACAAACAAAAAAACACATTTGTCATACCAAAAAGAGATGTCTTTTGGTAAAAATAATAAAAACCCCATGCTGCATAGATAATGCAGATAGTTCTAGTTATCTGGTCAACGGGCAAAAAGCAAGCACTTAAGGTCTTCAGTTCCAATCTTTTGGTCATTTCTTATTGCTGGAATTTCCTATTTGTTTCTTTCTTGCCGGCATTTACTCAGCCCCACCCTGCTCAGCCTCTGGAGCAGACGAATTCTCAGCTGGTGGATCGGCTGCTTTTGTCTCTTTGCCATCTTGTGGTTTAGGGTTTTCTGGGCGTCTGCCTCGGTAATTGTAGTTGCGACGGCACCGACGTTGAGGTGGCTGCTGACCTTGGTTCTCATCTCCTTGATTTTCCTTCATTGCCATCCTCTCTAGGCTGTCTTTGGCGAGGAGGGCCCCTGCGGAATCGTGGTCTATAACCTCGATCCATATTCTGCCTCCCTTGTCTACCTCGTTCTCCTGCACCCTGGCTGTCAGCACCCTCCATCACTTCTCCTTGCACAGGAGGGTTGGAGTACTGTGGCCGACGCCCCCAGGGTCTCCGGCATGTAGTGAGGTGGGAACCTTGGCCTGCAGTGGGGCCGGCGTGGCTGGGCCTGGCCCTCGGGAGCGCTCTCAATCCCTCATTCTTTTCCCCACTCTCACTATTCTGGTAATTCTGCTGGTAAGTGCGCGGAGGACACCTACGAGGTGGATAGCGTCTATGATGGCTACGGTCTGCTGCGTATTTACTGCCTTGAACTGGAGCTCCACCAGGGCCTGTAACATTTGCTGTCTCTGCACCCTTTTCTCCTTCAACAACACCAAACTCCGCAGTCTCTCCGTCTCCTACACTTGGGAGGTCCTTCACTGCGAAGGTCCCAAAAGCTTCGTTGCGATGACCTTTTTGTCCCCGCCGGCAGGCGCCGCCGCTGTGAGGCCGCCTGGGCCGCCGCTCCCTGCCCTGCTGCCGGTGGTGCCAGGCTAGGTGTCAGCAGCGCTGAGGGCGGGGGCTGCGGGCGGCGGCTGGGTCTCGGCTTCGCTGCTCACGGTCGCGGTGATCAAGTGACTGGGGCCGGCTGTGGCAGCTGCGGCTCCTCCCGGTGTGTGATGGCAACTAGGCAGGCGGCAGCGGTGGGGCTGCTCAGGGCTCTCTGGGGTCCGCTCTCCGCTCCCGCTACCGATCGAACTCCTTATTTCATCTTTAGGACATATAAATTTGCCATTTGTTTGTTTATTTATTTTGTGGTACTTGGGATTTGAATAGGGTCTTCATGCTGAGCTACATCTTCAGCCCTTCTATGTTTTGACACAGGATCTTCTTAAGCTGCTGAATTGCCCAGGCTTGGTTTAATCTTGTAGTCCTCCTGCCTCAGCCTCCCAACGTGCTGGGATGACAGGCAGACACCACCACACCTAGCTTATTCCACATAGCTTCCATCTCTTATTTCTCTACCCACTTGTCATCTGTCAGATTTATGCATATGTCATGTAGCTCTTCTTTGAGAGAACCACAACAAAGACATTGTAGAATAAAGCTAAAACCTGCCATAGGGAAAGAGTGGTAAGGGCTTTAGCAGGAGGCCATGCTGCCCCTGAGAAGGAAGGGGAAACCATGGAAAGCTGGGGCTGAGCTTCCTGACAGCCCACGGGAAAGGAGGGACAGGATCCGTCCACCCAGCACTAATAGAGTGGGAAGTATCTTACTGTCCCAGGAAGCAAAATGTCTTCTGGCAATCTGTCTCAGTTACTTTTCTCTCATCGCTGGGACAAAATACCCAACACTCAAAATTAAGGAAGGAAAGGTTTATTCAGCTCACAGGTTTTGGAGGTCTCAATCCATACTCACCTGGCTCCAGGGCAGAGAGGTACATGGCAGAGGGCAGCAGTTCATGGTGGTGGAAAACAGCAAAACAGGAAGAGCAAAAAGGGAGGAGCCATGGCGGTGGCAGCAGCAAACAAGCCCCTCTCCTTTTCTTATATAATATCCAGGTTATCTGACCCAGGGTGTGTGTAGCACTCACACCCATAATTCCGGCATTGGGTCAGGAATTAATCACGAACTCTAGAAGTCCCTCCATGACTACATAAGGCTTTAGGAGGACAACTAGATACAAACCATAACACAAGAGTTGGTGTTTTTAATTTAATTTTTTTGTTTAACTTTCCACTTTAATGGCTGAAGACACCACAAGATTCCAGCACTGTCATCCTCCCCTGTGTTCTTGACAGCTTGTGCATGAGGCTGAGCCATGCACTGTGGTTCCTGATGGAGGGTGGCAGCGTCAGGCAGCAGAGAGGGACTGCACCAGCATCCAGGACTGCCTTCTGCGGCTCCACATCTGTGGATGGGACTGTGCCATCTTCTTCCCCAGCAGACCCATCGTCCCATCCTATGGCCAGGTTCCAAGGTTTAGGAGCCAAGCTAACCTCCCCCTCCCTGGAGGCCTGCTGTGGAGCTGCTATTGGTTATCTTCCCCTGCCTGCTGGATTTGTTTGCTACACCTCATCCAATTTTCTTTTTCTTCTTTTTCCCCCACACCCAATTTTCTGCCCACTGCTACTCCCTTGATGCTGCCTGCTTCTTCAGCAGACTCCTTCTTGGGTTGCAAGCAGTGAAAATTCTGGGTTACAATGGGCATGACAGAGGGTTCTGATCACGTTGGCGGTCATCCTAGCGGAAGCTGTAACATCCCGAGTCGGGGCTTCAAGAAGCGCCTCTTCAGTCTCTGAGGGATAAAATTTAGTTTTCACATCCCATGCCTTGAGAGCCTGAAATCTGAAGAGTTTCTTAATGTACATGTTTTCTCCACCCCGAGCTATATAACTCCTGGCGCATACCCAATTGTGAACCCCTTTCTCTCGCTTGGTGCCTGCGACCTTGGTGCTACAACCAGGGTTCAGGCCAACCCCTGCGGCACTAGAGGTGGAAAGACTGAAATGCTGAGAACCTGGCTGGGGATCAGCTTTTACGAGCATGTTTTTTTACAGCTTGCTTACTGTCATTATGCACCGGGCAGAACTGGTAAAGGTCTCTCCACAAAATATTCACCCCAAATTTTGGGCTACAGTCAAAATTTCTTCCCACATTAGTTTCTGCACCACTTATGGGTAAAGGATCCTCTCTCCTCAGTGGGTCAGGAAATCTCAGTTTCAGTCTGTAAACCATCGAAGTGAGCACCCAGGAAGCCTTATGAGAGAGTTCTTACATGGATCCCCTGAGGGGATCCCAGGGCAGAAGGTGAACAATAATTCTGTTCTTTCTACAAGCTGTCCTGTAGAAAGAAATACACAAGATTAAGGCACAGTCTTTATCAACAAATAGTTGGGTAAAGGCTGTGGCTTAGCTGGGTGTGGCAGTGCACACCTGTAATCCCAGCACTCTTGAGGCTGAGACAGGAGGATCTTTACGAGTTCAAGACCAGCCTGGGCTACATAGTAAGTGCAAGACCAGCCTGAACTGCATAGTGAGACCCTGTATCAAAACCAAAAACAAACATGGTCTGCCTTAGGTTCTGTTTTACTAAAAGCAAGGGATGTAACAGAAGCTCATGGTTTTCTGAAGTGTCCTTGCTCCACATGGTGGCCTCACCTTCCCAGACTCTGCTGTCCATGCTGGGCATCCCTGTCCCTGGCAGGCTTTGGTACTATGCTCAGCTGTCTGGCGGGAAGGGTATTGATGCAGTAAGGGCTCCACTTAGTCAGTGCTAAGTTCTCAAGACAGGGATTGCCTGAGGCAGGGCTGACCTGATAGGTGAGCCTTCAACAGGAGTGGAGGGGCTGGGTACTGCCTCCATACTTAGGACCTTAGGGTAGACCCAGAACCTCAAAGACCTGGGAGGTTTCCTTTGGGGCCTGGGATGGACAGAGCTTCACACAGGCAGCTCATGGAGGCTCAGGCCTGTGGGCACTGCATTCTGCTCCTAAGTAACAGCAAGCCAAACCTTAGATGGTCCCACAGCCCCTGCTGATGCTGTGCATTTAGCTTTGTGAGACCCTGAAGAGAACCAGCAATACCATCACATATTTATTTTTTATTTAAAATTAAAAAGACGTGGCATTTATTTATAATGGAGTACTACTCTGTCATAAAGAAGGGTATACTTGAGTCTTCGGAGAATGAATATACTGTTTTTTTTTAAAAGATAGGGTTTCTGCCCTGTAGTTCAGGCTGGCTCTGGACTTTCTATGCAGCTCACACTGGCCTCAAACTCACAGCAATGCTTCTGCCTCAGCCTCCCGAGTGCTGGGATCACAGGTGTACATCACCATGCCCAGCCTGCATGCATTTTGAAACCATAATGTTAAGTGAAATAAATCGAACACACTTAGGTATCACATGATTTCTTTCTTTCTCTCTCTCCCTTTCTTTCTTTCTTTCTTTCTTTCTTTCTTTCTTTCTTTCTTTCTTTCTTTCTTTCTTTCTTTCTTTCTTTCTTCTTTCTTCTTTCTTCTTTCTTTCTCCTTTTTAAAATACTTTAAATCCAAAGTATAAAGAGGATTACACAAGGCAAATTGCAGGCAGTAGGAAGTAGGGAGACCCTTTTCAAGTAGAGCTATCTGTGTGGCCACACTCCATGGCAACGAGATCACTGGCCCCACCAGGGATGCCGTCAGGACCCCGCCGACGACCCCAGCCGAGAGCGAGGCAACAGCTCAGGGTCCCGACGGTACTGACGCTCAAGCAGGACCAGCTGAGTGCTGTGCCGGGGAGGAGGGGGGCTTTGTTAGCTTGAGCTGTGAAAGCTTTTCAACAAATGTCCTACCTTTTGAAATCAGGAAACTATGTATATCTGGCACAGGTAAGTGCAGCTATGACTTTCTTTAGAGACAGCTGGGATGGAGGAAAGGAGCAAAGAAGGAAAGGAAAAATTATGTGTGTGTGTGCACACAAAATAGCTGAGAAAACTCTGCTGCCAATTTCTATTAGTCCATTGGAAGGAGCACTTTGAGCTTACATTGTTTGATCAATTTTGATACCTGTATCTAGTAACCCAAGCAAGTACTTTGAAGATAACAATATGCAATATAATAAGCATCATTAATTTCCTATTCTTTTGTTTTGAAATTCTATATTTTTTGTTCTGTTTAAAATAGTAAAAAAGAGGAAGCTCCAGAGGCACAATCAGATAGTGCACAGTACTTATGTAAAATAATAAAAAAGAAATACACACACACACACACACTCAAGGTAGCTAAGATAATTGTACTACTAATTATACACACACACACTCAAGGTAGCTAAGATAATTGTACAACTAATTATACACACACACACAAGGTAGCTAAGACAATTGTACTACTAGTTTCTATTAGTTCATTGAAGGGAACGGTTTGTCTATATTTTTAACCAATTTTGCATGCCTGTATCTTGTAATTTATTCAACTACTTTTCTTTTTAAGTCTTTTTTGATACAGACTGCCAATATGCAGTTCAGGCTGGCCTTGAGCTCACTTGGTAGCCCAGGTTGGTCTTGAACTTGCAGTAATCCTCCTGCCTCAGCCTCTGGAGGACTGGGATTACATGTGTGCAGCCCCAGGCCTGTGAGGTCAAGATTAGTCTGAACTGCACAGTGAGACTCTGTCTCAAAAATAAATATGTAAGTTAATGTGGCAGTCTCAGCAGGCCAGCCGGGAGGCTTGGACTCTGAGGCTCCAGGGCTGTGTGCATCCATTTCTGTTCTTGGAGGTTTTCCGTGTGGTGTTCTGTGATATTAGTAGCATGAAGGGAGGCTGTGACTTCTGTTGCTTCCACTTTTCCTGAGAGATTTATTTATTCATTTATTTATTTTTTGTTTTTAAATACAGCCTGTACATGAGTATGCACATCCTGCCTTCAGGACAGAAAACAATACTGTAGTAGGTTTAAAAATTGGATACGTAGGGGCAGGGAAGATGGCTCAGTAGAAGAAGCACTTCCCTAGCAAGTGCAAGGGTCTGAGTTCAAACCCTGGTTCTGCCAAAAAAAAAAAAAAAAAAAAAAAAAAAAAAAATCGATACCAGCTGGGTGTGGTGTACACCTATAATCCCAGCCCTTAGAGGCTGAGGCAGGAGGATGGCTGCAAGTTCAAGGCCAACTTGAGCTTTCAAGTGAGTTCAAGGCCAGCCTGCACTACATAGTGAGACCCAGTCTCTAAAAGCAAACAAAACAAAATGCGGCAATATTGGAGGCTGTAAAATGCAGCATAAAAAGAAGAGTTTTAAGTCAGGAGGATGTAAGTTGAAATGTTATTTGAAGCAATTTGCCTAGCTCCTGTAGTACTAATTTCTTCATGGATGAAATGGGCCTAATTGTACAGATCTCATTGGTTTGAGAGTGAGAGAACTAATCTTATATGATAGCAACGTGTTATGTACAGTGCCTGCCACACATCAAGAATCCTTAAGTAGCAACTATTATTATAAATATGCTAGCCACCGTTATTAAAAAACATTAAAATTTATGGTGTTTTTAATATCAGGTTTTGAAAAATTCTTGTACTAGTGATGTTGGATTGAGTCATTTCCACAGCTAACCCAGATAAAATACAGACAAAGATTCAGAGTTTGGGTTTAGTTGTTTTATGTTTCATTTTTCCTAGTGCCAGGTTTCCTAAAACTAAGACTACTTGGAAAACAAGTTGTAGCATGATTTCGGGCTCATTTTCAGGGAACATCTCCTAAAATCATTTAGAATTTGTTTTCTGGATAGGTCTTATTTTCTGAGAAACAGGCTTTCTGTAAATAAAATAAATATTTATAGCTGTAACAAGAAACTATCTGGAGCAAAAAATTCTATTTTAAAAAACTTTTCTCTTGGTATCCAATTTGAAAAAAAAATCCTTCACACAGAACCTGAAATTTTCAATCATTTTCATTTTTGCTTGCAACTGTTCTACTGATCACTTATTTATAATATAGGTCTCAGATACCTATAGAGATACCTATAGAGACATAACTGAGGGCATTCAGTAAGAAAATAGTCAACACTAGTGAAACAAAGCCTTAAAACTTTGAAAGGGTGAAAGGTAGTTCAGAAGCCAAGACACTAAAATATTCCAACTGAACCTTCCGCCACAATGAGCTGCTCATGGGTACAGTTGAGAAGCGGAAATCCATTCAGGTAGCAAAAAAGAAAAAAAGAGAGAGAGAGAAAAAAAAAGAAAAGAAAAAAAGCCACCAGCTGGAAAAACCCAGCTGCAGACGGAAGAAAGAAGCGCTGCAGAAGCATCATCTTCCACTCCCCCTTACTGTAGTTTTTGTGAATGACCATTGTAAGGTCTCTGGTATGGGAGCACATTAAGAAGAAAAGCCAAGCTCAACACCGTGACCACACGGCCAGCCTCGGGAGAGCCATTGTCCGCGCACTGTGGAAGGCACATTGTTCAGCATCGCACCGAGGAAAGCATCCCCTGAGATTTCAAGGGCAAAGTCGCATCTCCAAAGCGCCCCAACTTACAGTGGTCGCCTCATAAACTCCACGCTAATCAGTCCGGCTCTCAATCAGGTGGCATCTCTGTGGGCATCCGACTTCAATAATCACTATGCAGAGTGAACATACGGAGACTTTTTAAAAATCTTTGAGCTTGGTAACCCATGTGGATACTGTGGAGTGAGAATGTGTGGAGAAAAATTCTATGTACGATTTTGTCTTAGTAAAAGAACTTTACTGGAGGGTAATGTAAGTTTTAGAGAATAAATTAAGGTCTTTATATTTAATATACTTAATAATCTTTTAGAAATTCTTACCAAGTAGGTTGAAACAAAGAAGCTCCTGCAGTTTTATTTTGAAGGCATCCACGCAAGAACCCTGCTCCACCTTATGTGTGCAGCGTGAATTAGTCGGTGTTCTCAGGGTGCCCAGACGCATACTTGTTGTACAGTACAAGAAAGCTCTGTGTCTCCCGACAGGACAGCTTTAAGCACAGTTGTTGAACTGGTACTGGACCCAATGGAAAGGGCTCTGCACGAAGGAGCTGGAAGGCAACCAACACTGTTACAGCAGCCTGGTTTATAGAGGTTTGCAAGCTGGAAGTACAAAGGCTTAGAAGTGTGGTGAATTTTATTGGGTAGTGTCCCTCGTCTCATTGCTGGGCAGAAAGTCCATGCAGGAACAATGTTGGTCCTCTTGCTGCAGGGAAGTAGGGCTGTAAGCTGGGTCCGGGTGACGGTGTCATCGGTCAGGGCTGAGTGAGCCCTTGATGGACAGCTGCGTGGCAGGCTGTGTGATCTTATTTTGTCTTAATATGGTGTTGGACTACTAGTTGATTTTAAGCTTTAAAAGTTTCCATCACATCCCAAGGAGCCTCAGTAGGGAGCTTCATCTGTCCCCAGAGAGGGATGTTCAGTGCCTTTGTCCATGTAGTCTCCAGAGACTTGGGGCAAAGGAGCGGGTAACACTGCTGCTGGTGTTGGGCTGCCTACTGCATCCACCACTGACTGGACCGTGTCTCCTCTCTGGGATCCCCGCAGGCAGGGCCAGCCCGCAGTGGCTTCCAGTGGGCACTCTGGGCCGGGTTTGAACTCATGAATTCATTCTTCTGTAGAAAGTTTGGTACTTGGCCTCCGAGTTTATCACAAGCCACCGATTACTTCCTTGGTGAGCTACCTTGTGCAGCAGCTTGGATTTACTTTTTATTGTCTTTTAAAAGCAGGTCCTGCTATTTAGGGGGGGGGGTGGAGACACACAGAGAGAGAGAGAGAGAGAGAGAGAGAGAGAGAGAGAGAGAGAGAGACAGAGAGAGACAGAGAGAGACAGAGAGAGACAGAGAGACAGAAGGATAGAGAGAGACAGAGAG
>NW_004524701.1:2311139-2320494 GCF_000260255.1 Octodon degus | reverse complement strand
GAGAGACAGAGAGAGACAGAGAGAGACAGAGAGAGACAGAGACAGAGACAGAGAGACAGACAGACAGACAGAGACAGAGAGGGACAGAGAGACAGAAGGATAGAGAGAGACAGAGAGAGAAAGAGGGAGAAAGACCTGGAGAGGGGGGGAGAGAGAGGCAGACAGAGACAAAGAGAGGGAAAGAGGGAGAGGGAGGGAGAGAGGGAGAGAGAGAGACAGACAGAAAGAGACAGAGAGAGGGAAAGAGGGAGACGGAGGGAGAGAGGGAGAGGGAGAGAGACAGACAGCGAGAGAGAGGGAGAGAGAGCCAGAGAGACACAGAGAGAGAGAGAGAGACAGAGAGGGAGAGAGAGACAAAGAGAGACAGAGCGGGAGACAGAGACAGAGAGCATCAGAGAGAGAGACAGAGAGGGGGGTAGAGAGAGAAATACATTTAATAAATCTAATGATATCTAAGATAGTTAACATACCTGGCTAAATAATAGCATTTTTTTCTCTAAGAGATAATTTAGCTAAGTAGAAACACTCTGAAGTTTTAATTTTTAACCATCTGACCTACCACATATTTATGACTTAAACAGTTGGAATAGATATTTATAAAGGTCTATAAACTTAAAAATAGTTACTCACACAAAGACAAGTTTAGAGACCTGAGAAAAATTGCATATCAACAAAAGATAATCTATGATAAACACTGTTTAGTTATTAAAAGGCTTATCTGTTGTTGCTGAACAAGCAAGTTTTTATGAATTAGACTTCTGCGTGCACAGAGGGACATAATTACTACTGAATCAATGGCTTTCCTCTTAAAGAAAATCGATTAAGACAAGGAATTTCTTCTAGACTCCCACAATTTATATTAAAACTCCAAATTGAGTTTTGAATGGAGTGGAATAAAACCTTGGCTCTCAGTGTAAATTATTCTAAAAAGTAAATATGAATTTTTAACTCATTCTCACAAAGCCTTGTCAGTGGTTTGTTTGACTCTTGCTTGAGTACGTATATGCATTTTTCTATACTGATGAGTCTTTTAATCTTGTAAGAACCACATCCAGCAATGAATCACATTCTTTGAGTGAATAATTCAGTCCTTGACGCCAACCTCTGAGGGGGAATATTGTGGTCATGCTGTCTGAACAGTGTGGTAGCTATGGCTACCTATATAATTCTTCCCAATGGAAAAAAGTGACAATGACATTAAATTTAATCAGGTTTCCCTTTTCTGTGGTTCCCACTGGGATGAGCCACTAGTGTCTTGCCTTAAATATTCAAAGGCCTTCCTGAGTAGTTTGCATGTGTTCATATACTGGGACAATGTCCTGCTAATACAGAACAATGGATCTGTCATATATTTCTCCTGCAAGTGGATGTGCGTCTAAGGTTACTGAGTCTGAGGTTGAGGAGCTGTTTTCCCGCAGTGAACATTTCTACTTAAGTCTTTATAAACGCCACTAAGGAAATGTCCATAGACCCTGAAGTGAGCGAGCTTGCGGATGGGAGTTGGAAATTCAAATGGGATCAAGGGCTGTGATAAATAACAACAAAGCTGCATAGCATTCTCAGTCACACTTAATCTGATGTGGAAGACCCAGTATAGAACCCCGCGTGGCTGAAAACATTTCAGAAACCTCACAAAGGGACAACCTTTTTCCCTTATGCAGAATACTCAGGTGGATGTCAGCTTCTTTCAAATGATGGCTAGGAATAGAAGTTATATTTTGTGTCTTTCATGGATACCCGGGAGGTTGATGAGCTAACTTTTAACCTCTAAGGCTGAAATGAAAGAGGGTGTTCACATGATCATCTGGGGCATCTATAATGATCTGTGCCATTTACCTGGAATCTAATTACACATAACTTTGACACTTGGAAAACTGGAGAAAATACAAATTAATTTTTTCTCTGTGTTTTTTTCATGTACATAAAAAAATCCAGCAAAACAAAACAAAAACAAAAATAACAAACAGAATCATTATATGCAGGAAAGAATTGCATTTTGAAGTAATTAAGAATTGGGTATGATGCTTTCTACTATGTAAACAGAGGAAGGCCATTTTGGGTTGTATTTAATATTAAAAATTAGCCTTGACAATCTTTGAATAGAATTAATGAACACCTTTGCGTGACATATTATACATCTGAGAGTAATAGTTAAATGATATGAAATAGCTGTCATACAATAAAAGATAAAGTTCATAATTCTTTCAGAACTTGCAGATCACTACCAGTTAATTTGCCTCATATATATATATATATATATATATATATATATAATAGAGGTGGAAATGAGATATTTAGTAAATGCTGAACTTTTATGTCTTTTTTCTGAGTGTATTCCTCTCACTGAATGTTAGCTTCTATTGAAATCTTAGAGTTCTTTGTCTCACAGACACGTTTAATTCCTGTTGACATTCATACATTGCATAAAAATTGTTAGCTCACTACAGAGTTCAAAGGAAGATTCATTGATTTTTAGCTTTATGTTTTTATTCACCAGGTCAGTGTTTGAAAATGGACAAAATAAACTTGTTTATAATGTCAAGATCATAGTCAATGAAGTCAGCTTATCATAAATGTATCAGAAATTCCCTCTCTGGTGACATATCATTGACCTCGGAGTCAGGGAGGAGTTCAAGGTCAACTAGTGAGATGCTCACAGTGGTCAATTGTTTTTGACTGACTGACACTTGTTTTTTAACCTTTGAAAATGTGATTTCATGTTTATCAAACTTTGACATAAAGCATTGTGTGCAATGTAGAAATAGGGACCCTATGCTATGGCTCTCTCATATGAATTTGACACACAATATACTGGCGTCCTCTGTAGGACAGATCCCTGTCAAGGGGGTGGGAGGTCCGGAGGGAACAGACTCACTGAATAGGTTTCAGTCAGAGGAGACAGGTTCCACAGGAAAAGTGCCTTTCCAAGTGGTCCCATTTGTAGACCTAAGCCATCGAAACTCAACTCTCCCCTCTGTCTATTGTTCAGTCACACGGAGGTGGAACAGATCTGTAGCCTATGCACATGTGCCAGGGACGGCATGAGGCCATTGTTCAGTGAACAATGACAGAATCCAGAGGGAGGTTGGTGGGGGTGTCGGGACTGCACTTAGGGAAAAAAGATAGTAGATAAAGTTTTTCTTGATGGCATTTTATGCATCAGTATTTAATTTTCCATTCCTTTTGATTTACTCTTCTGGGATATTTCTTCCATTTTGAGAATGCTCAGTTCTAAGTGTCTTGAAATCTATTGTTTCATTCTTAAATCGTGTAGACAAAGCTCACTGGCTGCTCACTTTCTCATTTCTGTCTTTTCTTTTGACTACAGGGACCAAAGTTGGAAGAAACAGTGTGAAGGTGCTGTATCTCTTTTGCTAATGGACTTGTGTTGCAGGGAATCTTCCAGTCTGAAGGAGATAATAAAAACCAGGATGCTACTTTGTAAACGTATAGATTTTTACCTTAGGTTTGGAGATTCTTTGGTATTCTTCTATTTCAAGAAATCATGGGGGCCTGCCCCTTAGCTCAGTTACATAAGTGGCTGCTTCACCAAAGCAGTCAGGCTCAGATTGCTGTTGTTCGATCCCCACAACTCCAGCCAGCCAAACCTGCCCTGAAGGCATTCTGAGCCAAGAAAAAAAAAAAAAAAAAAAGAAATCACATTAAGATGACTGCTTTTCTTGAAAAGGTCCTCATTTATATGCTCTTCTGAAAAAAAAAATAATATGGAACATAGGGATATTTTCATGCTCTTATTGTTTAGACATCTCCATAAAGACACTTAGATTATTTTTCTATTCTAGATGGTACTGTGGTTAATATCATGTATCCTTGTGGCAGAACCTTTGAAAGTAAGTTGCAGACATCATAGTACTTTATTGTTGTCTATCTTGGCATGTTTCTCCTCAAAGCCAGGGCACTCTCCTACACATATATTCTTGAGAAGTTAACATTAATATGATAACAGTGTCTAATGTGCAGTCCATTCTCTTGATTGTCTCCAGGACACCCTTTGTGTAGCCACCTAGCTGACCCCCTTCCCTTCTCCCTTCCCCCTCTGGAACCATGTAGCTTCCTCTCTGCCTTCTCTTCCTCTTGCCCTGCCTTTCCACTCAGTTTCAAATCAAAGGTGACACGGCCCTACAGTATTTATTAAATTAAAAGAGATTATGTCTAGACTTTTCTTCTTCCCCCTGTTTTTAAATTGCTTTTCTTTCTCTTTGAGACAGATTTGGTGTAGTTCAGTGGTGGAGTGCTTTCACAGCATGCACAAGGTCCTGAATTCAGTCCCCAGTACCAAAAGAAAAAGAAATAAATGACATAAAAGAGAGTCAGAGTCTGTGTTGCTGCATGGTGAGTTGGCTCCTGCCAGGAACACTGTGTCACCCTGCCACAGCTGCTTCAAAGCTAGGAGTGGCCATCGCACCAGGCAGGCCTCTATCTTTGGAGGACCTGAGCCCATCACCTCATGTAATACTACACAATTTAGATTTTCTCATAATTGGATTCAGGTTAATCATTTCTTATAACAACACTTCTATCAGTGATTTTGGGGGCTCTTCTCTGAATTCAGAGCTTTTGAGCTCCATATAATAGGCATGTTTTAACCTATCTTTTGTAATCTTTTCAAAATTGAGAAGAGATTCTTTTCCTATTAGAATGAAGAGATATTATTTAAATTTATAATTCATTGATTACTGGTAGTCATGCATCATTTAACTTTTCTTATTCACTTTTTGACTTTAAAAAATTATCTTTTCATCCAATAAATTAGTTTAAGAATGTACTCGTTCCAAAAATACTATGCAAAGGGAGGGTTCAGTTCTCTTTGGTGTAGCCATAGGATAAGCATGTGACATGTATCTGTCCCACCAAACACTCTGGAAAGTGCTAGACTGTGACTAGTCAATTATCTCTCTCTGTCTCTGTTTTTTGTATTTAGAATTGAACTCAGGGATTTTGTGCTGAGCTATATCTTCAATCTTTTTTTTTTTTTTTTTGAGACAAGGTCTTGCTAAGTTGCTAATGTAGTCTGCCTGGTCCTGAACTTGAGACCTATCTGTCTCCTGCCTCCTCTCTGCTTGCCATCCAGCTTGCTAGGGTTGCAGATGTATTTGACTGTGCCTGGCTGGACATTCTCTTTCAGCAATTTGAATGTTGAAAGACAGATGAAAAGAGTAGCAGCTGTTATTCATTGTCATTCTGTGGTCACATGCTGACCAAACCTGTGCTCAGGAATTTTAGCTGTGATTCTTGTGGCCTCACTCTCAGATGTACTGACCCCTTGGGAAAGCAGGTTCTCCAGCCTCCCACTGACTCTAAGACCCTCTGTGCTTCCAGTACTTCGTCTTTTGCTAAAGTTAACCATAGTAGTCTTCTGTGACTTAAAACCATGAATCCTCATGAACTCACTGTGATTTCTGTGAAATTATAATTTCTGTCCTCTAACTAATCTTAGAATACATTTTGATTGAAGAGAGTGGGAAAGGTTAAAGTTCTGTAAGTTTTGTTATGATAAGTTGAAGATGTAATGCTCAATTCTAAGGCTTTGGTTGATAATAAGTGTACATAGTCAAAACAAAAAGGGGGAGTTAAACTGTATCCATAAAATTAGGAGAATAAAAACCCTACACTTTGGATATAAGGCAGACTTATGGCAACACTGCCCACAGAATATAAGTTAATAATTTTCATCTGTAGTGTAGTTAGGGAGCACACATCAACATTTGGAATGGGCATTCCAGGTCAAATAGTATCCTACGAAGATAACTGCATTTGCTAGAAAAAGATACGAGTACAAGAATGTTCCCTGAAGCAGTTTGGACAGCGTAATCTTGGCAGGCAAACATCCATAGGTATTGTGTGAGTGGGCGCACATCTATTGCACCTTCCCTACTTCTCTGAAAATAAGTCCTAATCAGAAAATAATCACCTTTGAACATCAGAATCCAAATGCCAGCCCCTGTCAACGCATCTTCACCTTTCTTGCGTAGAGGAAGAGCCACAAAGCAAGAGAACAGTGACTGTGGAAAAACAGTGATAGGATGATAGGGCTGGTTTTTTTTTTTTTTTAGAAATAATATCTCATTATGTAGTTCCAGCTGGCCTAAAACTTGTGGAGATCCTTTTGCCTCAGCCTCCCAAGTGCAGGAATTATAGGCATGCACCACCATACTCAGACTCAGAAGGGCTGGCGTTTTTTGACTTTTATTGGTACATGTTTTCAGTACATAATGATTACACTCACTGTAGGAAATTGGCACAGTAAAAGAAACCACTAATAGAGTGGAGAGACAACCTATAGAATGGAAGGAAAGTTTACCAGCTGCTCCTCAAAGGACGAACATCTGGAATAGATACAAAACTAAAAAACATTAGACTCCTCAAATTTAAAGACCCAGTGAAAAAAATGTGCATTTGAAGTGAACAGACACTTGTCTGATGAATAACTATAAACAGCCTACCAACATATGAAAAAGTGTTCAACATTGCTGGCCATTGGAGAAATGAAAATTAAAACAACACTGAAATTGCATTACACTTCAGAAAGAGTGGCTACCATCAAGAAATCAACCAATGGCTAATGCTGGGGAGGCTGTGGGGAGGAAGGAACCCTTATTCTTTTTAAAAAAATTTATTTCGCATAGGGTCTCCCTACACAGCTTGGGCTCATAGTGATCCTCCTGTCTCAGCCTCCCCAGGGCTAGGATTACACGTGTGAGCCACAATGCCCAGTTTTGGGGCCAGCACAGCGTGCCTGGCATGGTATGTGGTACCAGGGATTGAATTTGGGACCTTGTGCTTGTCAGGCAGGTGCTTAGACCACCAAGATATCTCCCCAGCCCAGAAGCCTTATTCTTTAGTGATGGGACTATAAACTGATATAGCCACTGTGGAAATTAATATAGGGATTCCTCTAAAAACTAAACATAGAAATTTAATTGACACAGCTATTCCACTCCTAGGTATCTTCCCAAAAGAGTTAAAAACCACAATGATGTATATATATTATGTATATATAATATGCTATATATACTATATATGTACACTATTTTTATAGCAGTGTGATTCATAATAGCTAAATCTTAGAAGCAGCCTATATGTTTATCAACAGATGTATGGATAAAAAACATGGGTATTTATACACTGAAGTACCGCTCTGTCATAAAGCCTAATAAACTTGAGTCAGTTGTAGGTAAATCGATGCACATTGAGATCATAGTGTTATGTGAAGTAACTCAGACACACAGGCTAAAATATCATGTGGATGGGTTTGGAGAGATGGCTCAGTGGTCTAAAGCACCTACTTGGAACAAGCTTGGCAAAGCACAGGGACCACGGTTCGATCCCCCAGCACCACATGCCAGCCAGCCACGCCCCCTGGTGGGCTGAGCTGGCCACACCCACACTCACACCCACACCCACACACACTAAAAAAATGTTAAAAAAATTTAAAAAAAAATATCATGTGGTTTATTTTATATGAAAAAAGACTATAAGAAGTAAAAGGCCAATAATTAGGAAAAAGAGAGAAAAGTTACTGGTACTTAAAGTGGACAATGTATCTAAAAGTGCACTTTGATTTGGTATATTCATCTTAGGTGTTTTATATATGTTTAGCCTCTTTGGCTTTTAATCTGTATATATAGTAATTAACTTTACAATGACTTTCAAGATAGGTGAATGAATCTGATGGAGGAAAACTAAAAGAGAGTAGAGGGAATGGGAACAAAATAAATTGTGATGTGTTATGCACACACACCAATACCCTATAATGAATGTAGGCATTATGGACTGCAAACATGTACTAATAAAAATTAAAAGTAAAAAAACAAAACTATACTTAACATGACTAATTATTGAGGAAGTGAAAGCCCCAACCGTTATCAGTTGTTGCCTTACCTGGTGGTTTCAGGGTTATTTGCAGCTGTTTCAGATCAGCCCTTGCCTGCCACTATTTTGCATTCCCGTTTTTCTTACAAGCACTTATTTGCCTCTGGCAATGCAAGGTACTACAGGCTCATTTTACACTTTCCCCACCTGGACAAAGAGCTGATCATTTTCTCAAAGACTCTTAGTCTCTCTTAATGACAAATAGCAGTAGAAGCCAAGTGCCAGATGCTGGATACCTCTGCTCCCCGGGGCGCCTTTCTTCCAGCCCCTCTCTGCAGATGGAGATTACTTGAGTGTGTGCACACTAACCTCTGTATCCATGTCTCACACGTCTATATCTAGAGTAACTTAGAATGAGTTTATAGTGCTATGCACATGTGAGGACACTGTTCATATCGGACCTGGGCCCCATCCTACTCAAGTAGGACCTAAATTCACTACAAAGAGCCATTTTCCAAACAAGGTTGCATTCTGGGGTTAAGATTCAACATGTCTTTTAGGGGAGACACAGATAGATCTATAATTGTGACTTCTCATATTTTGATTTAGTGGGCATTCCATTGTGTTTAGACATGTGGTGAGGCAGAAAATTATGGCTGAAAGGTGTAGTAGGGAAGAGCTGTTTATTTCACAGGAGAGAGAGAGAGAGAGAGAGAGAGAGAGAGAGAGAGAGAGAGAGAGAGAAGACAGAGAGAGAAGACAGAGACAGAGGTAGAGAGATAGAGACAGGTCCAGGAAGAGCCGGGGACAAAATACAGCCTTGAGGGACATTCTTCCAGTGTCTGATTTCCTCCAAGTAGCCCCCAGCTGAGGGCCAACCTTTTAGGGTCATTCCAGAGCCATTTGTCATAGGCAGCTGCAGGACAACAATACAGGAACTGTAAAAATCAAGAGAAAACAAAACAAACCCTAACAACCAAAGGAATCTAGAGCATGGTGTTGTACTTCTGTGAACAAATTTCTCAATCCTTTGATTTTCAGAATCTTCTGAATGAATACTGAGACTCTCTTTTTCTTTTTAAACAAGGCTCATTTTCCTTTATTGTAAATATTCTTGCTTTCAAATGAATCAATTTTTCAAATACATACTTATCATTTTTTTTGGCCAGCTCAGCCCACCCTGAGGGCAGGGCTGGGGTGGCATGTGGTGCCAGGGATGGAACCCCAGTCCCCTGTGCCTGCCTAAGTTTGCATAGGCAGGTACTTTAGACCATTGAGCTACCTCAGTGGCCCTCAATTTTCTTTTTAAATTAATATTTGTTTATTTTATTTATCAATTTTCTGAAGCTAATTTACATGTGAGCCTTTATCAAGTGGGGATCCCAAAACCAGTTTCATAAATCTGTGTCTGAGGGATTGGGATTGTATTCAGTAGAAAAACGAACAAACAAACAAGCAAAACTTGTGGTGATGAGTGTTGACACGGGAGCAGAATGGTCCCTCACCTCTAATTGATAGTCAG
>NW_004524701.1:2309613-2310699 GCF_000260255.1 Octodon degus | reverse complement strand
AAGGCCCTGAATTCTGTCTTTAATCCAATAAAAAAGAAGTAGGTACAAGTTTTTTACTGGCTCTGACATTGTTAGCTACTTTAGCTAGCTATTTCCTTCCCTCTAAACGTTCCTCATAAAGTAATGCTTTGTATGTGGCTTAGTTTTCTTCTCCAGGAGGCTCACAGCTCAAGAAAATAGGACAGTCCTGTGACAAAGCTGGCAATTCCCAAGAAAGTATCTCAAAGCTCATGAGTAGTTTGTGCTAACCTGGACACAGAACCAGTTTCCTCTGAGGGAGGGACTTTAGAAGCAGCAGATGCTGTGGATTATGAGGTGGGCCCTGGTTAACGAGACAGTCCTTCAAGTGAGAGATTACTATAAAGCACATGACAACTAGCAAGAAGGTGCACATATTATCAAATACACACCAAAGTGTGTATTGCATATTTATCACTAAGATACTAAATTCTCAGTGTTTCTAATGTGATAGCCTTAGTATATGTCTTATTAGTCAGAAAACAAAGAATTCTCTTGATCTGATCAAACCACTAGCAGAAGCGCAACCTTTCAGGCTCAGGTCTAAGGACAAGCAGCGCAGTCCTCCTACTAGCAAGGCGTGAGCCTCCCTGAGATGGTACGTTCACTTTCCCAGGCAATTAACCTTGACTCTCTAATGTTCTTTTCCTAATTACAGCAGTGTATGGAGTTTAGCCCATTCTTTCCTAGACGTGCCTTTACAATCTAATGAATGTAGGAAGATGGCAAAATTACAGAGTTTTAAGACAGCTGATAGTCTTCCTCTTTCAAACGCAGGTAAGTGAGGTTGAAACTAATCTCTCACCTGAGGTAAGAAGAAATAAAAATGGAAAATATATGAAATATTGATTTTCAAAACGTTGGACCCAAACAAAACAAGATAATGATTCCTGTAGGATAGGAAATGGAAGAGGTGAAAGCTAGCATTGCCCCAGCTTAACCCCCTGGGAGAGCGCTCAGGAGAGCACAGGAAGGGAGAACCCAAGTGGACCCTGGAGGTCTCCCTGAATTACTATGTGCCTGAGAGTTCAGGGTGACCCCAGTACATGGAGTCATCAGAAAGGCCCC
>NW_004524701.1:2306505-2307668 GCF_000260255.1 Octodon degus | reverse complement strand
GAAGTGTGTGCTGCTGGGAGGGTCTGATGCCATCTGTGAAGAGGTGTATCCTTGCCTGAAGATGGAAAGCGGAAGTCAAATGAATACCAAAAGCCTTTATGCCCCTACTGAAATAGTAAGATGGTAGGTCTGCAAAAGATAAAGAAAGGGAATCATGGGAAATAATCCAAGAAAGCAGAGAGAGAGAGAGAGAGAGAGAGAGAGAGAGAGAGAGAGAGACATAGATGGGACAAATAGAAACAAATATCAGATTGGTATACCTTCTTTTTCGGTACTGGGATTGAATTGAAGGTGTTGTGCATACTACCCCCAGGCTTAAATTTGTAGATTTAAGCCCAATCCAACCAATACTCATATTAAATTTAAATGGCCCAAAATGGTACAAGGCACCATAAAAGTGCAGGTATTCATTAGTGACTTCCTTTCTCACTTTCACAGTTGAGCTCTTGAGCTTTAGCTTTGTGTACAACTGACCGTTGCCCTTTCAGCCAGGCTCGCCACATGACTGTCCTCAGCAAAGATCTAGGAGCATGAAGGCTGCAGGTCACTTGTATGACGAGCCCTTGGAAGCATTGCAGTGTGTGCTTGTCACCTTTCCTTTATTTCCACAGGATGGAATATGATGAGAAGTGAAACTTGGTCCAAATTATTTCAAGAAAGAGTAAATAAGTTTCTAACACATTTAAGCTACTTTTCTTCATTTGAGTTCCTTCTAAGGCACACATACTCTGAGTTAGGGGCTTGGATGCAGGTAATTGATTTGGGTGGACATGCCCTTAGGAAGGACCAGCAATAAATGGTGAACTTACGTGTGAGCTCTGGTCCTGGAAGGACCCTCCCGGGGTCCTTCTGAGAAACTCACCTTGAAACCACCTAGAACAGACAGAGGTGGGGGGACCTTTATCAGCTGAGTCTTTCATGGCCAGATGGGGTGTCTTTCTGTCAGGTGGTTTACTTTCTGGGGTTGTCAATGTGCTGCAAACTGTCACCAAGGGCTCCTACAGGTGACAGTCCTGTGGGCAGTATCCATCCTGTGAATAGTATGGTGTTATTTTCCTAAATGTGTTTTCTAAAATGAAAGTAGCAAATTATCATTAAAACACCATTTTTAATAACTAAGTTGTCATGGTTTACTGTTTTAATTCTAATGTAGTAGTAGATTC
>NW_004524701.1:2303681-2305070 GCF_000260255.1 Octodon degus | reverse complement strand
TAGTGCACAACCACAGATGACCCTTGGAGCCAAATCTGTGGGAAAGGACTTCCAATTCCCTGTTCACGGAGTGTCAGTTGGTGTCAACTTGGATACGGAGTAATTTGTAATCTCTCTAATGTATCTTGGGGTCAGTAATTCTGTGGCTGAGACTTTGCCCAAATATATGAAAGATAGCTGCATACATGGTCATTTCAGTAAATTATAATAAAATACAGAAGCACTTTAAATGTACATCAGTAGGGAATTGCTGAAGTGTGGTTCATATATGCACGCAATGACCTGTAACTAGTATGAAAAGTAGTTTGATTTTACATGCAAACATGAGTTTGTAGTGTGTTATGTATTTTAATGGAAAAAATACATACAACAGCAAATGCTTGCTTTAACATAAGATATACATTTGTATGTGTTTGTGTGTCTGTGTATTTGTAGTTTGTAAATGTACCCCAAATTTCTGTGATGTGACTCAAGAATCTACTAAACTTACCCTCAGAGAGTGAGGCTATAGGTTGGACTTGAGGGAGATATCCAATTCTGTTTTACTGCCTCCATTCTTTTGAATTTATTTTAAAAATATGTGTATATATTGTTTTAATAATGCATAACTAAGTTGAATTCAAATTGAGCCATTTTCATAGCTTGCCAACTTATTAATAAAGTGAACAGGAGAAACACAGACACATTAATGTATTGATATGTTATTCAAATACACTACCCAAAAGATGACACAGGTATATTTGTGCCTGATAATTTTTTTTCTCTCTGATTTTACTTCTTTCATTTTGGTTTTGATTATTTATTTACTTTTAAAAATTAATTAAGTTTCTTGGTGCATTTTAGGCCCACATAATGATTGCATGCGGCCTAGGGAACTTGTACCTGTGCCTCTGTCTTGGTTCCTTTTTTCCACGTTCCCTTTCCCTCCCTTCAACTCTTCTCCTCCTCAGTCACAAAGCTTTGTTTACATTTTTCCTCCCTCTCTTTTTTTTCCTTTTCTTCCTTTCCCCCTGCTCCCCTCTTTTTATTCCTTAGTACTATCATTGTCATTTTCCTTTATAAAATAATGCTATGGTACTAAAGAAGTTTTGCACAAACTACCTAATTTCACAGGAGCGATTTAGTATTTTTCTGTTCTATGGAGTTGTCAAAACAGCTCTGGAGATGTGTATTCCATTGCCATTCAAATATCGTAGGTGCGTGAATTCAGCAAAATAATCCATCATACTCCAGTAGTCTATAGTAGTAGTAGTGGGTTATCCGTAAGACTGGCAATGTCAGAGTTGTTGACTTGAGCCTTTTACAGTTCAGCATATTAATATGGCTTTACTTGTTATAGCTTGTGTTTATACTTTTCTGCTGGATGGTTAAGACCAAGATAAAGCAAGA
>NW_004524701.1:2284998-2296460 GCF_000260255.1 Octodon degus | reverse complement strand
CTTTTTGTTTATTTATATAAGGAAATAAATTGCAAATTCACCAGTGATTTGTAAAAGGAAATGTTGAGCAGATAGTGGAATAGCTATAAAAAACGTTTATCTTTTTTTTTTTTTTTTTTTTTTTTTTGACACTGGGAATCAAACTCAAGACCTTGTGCTAGTTAGGTCAGGGCTTAAGCCACTGAGCTATCTCCCCAGCCCAAAAAGTTGTCTTTTTAATTTCTGTGTCTTCAGATAAAAATGAACAATAAGAGAAGGAGGAATGACAGTGTTTCCAGATTTCTATTTGGCCTTTAGATTCATTGTACTAATCCACCAGAACTATTGAAAGTCATATTAAAAACAATACACAGGAAACAAAATTGGAGCCTGGTGTCAGTAGACAACTGGTATCCACTCCATGAAAGGGAGATCATTTTACTAAATCTAATGATTGTGCCTTTTAATTTCAGGCCTGTGTTTTCCATAGTTGGTACCCTTGAGATACCCTAAAGTCAAAATTTGACAAGCTTTACAACATTTATTTTATTTTATTTTAGCTTATTTTTTTGAGGAAGGGTCTTTACATACAGTCCAGGGTAGGCATGAATTGATTCTGTAGACCAGGCTGGCTTTGAACTTGTGGTGATCTTCCTGCCTCAACCTACTAAGTGTTGGGAAGTACCAGGCCTGGTGACATTTATCTTTCATCTCTCGAGTTACTGTTAACTCATTTGTATAAAGAGGCCAATAGTATCACTCTCAGTCTTAACCTTCAGAATTAAATCTTCATTTATTGGGTAATTTAGGTAGTTAATAGTTTTTCTAAGTCATGCTATAAAAATGATTATTTTATGTTCATCTCTTTTCATAGATTACTTCATCAATAATTTCTTTTATTATTATTATTAGTTTTTAATCTTTTATTTTGTACAACTTCTTGCTATGCAGCTTAGACTTAGAGTGACCTTCTTGTCTCAGCCTCCCCAGCATTGGGATTACAGGCATGTGCCATCACACTGGGTTTCAGTGGCCTATCAGGCAAGGGACCAGCAAGGCATGTGGTACTTGGGTTCAAACCCGGGTCCTTGAGCTTGCCGGGCAGGTGCTCAGACCACTGAGCTATCTCCCTAGCCCTTTTCAGTAATTTTTTTCAGAGTAAAATTGTGATTTCATTGGACTGAAGGGTTTTTTAAAAATTCATTTATTTATTTGTTTGTTTGTTTAGTACAGGGTCTTGCTATGAAGCTTGGACTCATAGTGATCCTCCTGTCTCAGCTTCCCTAGGTTCCAGGCATGCACTATCACATCTGGATTTGGTGGCTGGCACACAGCGCAGCATGAGTACCAGGGATCACCCCAGGGTTTTACTTGCCAGGCAGGCGCTTAGACCACTAAGCTATTTCCCCAGTCCTTAGACTGAAGGTTTTAAAAGAACTTTGATTTATGTTGTCAAATTCTTCCTGGGAGAGTGATACAAATACATTGTTCATAGTGTATTTTCTTTGCAACATTTTATTTAATTTCAAGAATTAAATCCGAGTTCCACATATAGAAAGTTAAATTTTGAACTAAACATGGATCCTCTATTTACAAAATTCTGATTTCTTCAATTCTGAGGGGAAGCCCCTTCTCATTTGGTGGTAGATTTATGTTTTCAGTCAGGAAGGAGTGGCACTGAAAAAAGGAGTGGGAACTTGGGAATGAGTGACCAAGTGTACTGAGGATGAATACTTCTTGACCATGGACACAAAAGACAGGGTTTTATTTTTTTAATTTTTAAAATTTGTTTATTTCCAGGGACATTTCTCAACACTGAAGCAGTTCTTAGAATGTTTTAATTTGATTAAAAATTTAGATTGTTTCACAATAAAAAAAAAAGTCCAACCAAATAGCTCAGCAGATTAAAGTGCCTGTTAGCAGACACAGAGGCTGCGGCTTT
The DNA here is from genome assembly GCF_000260255.1 of Octodon degus. Taxonomy (NCBI): domain Eukaryota; kingdom Metazoa; phylum Chordata; class Mammalia; order Rodentia; family Octodontidae; genus Octodon; species Octodon degus. Next base: position 2,294,539 of record NW_004524701.1, on the reverse strand, counting down.
GAGTCTCCAGCCCGCCATGCTGGCTCCACCCCTGGGACGTGCTGAGATGGCAATTGAGACTGGGAGTGATGGCGTGCACCTGTAATCCCAGCTCTTGGGAGGCTGTAAACAGGTGGATCACTATGAATCTGATCTAGTAGTGAGACCCCAAACACCCTGTAGACCCTTCCCTAAGATACAATAAATAAATAAATAAAAATTCCTTGGTATATAGAGTCTTCCTTTATCTTGGTCTTAACCATCCAGCAGAAAAGTATAAAACTGAGGTATAAAAAATAAAGCCATTAATAAGCTGAGGGTAATTAATACCCCTGTAAAGGGCTCAAGTCGACAACTTCTGACATTGCCAGTCCTATGGATAATCCACTACTATTATGGACTACTGGACTATATTGGATTATTTTGCTGAATTCATGGACTTACATTATTTAAATGGCAATGGAATACCCATCTCTGATAAAACTAAACAAAAAAGGGGATACAAATGAAGGACCATTTTGTATCTGTATATTCAAAAAAGTTCGGATAGATATGCAGCTACTTTCTCTTAATTCCATGAGAAGAAAGATTTGTACTAATCGTATTTGGACAGGATATCATGTCCATATCTTGTACTATGAATAACCACTATGAAGACAACAATGTGCAATGTATTAATTATTGACAATTGACACTGTCTTATTAATTGTTTTGAAACTGTTTCATTGCTATTTGTTTCTCAATAAAATTAATAAAAAAGAATTAAAGAAAAAAAGAAAAAATTAGATTGTTTAAATATCATACTGTAAAATAATAACTCAAATTGACCAGGGATATAGCTTAGTGGCACAGTGCCTGCCTGGCAAGCACAAGGTACTGACTTTGGTTACTGGTACAAAAAAAAGAATAACTCAAATGTACGTGTTATAAGTGGCTTTTGAATGCTGGTAGGTGTCTCTGTGTTCAGTTATGCTGCCGACTTAAGCTTACCCCCACCTGGGTATTGCTGTGTTGCCCCGTTGGCTTCAAACTCCTGAGCTGAGAGGCCCTCCTGCCTTGCCCAGCCTCCTGCATAGGTGGGACCACAGGCGCCCACCACTGTGGCCAGCTCCGGGTTGTTTTCTTTCCTGTATATTGAGGCATGAAACTGCCATATATAATCTAAAAACTGCTGTTTTAACCTTATGACATGTCTTCTCAAATAAGCAGCCTAGTCATGTCAGTGTGACTGAGACATGCCTGACACTTCACGGGCCACTTGAATTGGTCCCACTTACAGCTATTTTTCTGTGCATATCTCTGAATGGTGGCCGTCAAATGCAGAAGAAACTGGATGCTGAGGCAGAAGCGACAGTGGCTATCATTTGTATGTATGGTTACTAACTCATCAAGTATCATTAACTATCTTTATAAGCAAAATGAGCTTAAGTGTAATCATTATGTAATATTTTCTAAATTGTTCCACTTCAGCTTTCATTGAATGCAAAAGTCCTGTTATTTAAAAATACATGAAGAATCATACATTAGGGGGACTGTCTGAAAAGGGACAGCACAGAGTTAATAAAGAAGACTTGGTCAGTCCTGGCCAACTTGTGCTATTTACCTCATAAGTCAAAAAGCAACTAACCTACAAAGAGCCAAATAGAGTCTATAGTCCAGTTTTGCACATGCAGATGATCTCCTTTGTACAAGGGCAGCCATTCCTTTGGGTACTAGCGTAGAGTAGTACAAGTAACTATGCAAACAATCAGTCATTGTTGGGCACCTGTAGTCCCAGCACTGGGATGGCTGAAGCAGGCGGATCACTTCAAGTTCAAGGCCAGCTTGGGCTACATAGGGAGCTGAAGGCTGCTCTGAACTATATGGCAGGATCCTTTTTCAACAAACAAACACCAAAACAGCAGCAGCAACAAATTCAAACCAAAGCAGAATAATTGGTGGGAAAATATGGTTCTTGCTCTGTGATCTTCAAATAATTTTAGTTAATTAAAATTTTTTTCTTATGGTTGATTATATATACACATATATTTATCCCCATAGATGTGGCTATATAGGTATAGGGAAACAAACAAGAGTAAAATTAGCATTTAGATTACTAATTTGAAGAGTTAAGATCCTGAAATCAAAGTATTTTGCTAGTTAAATCTTCCAAATGTAGCTTGAACAGCACTTGCCTGCTTGTTGTGTGACTCACAGTGAGAAGTAGGCCTCCTGTCTATGTCTTAATGCATTTCCATATTTCATTCAAAGCTTGGGTCACTTTCCAACATGTTATACCTTGACTTTTTAGTGTCATCAACTACTTCTGAGCTTGCTTGTTTGCTTTATTTCTTTCTCTCTATTTCCGTCTCTCACCCCCAGACAGGGGATGGAACCCCACATCTTTAGTGTATTTATTTTTTACTTATTTAAATTTTGAGACAGGATCTTGCTAAGTCAACAAGTTGAGTAGGATGGGCTCCAGCTTGAGATCTTCCTGCCTCAGCTTCCCAGAGTGCCAAGATTACAGCTGTGCACCGCTGTGCCCAGTGAGAATTCTCTTCATTTGAAGTTTTTGCTGGGCTTTGAGCCGTGGATGTCTTCATCCTTCGCAACGCAACCATTTTCTGCATTTGTGGCCATCTTTCCAAGGTTCTCTTGCTGGATGCTTTCTGCTGGAGGCTGTCTGCACACACAATTGTCTCTTTGGTGCATCCATTTATGTTTAACTTTAGCTTCAGTTCAAGCACTGCCATTTTCCTTCACTGCAGTTTCATCTCTGTTGGCCAATTCTGTCTTTGATGACCCATGTTTGTATAGAGCACCCCAGTGTGCCCTGGAAGCCTAGGATACAGTGCAGCCATGCATCTTGGTGCCCTCGGGACCAGATGGTGAATGCTCAGTGATCCATCCCCAGCCTGCTCAGAAAAGAGCTGCTCAGAGAGGGGCCGCAGTACTCAGCCGCTATCTACGCAGAGATCTGCGGACAAGAAAGCCCTCTGGGAGGTTTCATTCTGCAGTTACAATTAATGTGCTTGGCAGTGGAGAGCTGAGTCCAACCTTCTTGGGAGTGGGGTCACGGGGTGGGGTGGGGCTGTTGTGACCTAACCGAGCCACCATAGCTGACGTTCACGCATGTAGGAACCACACTAAGTCAAGCTGCTGGAACTTATGATCCTCCTTCTTCACTCAGCTGCCTGCAGTGCTGGGATCGCACATGCGCACCACTACCCTTGGCTTATTTTGATTCCCTTAATAATTTTAAATATGCATATTTTTAGTTTCATGTTGACTTATTCTCAATTCTTATTCTTCATCTGTAACATGACAATTCCCTTTGAGTTTCTGAGATTGGAATGAATGAATAAAGATGTGTCACAAACAAAGAAAGTGCCTCTGCATCTTGTTATTTATTTGTTATTTCTTCATGTACTTATTTGGTACAGGGTCATGCTATGACTCATAGTGATCCACCTGTCTCAGCCTCCCTAGTGCTGGGATTACAGGAGTGCACCACCATGTCTGGTTTTGGTGGCTTGGTGTAGAACTCACAGGGGCATGCAGTACCATGCGTTGGACGTGGGTGCTTGTGCTTGCCAGGCAAGTGCCTGAGCCACTGAGCTCACTCCCCAGCCCCTGGGCTGGAACTTATGATCCTCCTTCTTCACTCAGCTGCCTGCAGTGCTGGGATCGCACATGCGCACCACTACCCTTGGCTTATTTTGATTCCCTTAATAATTTTAAATATGCATATTTTTAGTTTCATGTTGACTTATTCTCAATCCCTTGGATTACTGTCCCCATTTGTTATTGGTTATTTTCCCATTGTCATTCATATTGGAGTAGTTTTTCTTTTAAAGGTAAGTTTTATTGGTGTGTGCACAAGCCTGTGTGCATGCCGCCTGTGTGTGTGTATCTTAGGCTAGAGAACAATGTTGAACAAAAATAGGTATCAACTTAAATTATATAATATTAATACAGAGTAGTTTTGCATTTTCTTTCACAAGGTACTTCAAAACTTTTTAAAAAGTACTTATTTATTTGGTACAGGGTCTCACACGCAGCTCAGACTCCTAGTAATCCTCCTGTCTCAGCCACTCCAGCACTGGAATTAGAGGCATGCACCACCACACCCAGTTTTAGTGGCCAGCACAGCAGGCCCAGGGTTACAGGGTCAGCACCGCATGCGGTACTGAGGATCAAACCTGGGTCCTCGTGCTTGCCAGGCAGGCCCTTAGAGTTATCTCACTGAGTTATCTCCCCAGCCATCAAAACTTTAATAACAGAGAGTAAACTTTATGCTACTTGTTTTTAGATTACATAAATAATATAGGCTGAGTCTTGGTTTCCGGGAGTGAGTTTTTGCTTTTGTAAACCTTGAAGGACTCTTGGAAGGACGGGTTGCTTGTGTCTTCTGATCTCTAAGGTGAGTCCTTATCTTTCCCTTACTGAGATGCTAATTCTGATGAAATGGTGTCTTTCTACCTCTGCACAGAGGGCCTGAGTCCAAGGTTGCTTCTCTTTCTCTAAGAGAAGTGGAAATCTTAGCCTCTGGCCTCCAGATCCTATCACTCACCCACATCTCTGAGTGGTTGAGTGTTTTGTAAACTGCCTGCTCTGGTTCCTTTTTAGCTCTTGAATGCTTCTTTTAATTTACTCAACACCAGATATATCTTTAAATCTTTAGCTGTTATATTTGTACTTAACAGTTTCATACTTTTTTATTGTTTAATTTTTAATTTATTATTATTATTATTTTATTTATGTATTTGGTACAGGTCTCTCTACTCAGCTCAAAATCATAGCAATCATCCTGTTTTCAGCCTTCCCAGTGCTGGAATTACAGGTGTGCTACCACGCTGGGACTCAGTGGCCAGGTCAGTGTGCCCGGGTCTGGGCCAGTGTGGCACGTGGTGCTGGGGGTCAAACTCAGTCCCTGCACTTGCTTAAGCAGGAGCTTAGTCTGCTGAGCTATCTCTCTGGCCCTTATTGTTTTATTTTTTTAAAAGTTTGTTTTAGTGTATGTGCAGCTCACTGTGTTGCAGAGTCTGCCAAATTTCTGTTCTCTGAAACTGCCCTACAAACTGAGGCAGTAACTTTCTTTTGTTGTTGTTGATACGCTTTCTCAACAAAACTGTTTTATTTTGGTGTCAGAATAAAAATGCAAGGGTTTATCCAAAACTTTGTTTCATCAATAGGGTAAAGTGAAAAAAGGAGGGAATGTAAAATTAGGGGAAATCAAGGGCCATAGACGTTAAACTGATATGTTGAGTTCACAGAAATGCAGTATTCTAATTCCAATAATTGATAAGTGAATAAATTTTATGCCCTTACTATAGATCATTCTCAGTTTTTCCAATTGAAGCTGGGCTGGGAGATGGAAGACAGCCATGGGAGGAAGATGAATATAAGAAGTTTATCATAGCTTTGAATTTTGGTAACATTTCTTCCTTCGACAATAAAGGTGAAGCTCCTTTTTTTGATGTCAGACACGCATGTGTGTCTGGTGGAAAGAAGCAATTTTGCTTTTCCCTTCCTGTGGAGGCACAAGTGCATGAGGAAGCCTAGCGAGAGAGGTGGTGAAGGCCTTCATGGCTGAGAAAAAAGGAAAATCAAACTGCAAAAGTTTCTGATTAAATAAGAAAAAATTTAGTCTTTGTCACTACATAATGGGATGGGGCTACAAAAATAAAGTGAATTCAATCTCATAGCAACCGTGTTGAATAAAATCACCATTTTTAAAAAACATAATATAAAAGTATTTAGTATCAAGAAAAATTTCTCAACCTTTTATTTTGAGAGCAAGATAATGTAGTTAAAAATTTGAAAGTATGTATTTTCATTTTTTAAAATAAAAAATGTTTTTTTTGAGACAAGGTCTTGCTATGTAGTTCAGGCTATCCTCATAGTCACACTGATCCTCCTGCCTCAGCCTCCTGAGTCTGAGATTGCAGGTGTTGCCACCAAGCCCAGCAAAAGCACCTACTTTTAAAATAATGACTATACAATTTGTATCCCAGCCCAGCTACATATTAGCTCTAATATTTTTTTTTGAGTGAATTATTTAATTTTTTGAATCCCAATTTCCTTAGTTATAAAAAGACAGTAACAGGGCCGGCCAAATAGCTCAGTGGATTAAAGCGCCTGCTTAGGCAGACACAGCGGCTGGCATTCGATCCCCAGCATGCAGTGAAGACCCCACCCCCGCGGTGCGCTGAGACGGTGATTGAGACTGGGCGTGGCACATGTCTGTAGTCCCAGTGCTTGGGAGGCTGAAAACAGGATGATCACTACGAGTCTGATCTACATAGTGAGACCCTGCAGTCCCTGTAGACCCTGTACACACACACACACACACACACACACAAAAGACAATAACAATAGAAAACAACAATGATTCTAGTGGCAATTAGGAAAAATCCCACCAAATATACACTATAAAGCACTTATTGCAGTTCCTGCACATAATGATCACTAATTTATGGTAATGGCATTTAGAAAACAGAGATTTCTAGAACCACTTGAATTAAGAAAAGCCTCCAGTTCTACGATTTTACAGATTAAAAAAAAAATGAGGGAAAAGTACTATCCTCATAGCTTGAAAAAATGCTGGCAGGAATGCTTATATTACATGGGGATCCCTTCTTATAGAAAACTAAGCCCTGTTTGGGAAGATTCTCTCTGTGAGTTAGTCCCTGCAGGTGCTATATGCTAATGTGCTTGCTCTAGTAGAAATACTTTTACCTAGAAATGGGCCTGTTGTAATAGAAAAAAGTTTTTGAGCAGTGCTCAATCTGTCTTTCCTTTGATCAAAATTTTTAGGTCCAGATAATTTCTTTAGTGGTTAGAAAGCATAGTCTCTATGAGGGAAATATTTTAATTTCTTGCTTTTTTTTTTTCTCCGAATGCCTTCAGGGCAGGTTTGGCTGGCTTGAGTTCTGGGGATCGAACTACAGCAACCTGAGCCTGACTGCTTTGCTGAAGCAGGCACTTAAAGAGCTGAGCTAAGTGGCAGGCTCCCAATTTCTTGCTTTTAACTTGTCTATTCAGTTGCTTTTTTCCCCCTAAGTGACTTTGCATCTTCTATGCCAGGCTTGGGAAAAACTTATAATTATTCCATTCTTTTGCAGAGTTACTGGCGATACCAAGTCACCTGAGTTCCAGCTCTGGGCAGCAATGACAAATGGTCACTTGCAGTGCAAAGATCAAGTGCTGAGAGTTCGAGGTCAGCTTTCCATACACGACACCTAATGGGACTGTGATTTCTCAGGGTCTCCAGCCAAAGGCAGGGCGGCAACACGGGGCACCCATCACTAAGGTGCCACGTCTGGCATGCAAATGGGGCTCTGTTATTCCAATGGAGCCAAGTTATTAGAGCTCTAATTGCCATTGTCTAATAAATTCTTTGGAGGCCTTTGTGTATTGATTCTTGTACATATTCAATGTATCTAGGTAGAAGCAGCTATTAAAACTATAACTGTGTTGTAAATTTTTATTTTTCAATTCCAAAACTCTCTCATGAATTAATAAGAAACATTCAGATAAAATCAGAATGCTCATCAATAATGCAAGATCTTTGGTGCTACTGGGGAAGGATCCCAGTACATTGCTGATTTTCCTCAGAAACTCTGGGGAAATAACGTATCTTCTGTAATACACTCCCGTCTTGGATATAGATCATACTAGAGAATTTTTACTTGGCGCAAAGTTGTTTTTATTCAAACGTTCTTTCCAATAGGATTTTATTTGAATTCATCATCACTCTAAGTTTATTTCAAGTTATTACTTTTTGGCTTGTGTTTCTAGAGCTAGCTATGAATACACAGTGGATTTTAAAATAGCATAAGTCTTTTTATTTAAAATGAACTACAATGGTCTTGTGCCCAACCAAAGGAATACAACTTAACCTTCCTAAGAGATTGAAATGTTCCTCAGAAAAACTGACCCCGATGCAAAAACAGAACAATATAAAACTTTCCTTCAAGGGTTTAACATTTCCTTCTGTGATCTGATTGACAGCTCGAGGCTTGCCCAGTGACACTGTCACTTGAGAGACCCTACCCTTTTTTTCCCAGGTTTTCTGAAGTCTCTTTAGTGTCACAAGGGGACAAACCCCCGTGGTACTGCCAGGCCCCTCTCTGTCAGGAGGCTAAGACCTGGACTAATTCATTGCAGTGCAGTTTAATTAAACTGCACCGGAGTTGTTTCCCTGGTAAAATAAGTGTGGGAAGAGAATGTGTGTCCAAAGGGACATGCCCCTGACTGTGTGTGCTGTATTGTTACACCACAGCTAATATATTGTGGGAATTCCATGGAGTCGATGATAAACTGTATTATTGAGCTCCATAAAATAGGCATTCCACTAGTGCAGGTTACTGTAGCTCACAATTCTATTAATCCTTCTAATTTATTATATTATAGCTGTATGTGAGGTCTCATAAATTTGTTATACTTCTTTCATCTAAAAAAACCTGCATGCTTGTTTCTCCTCTCAAATAAAACCTCTTATTATTTGCTGTGTCTGTCTCTAAAAATGTAATAGCTGCTTGTAAGTAAATATAATTACTGGCTGAGAAATGTAAACTGCATTTGACATGTCTTCTACTCTAAAATTAAAAAATTCTATTAAACCTTGTTGTATGAGTATAAATCCTGGTGCATGAAGACCCATTGGATTTTTATTTCCAGTTTTCTGGCAATAAGTTTACCTAAGTGATATCTTTAGAATTTTTATTATTTTCATCATTTTCTATATGACAAAACAATTTACTTATAGTACTCTTTCCTCTTTATCGTCTGTAAAGGAGGCCAATAGGAGGCCAAAGAGAACACCTGCTTTGGTCGTATTTATATCTCTAATGCCAAGTATAATGCTGGCCACATATTAGAGGCTCCATGAATTTATGTTAAAAATGAGAAGATGGATGCAATAAAAATTCTATTTTTCCTTACATAAACCTTCACACAATTTATTCTTGTATATTGATGAGCATGTTTGTTTGTAGACAGTTTTCTTTAAAAATTGGTTACAAGGTTCAAAGAGTTAGTTTATTGCTTAATGAATAGCATATAAAGATATGCAAAAATAAATTTCCTCAAGTTATGAGATTTCAGTCCCTGCTTGTAGGTCGCAGGTCCACATGAGTGTGGGCTCCACAGCACCTCAGGCAAAGTGGGACCTTGGGGTACAAACAAGTTAGAGATTGCATGGCCTGGCCTGTGCATGGTGTGAAGCAAGGTACACCTAACTGTGAGGCAAGCCCAGTTTGGATTAGCATGATGCCTGTGCTTGTGGTAAATGAGTTAAGAAATCCTTCATTGTACTTGAATATCAATGGAGTACTGTTTGTACTGTTTCCTGCTTTCTTGAAATATAAGAGTTAAGTGCTAAATGACACAGGAAGACAGAAATAGACTAGAAATCTGTCAACCGTAAGTGAAGTGTCTAGAGTCATAGTGGACAATGAAAATGACCAGACCTCTCTTTTCTTCTTCTTCTTCTTCTTCTTCTTCTTCTTCTTCTTCTTCTTCTTCTTCTTCTTCTTCTTCTTCTTCTTCTTCTTCTTCTTCTTCTTCTTCTTCT